>NW_027286874.1:51462856-51887555 GCF_022747635.1 Hetaerina americana | reverse complement strand
ATGAATACGAGTAGGTGGTCGAAAGAAAGACGTTCTGCTACCAGAAATTGAAGACAACATCAGTTCAGGGGCAAATTTACAGAATTAACTAATAATTAAGGATCATGAGCAATATTATTTTGAAGCACTAAGTTTCATCAGGGAGCGATTACTTCCCCATTAACCTTGAATACGGGATCAACGAGATAAGAGTTACCATTATCTACCCCATAGCCGTTGTCTAACGTCATAAAAGATGGAATTATCATTAGAGGGATCCATATTTTTCACAAATATAAGGCATATATCACCATCTATTTAAAAAAAATAGTAGGCAGCCTCTAAATAGGCGGCAAAAATCCATGAATTTAAGTGGAACTCAATGAAAAACCAACTCAACTTGACGGATATCCGTTCGATAATAGAAAATAAGCAACTTGTGCCTGGCCCAAAATGTCATTCGAAAAACAGAATTTTTGATTAAAATTTTAAATTTTGGGACTTTGTGATGATTGTCGCATTTCACCAATAACCCATACACTTTATGAGTAAACGATTTCAAAATCAATTAACTAACAACACACAGCCTCATAAAAACATCTTCACATCTACAAATCAACGCACAGGCACATACACAGATACATTAAAATTGTAAAAGCTAAGTGGCCATATTTGTACTTAAATGTGTTATTACCTCGAAAAGTAGTTATGAAATTAATGAATGAAACAACCACTCTGACAACACCTGGCTTTACCCAATAATGAAAATATAAATCATGCACAAAGTTACCCAATATGCAGTAGTGAACCTGACGGTTGATTTTGATAGGTAGTGTAGATAGTTTGATATGAGTGTAAAATGCCCCGCAAAATGGCGTGTGAAATTCACACAAACAGGAGAGAGGAGCAAATAGTTTCTTTACCTTTGCCACCATTCGTTTTTCATACATTTCTGAAGGTCATCAAATATTTAAGCTAAGAGTTTCAATGAGGTCGTCCAACAAACTGGGGTTTGAACTCAGGCCCCTCCTATATGCTGCAAACGCTCGATTGAACCACTATGTTAACGCCCCACGAGCTAAGAGGTATTAATTTCAAATCATAAATTCACAAAATAGATGTTATTCCCAATTAATCACCAATGCCAAAGTTATCATTAACAATGTATCTTACTTATCCAGTTGTTCCGTGATGTGTGAAACACTGAAATAAAGCAATTAAAATATTAAACCGGAGAGTACCTCATTAGAGTTTGTGTCACTTATTTGAGAGTGGTTCCATGGCAATACTCCAACGAAGTAATCTGCATTTGTTGTAACAGAAACTATGGGAAGCATAATCAACTCTTTAAAGAAAATGTTTTTTTCTGTTCCATTCCGCTTTCACTATGCTAGAAATGCATAGGTGAATCTGATTGAAATCGGGAAACCTGGGGAGAGCAATTCGGTTGAAAATACTACACTAGAGTTTGTGGGGGATTATATACGAATTTGATCCACGAATACTCACGATTTGACGCACTCACCTACTAATACTTATATACGAATTTGATCCCAGAATGGATAAGAAAATATCATTATATATATATATATATATATATATATATATATATATATATATTTATTTATTTATTTATTTATTTATTTATTTATTTATTTATTTATTTATTTATTTATTATGAGCATATCAACTTTTGAGGTAAAAAAATTATTTAAAAAAGGTTCCAATGCAACATGATGTTATGCCGAAACAGGTAAGTAAGTTTTCATTAAATAGATGACCTAGTGTCTTTATATTTTAATATATTCGGATTCACTTGAAGATTTCTAATTGACGTCGCATGCAGCTAACTTAACTACAAAATAATTAATGTGGAATATTATTAAGCCAATTCAGGAATATTACGAATGTCAAATCATCTAGTTCAAGACAAATTACTTTTACATTTTCCATTCTCCTGCTGAAATTATAATACCAAGGGATTGTTTGTGCAACTGCTTCAAGGAATTTGTTAATTAAAGATATGTCTCACAACAATAACTCATTCGTTTACCAAACGCTTTTAACATATACATTAACATTGATTGAAGTTTAAAAAAAACTCAATGTATCTCTCAACTAAATTTTTTATTGGGTAAAACTAGTTTTGACGCATCAGAACAAAGTTTCTTTGCTTCAGCGATGATGGATTTCCGCAAAGTTAAACTAGAAATCATCGAATATGTAAGGATTGACTTTAAAAAGATTTTAAATGATTCTAGCTTACCTTCATCATAAAGATTTTAAATTAAAGTTGGCATTAAAATAAAATATTTTACAGTACAATTGAATAGAAATTTTTTCCCAGGATAATTTAAGTTCCGCCATAATGGTTGTATTGTTCACGCCGAGGAGCCGTATCAATGAAATTGTCAGCATTTCCTATGTTGTCAACATAGAATATCTGCGGAGTTCGTGGTTTCCGAGTATTTCCATCCTACAAGATGTATTATAATAATTACAATAGTGTTAATATTATTCTGATACGTCGGTAGTACATTAAAACCCTGTCTTGCATGAAAAAATCGATGGCATCTTAGGTTTTAAAAACAAAATATTAAATGCTAAACGATACAAAAGCATTCAAGAGTAAAACATCTGGATAGGTCTACTTTCGTTTGTGTTCAAGCCAACAAATACCGACGAAGGTGTGATTGTGGTCAAAATTGGGCTTCGGAAATCTAATGACTTTTCCCTCGTCCGGGCAAATATCGTCTTAGTCGGTCCTCCAAGGCCTATAAATATGTATGCTTCCAGAGGGAAACCCTGTATTCTTGAATTGAATGAAAGTAGCATGGAAATTAATATTTAAGTAATTAGTTTTTATGAAAGTATTAAAGTCAATTTATTACGAATAAAATATTATTTTCGAGGCCACAACGAACTAAAAGGAAATATTACCTCAGTTTGAAATACGAAGGTCAAGATTTTTGTGACAAACTTCAACAGGCCATTTATTCGGGAGTCGTTCAGAGGAAGGTGGATAAATTGGTGCAAGATCTGTCCCAAAAGTAGTATGACATTTTTTCCCGGGTAGAGGGACGGACGAGCGGCGTTTTCTCTGGCTGGGTTCGAGAGAGGGGTGTCTCTGGAAAGGCTGGAGGTCGGTGGCAGTTGGCTCCCAGCTTTTTCGGAGTTTAGATATTTTGTTTGCCAAACCTCTATAATGTGACCTCGTTACACTCCGTCATGAACCGGTTATTGGAACAACGCTACGCCATCAAAGTTTTCGTGAAACTGCGAAAAACATGGAAAGAGACTCATGGCATACTCAAGGCAGCTTATGGTGATTACGTCATGAATAGATCGGGTGTTTTTGAGAGGCACGAATTGTTTCGGTAGGGTAGAGAAGATGTTGAAGACGCTGAACGTTCAGGACGTCCTTCTACATCAAAAAGTGACGAAAATCTAGAAGACTGGACAGGGATCGCTGTTTCCGCATGTTTCCTGTTGAACTTCGCATCCCTAAAAGTAAAGTGCATCGACTTGCAAGGAAAAACATGGGTATGAGAAATGTATGTGCGAAGTTGGTGCCGCGAGTGCTCCCGGACGAACAAAAGGTAAGACGGACGCGGATCTGCCAAGAGCTTCTCGACCATGTGAATGAGGAACCAAATGTTTTAGACAATACCTCACCAGGCTTCTTTCTCTTCCCCCACCTCAAATCCGTGCTGAAAGGACGTTATAACGGCTCGGCGGAAGCGTTACAACAGGCCGTGACGTGAGACCTTAGCAGCATTCCGGGCACCGCCTTCCAGGGTGCTACTTCGAAGACTTTTGAGTGAATGCATCGACTCTGGCAAGAATTTTTTCTTAATCGACTCAGTCCTACTACTCTTTGGACAAACCTTGTAAGTACATTAAAAGAAGAAAACTGCGTCGGATTAAATGAGGAAGGAATCGTTTACGGAAACCTTAAGTAAAATAGTAAAGAAAAGACTAGAAAAAATTTTTAATACATATCGTAGTCTTCTGTAACTCGATGATTTGGTCGTTGAAGGCATGGTAAAGGTCACAATCGATTGAAGGATTTTAAGATTAGGGCTAGGAGAAGAATTGAAAGAATAAAATGAGCAGAAATTAAAACTAACAAAGAAGTGCTAGATCTCATAAAGGAAGGGAGAAGACCGCCCGGAGAAAAGACACAAGGATGGGCAGGTACATAAATGCAGTTGATTGTATGCTAAGAACTGGAAAAGAGTGGGGATTTTAGGAAAAGCGAGAAAGAGGAAAGGAAGACAGTGGACGTTTTGGATGGGAGGCAGCAAGTACGCCGTTCTAAATAATGAATTATTTTTAAGCATGGAATGGATTCTCAAGAAATAGGGTTTATATAAAAATTGACGTTGGAGGACGTAAATTAGAACATGCAGAAAAGTTCATCGATTTGAGAAGTGTTTGGAAAGAGGGTAAGTAGAGTAGTATGGACATTAAAAGAGAAATTGTGTGGAGTAAAAAATCGTTTTTAATGAGGCGGGAGGTGATAACAGGCACCTTAAGTTGACTTGTAAAGAAAGCCTAGTGAACATTTGAACTTACACTTGTGAATGTAGTTTTGCAAGGCTTGGAAACTTGACCATTGGGGCAAAAGCACAAACGTCGATTGGAAGCTTTGAGATGTGGGTGCTGAAAAGAATAGAGAAAATAAAAAGGCTGTTGGGATAAATTCAAATATGGCAGTACGAGTGGATGCGGGAGATGCTGAGAGAAAATATGAACCTGAAGATGGCAATAGAGAAGAGAATGCTGGGGAATCCGGGAAGAGGAGGAGGGAAGAGAATAAGCATTTTGGCAAGGGAAGTAGAAAGTATACAGGGCTGATTAACGAGCTATTGTAACTTTTAATTGTACATATTATAGGCTTTTTGTCGTGTCTGGGTCCAACGAACACCAGCCCTGCGCAGTTAGATTATTACTCCTACTAATGATCTCAGAATACTATATGTCAGCTAGGCATGTCAACCCCATTCATTAGTTCATCAGCGAACACTTTGACACGGTTCCCTATGTATATATAAATGCTTTTACCAAAAAGTTCGGGGATATTGCGGATAACCCTTCATCTAGTTGATATAGGAATTTGTTTTGATATTGTATTGCTAGCCATTCTCTCCAAAAGAATGAGTTATGCGCTTGGACTCAATCACTTAAAATACTTGGCTTGGACTGGATTGGCGCGGACCATAATCGCCGGTGAACGATGAATCATGTCCTGAGAGTCCTCTGAGGCGCGATGTCGACAAGAATCCATTATCGAATTGGTTAGCATCGTATCACTATACAGGTCAAAATGAATTATCAATTCCAAAAAGAATAAACATTGTCTCATAAATATTTTCCCCGTCCTCTTTTTCACCGCAATTGACTCAAAGGAAAAATTCTGAATTATTTTTAATTGTTTAAATACTAATACCTTAGAGGGTTATTCAGAGTTCACACCCCCATTCCGGTACCACTTAATGCAGGAAAAATAATGTGGAATATTCATTGTGTCCATAAATTTCTTTTCAATTATGACTTTCATGTAATGATCATTCTCATGCAACAGGCTATTTTTTACTTCCTACTTTTCAGTTGCACGCTTCTTTTTCCGAAAAATTCCTACTAAATCATTAAGAAGAGTAAAAACAACATTCTTTCCACATTTAATCGTTAGATATATCATTAATTTCATCGTAATATTATCCCCTTCTGGCATTTCTCGGAAACTGCTGAAAGAGATTTTCTTGGTATTTATATCTGTTACAGATTCATATTTCCATTTTTATTCATAACTGAACAAAGTATAATTTCGAATAGGCGATATTAATTTAACCCTTAAATATATTTATACCATTTTATTGTGCTTTCCCTTCGCAGAATCGGCTAAAAACTATGATTATATATTTATCTATTAATATACATTGGTCTATTTCTTTGTTATTCTCCTTAAATTCTCCTTATTCTCCATAATGTTTTTCTCCTTATTATTGTAAAGCAGGTTGATAGGTTATATGTTAATTCTAAACTACCTCTACCATAGAGCATACTTCTGACTACGTACAGGATAACATGGCCTCCTTCCTTCTTCTAAGAAAGAGGTTTCTTGTATTATCTCCAATGTATGAATTTATTTATACCATGTATATAGCAACAGTAATATAGTACAGTAATATACAAATAATAGCAATATACAATGTATAGTAACATTAATATATACAATGTATACAGCACAATGTATATAGTAATTTTTTTCGTCAGGCCATTTAATCCATAATCTGTTTGAAATTTCTCGCACCTTTATACTCGTACTTCAATAAAATATTCTGTAATTAGGCCTGCTGAACAATTGCAGTGTTCAAATCAAAGTTTCCTGCGCATAATTTTGATTACTTGGCCATTTATTTCCTTTTTAGAGGTTGAAACTGAGATACTACTTATGACATCGGTAAATTAATTTGATCCCAATACTAACAAGAAGATAGGTTGGCCTTTTGTCGGTATTCCTTTTTCTTAAGAATTTGTTACCCAATTCAAGTTAGAAACGTATCACTAGTTGAACAAAAAATTCCACCAATTTAAATTCTTTGGTGAAAAACGTGTACGTAGAGACCAATTGCGTGTATGGGAAACGCAGGCCACCTGTCTGCGTACATGGTGCAGTTAAACTGTTTGGGCATGATGAGCACTGATATATTGTATGAGTAATAATGCACTTGCAATTGGATGTGTTGGAACTCAATGCTTTCTTTTCCATGTAACTAAATGTAGTCCTTAAAACGTCAGAAAATCATAGTAGGAATATTTTCAAAGCTTCACAAACAGTGTGTCTGCATTATTTTCCTACGTAGCCACTTTACATTTTTTTAAATAATATGCTCTTAGAGAACCACTCGCCAGAAACGTTATGCAATACGCTACAGAGTGTCAAGGAGGGATATTCCGCTTTGCCTAAACGGTAAGAATTAGTGAGTGCATTTTGACTTGGAGTAATGGGATAGTTTATTTATTATTTATTTATTTATATGTACCCTGCAAGCCAAGGCCAGGGTTTGCGGTAGGGGGTGAATACACACCAGCATAATTTTACCCGAACATCCCCCTACCGCGGTCAAACAATGTTATTATGATCCCCTATCATTCGTGGAAAAATTGACATATTAAAGCATCTGTACTACACTTAATTTCTCTCATTATATTAGCATTATCTCTCCTACCGTAGTACGGCGGGAGTAATGGCTCATATTGAACATCACCGCTAAAGAGACCTCCTTCCAATTCATACAAGAGCTTCAATCTGTAATTTAAACTTCGCTCCGCGAGTGATTCCCAGCCTAGTTGCTCTAATTAATTGGATACGCTATCAAAACAACGTTTTACAAATCTATTGTCTCTACGCTGCATAGGTTCCAATTCGGTAATCAATCTAACTTTGTGAGAATTCCATATACATGCAGTATATTCAAAATGATGCCTCACCAACGAAAGATAGCATTTCTCTTTGACCTATTCATTACATTTACCAAGTACTCTTCTAATACATCTTAATTTTTTGTTAACTTGTTCACATATTCCCCGTATGTGTTTCACCCAGGAGAGATCGTGAGTGAGGGTACCGCCTAAGTATCTAATCAAGTCTACACATTCCATTTCGGTGTTCCCAATGCAGTAGGCGTTCGGGTGGGAATTGCTCTTTTTCTAAAAATGTATGACTACGCACTTTTTTAAGTTTAATTCTAATTGCCCAGGGTTCCACCAGCGGTATATAGGATTAAGGTCATCTGACAAAGCTGCTGTGTCCTCAGGGTCACGGATATCACGGTAAACCACTGCATCGTCGGCAATTAAACGTAATCTTACTAGTGACTACGGAGTCAAAGTCGTTAATTTAAAGTAGGAATAAAAGAGGTCTGATGACACTACCCTGGGGAACACCCGATGTAACTTCTACTGCATTTGAGCTAACTCTATATTTCACTACTCTTTGAACCCGATCATTCAAAAAGGTTTAATCCAACCCCAGATCTTTTTATCTATGCCACATGCTTCTAGCTTTGAGAGTAGTTTACTATGAGGTACTTTGTCGAATGTTCTCTTAAAATCCAGAAAAATCGCGTCCACTGGAACATTGGTCTCTCCCGAAGTTAGAATATTATGAACCAAAAGCGCAAGTTGTGTCTCGTAGGATCTACCTTTTCGGAAACCGTGCTGATTTTTCATAAATGACTTCTGATTATCGAGGCGTATGGCGGCCTTTCCTCATAACCATGCACGAAATGGAAGCAAGGGAAATAGGTCTGTAATTTAGGTTAAAGCTAGTTTCTAAACGAAAAAAATTTTAATCGAAGTTTAGAGATAATTTTGACGTGGACCTCAACTTGAATCATTCTAATAGTAAACCAAAGGAGTCGCAATAAAGTTAATTATCTCTAGATATATACATACCAATTTGACCTTCGAGTTGACAACTACGGATTTAATATATTGTTCAACTCATTCTAAATGAGTTGTGCAAACACATAGATCAGAAAAATCGGGAAATATCGAATCCCAAATTTCCGCGCAGTCACGGTATCCTTGTAGGTTTGATATCCAAGTATGAAAATAATTCGCTAAATTTTTGCAAGCATTGAGAAAATCAGTAATTATGAGAGAAAAAATCCATGGATACTGTGGTTCTGAAATGCCGATATAGGAGAGACAAATAAGCTATGAAATATTCTTCATTTTACCTCTGTTATTTATTTCTTAATTAAGCTTACAATTTTTGTCTCGTATACGTACTCTCGGATACGCTTTCCGTAAGCCCCAAGAAAGAATAGTGACAAGATTTTAAACACCCATTCTCTTCTAAAAGCCAGTCGCAAAATTTTGCACCGATGGAAATTCAAATGACAAGGGATGAGAAAGGCGCGCAGCAGATTCCCATATCTCCCTCGGACAAGCAGCACAGTCCACGTTTATTTGCCGTAGCAACAGTCTTTAGCGCCACGCGCGGAGATATTAATCACTAGGTGGAGGTGGGAAACGCCGGTAATAATGCCGGTCATTTTCAATTGTTTCATTTCGTAGATTATTGTCGTCACACTTAAAGAATCTCTTGTTGCATGTAAAGGGTGCTTCAGAAAGTTTATGATTTATTTCTAAGTTTACTTTAACAAAAGCATGATCATTTGGAATCTTTGGAGTATGACTGTTATTCTGTGATATTGACAAAAAATAGAAATGATGGTAATTGTATAGGAGTGCGTTGTATTATGTGAAAATACAAATTTTATTTTATGAACAACAGTTGACAAGGTATGTTCAAAAGGTTCCCGAACATTTTGAATAGCACGCTTTCAGTTGGTCATTTTTTCATGACCGTATAAATCGACGTTTGTCTGTCAGAGGACTTTCAGAAGAGTGTGGCATCTGGATCGGCTCGTGCTTTAAAATCCTGACTGAAAAATTGAGGATACATCGAGTTGCCATCAAATTCGTGCCTCACCTGATAACAGCAGACCAGCAACATCATCGAGTTCATGTTAATCAGGAACTGTTTCATCGTGCTGACTAGGATGAAATGTTATCGTCCAGGATCATAACAGGTGATGAGCCATTATTTTACGGATATAACATTGAAACAAAAGTGCAATCTACACAGTGGATTGGTGAAACGTCCCCCCACCCTAAAACGCTCGACGAGGTCCGATCGAATGCCTAGGTGATGTTGACTTTTTCCGATGGAAATAGGGGTTGTGCATCACGAATACCGTGTGCTACCTATCACTAGGTATTCGCGGTTCACTACCTAGGGGGTTATGAAACGTCTAAGAGAAAGAATCAGGCGAAAACGGCCCGAACCTTTGAGTAGCGGCGAGTGTTTTTTTCACCACGACAGCACGCCTTATTCGTTCCTCAGAACTCGTGAATTTTAAGTCAAAACACAAGACCGCTGTGCTTCCCTGCCCATCCTACTCACTAGAACTGACCCCATGCTTTGTTCCTCAAGATAAAAACCCCGCTCATAGGAAAAAGATTTGCCTCAATTCCAGAGATAGAGAAATATTAGCCGGAAGAGCTTTTGTGCATTCTGGAAGAAGCGTTCCAAGACTGTTTGTAAAAGTAGAAACACCGTTGGGATAAGTATATACCTGTACGTTCGGGAGGAGAATACTTCGAAGGGGCCCTGACCAATAAATTGTGAGTAAAGTATTTTTGTAATTAAAAATCTCGGGAAATGGTTTAACAGACCTCGTATAAATACTGTAACTTTCCATTTAAAACTTTAAAACTCTGTGAGGCTAACTAAGAAAGGTAATCCTTAAAATTTCTCCTTAAATACGGTCGTGGTAGTCCAGGGGGTAGAGCACTGGTCCACTGTCTGAAAGGCCCGGGTTCGAGTTCGGGTAACTCCTCTGGGAACCCTCAGCTTTACCTAAGCTGTACGATTTTTCGGACACCATATCTTCCTGAGGCACTTTAGGCGACACAGGGAAAGAAACTGGCTCCCCACCCTGTTAATGTGTGAATTTCTCACACTCTTGGTCTTACTATTTGGTAAACTCTACCCTCACTTATCAGGCCAGTGTTCAGGGATGATAAATTTAGTTGGTGATTATTGCGTACAATAACTAAGGAAATAAATTCCTTCCCCATGCGCGTAGACAATGGTTCAAAGCATAATCTCTATCTCCGTAACTTCTCACCAGAAGAACTTCGAGTGAAGCAGCGGTGGTCAGAGGTTTAAATACGGGCAATAAGAACATTTGAATGTGATTCGTAATATCACGATTTTAGTGGTAGTCTATCAGCTTAAGGTAGGTTTCTGATGGACCCTAGAGCCACCAACTGCGGTCCCCATTAGCCCGACCTAGCATGAAACAAAATACATTCCATTACTGACAGAAATCCTACTCTGGCAATTCTTTTGAATCACAAAAATAGTGTCTACAATTTGCAGCAGTTTCTTTCCGCGCATTAGGAATGCTACGAGGGCTTTCTATAAAGCTACCTACGTTTTCGTGAAGCATGAGAAATGGTGGAGTAGCCAAATGGTCGCTGCATTTACGCATACATTAAGTCAGTACGCCTCGAGCTGTAGTCGTTGGAAGGTTGCGCCGTTTGTTGTTTGCTTACAATAGCGAGTCAAAGTGAACAATAAAATTGGAATTCCCCCTAAATGTGAAGTTCGTTCAGTGATAAGGTTTCACTTGATACAAAACTTCAAAGCGACCGACATTCATCGGGATATTTCAGCTCCGCACTGGCCTAAATGTGATGAAATACAAGAGTTTTGCGTCACTGTTGTCGTTCGTTCTGATGCAATAACCAGCTCCTGTAGCAAATGGTGGTGCATACATGTTTGAAAGGGCATATGAATCATATGAAGACATATGAATCATGCAATATACATTAGCAGAGATTCAATGTTTAGCAATGTGTAACAATGAAAGGGATCCAGCCACACACAGCCAAATGGTTCTCTTAATTATTTTGGCAGAGAGGGGAAACGCTGTTTTACAGCAACTCAATAATCATGTCCTGTGACCTATCATGATTCCACTGGAAAATTAAAAATTTCCAATGACCAATATTCTTATTTATCTCGTTTATAATAGTAAACATCGATGAGAAATGTACTCTGCACAGTCGTACACCTTAGAGATTGCGTATCAATTTTTCAGAAATAACCAATAGAATGGAGAATATTTTTTTCGGAATGGGGACTGGATTTTTAGTGTGGAAAAGAGAGGCCTCCTGAAGGCCAAGGTTCGAATGCCGGTGGGGGTTGTATATTTCAGAGGTATCCCAATCCCTTAAAGAACTTAAAAAGGTGTTTGCCATCCATCAGATGGGACGTAAATTGTCTTTTTGTAAATTTTAAAACTCCTGGGAACATTTCGTTACGAGTAGGCTAATGCTTACACCGGGTTTCTCTCCACCCTTACTTTATTCTCTAGTAATCTTACCTCCAGCAAATTATTAACATATTCCTAGCGATGTAAATAACCTTAGCAGTAGGTCGCCTCCACTTATAACTATTGCTATTATTTAAGATCCAACCAAACACAACCCTACTACATTAGACTACCTGCAACGAAATAAGTGCATAATAACAGCTTTTCTTAGTTATTGCTCAGAATGCAAATTGCCCCAATTTTGATCGCGTCTTCGGAAACAGCAAGGGTCTGAATTCCGCCTCTGGGCTTGAATCGCGTTTTGGGTTTTTAAACCTTTTCTCTCACTCTTTATTCATTATAAATTTATGAATTAAACACTCGACAGCGGGTAATCTGTATGCACTCGTTAAAATATTACTTCACCTTTCCAGAAAAATAATTTCTGTCTTGCAAACTGCTATCACGGACTCAGCCAAATATTTTAAATTGTTAAGCATTTCTTTTAGCTCAAGAATTCAGATATTCGAGTGCGTCATTACACTCAGGGAATGTGGACGTCTAATCGTTATTAATTTTTGGAGTAGGTTCAAAGGCCGGCAAGTATGATAATTATGAGACAAGGCGTGATTTTTGTCTCTTCATGTTCCCATCGTCCCTTCTCCACCCCACTTGTCCATTTCGTGTCGGATTCAATTTCTCTCAAATGGCTACCAAAAATACCCTCTTCACGGAGGAGCTACTGGCGTAGGAGGCTTTTTCCAGGTGAGTCACGATTGAGCGAGCTGTGAACAATGAGAGGGTAATTTGAAAGAGACGCTAAGTGCATTCACATATCCGCCGTTGTTTGGCAATTAGCGCCTCCTTCTCTTTCCCCGATGTGCGCGAGGTGATTTCAGGGAAAGTACCTCCGGCTCTGACACTCCCGCACCACATTTCTCAGCACCTTACAAGATCCCCGTTAATATTTCAACTCGTCGTTTGAATCTTTCATTCACGCGCTCCGATTTCCCTTTACTAATGCGCGCACGAAGAGAAAATGAGCCCCTGCCCCAGTTGCCATATCGAAGTTAAAAATAAAAATGCAGTTATCAACCCGAAAGCAGGGGAAGCCGATGGATTGCCAAGGTCAGCGGAAATCGAACGCGGGCCCTTCTGTCGCTAACCGAACGCCCGGGCTATTTAGGGGCATAGTAGCCCGGTGGGGGTTACCGCTAAATGCAATTCAGATTGATAAAATTGACTTTAGGTGGAAAAACAGGATGCAGTTTTAATTTAACATTTTCCAGCCTTCGGTGCATGCATCCCAAATGCAAATGACTGGAGGTATAAAAATATATTGATGAATTTTCACTATTTTGTTGATTAAATGTTAAGGGGGTTCTTAGATAATATACTAAAACTAGATGAAAAATAAAGAGAAAGATTTATGTCATAAATGATCAGGTAAATTTAGAGGGTAGAAAAAGAAGAAGTTAACGGAATATCTCCTAGGAAGCCAAGAAAAGGTGGGTCGGTGTTCTCCGCGATACTTGTATTACACGAAAGGTCATTCATTGGGCCATTTGTTGTTCAAGCATCATCGTGGAAGATGCGTAAGAGACTACATCGCTTAACGCTTAAGTGATGCAGAGCAGCACTTGAGCCCCTCTTGGAATTCTGGTATTTTCATTGCTAGTCAATTAATACTTTGTCTAAAAAATAATTGTTGCCTTAGTAGTCAATCAGAAAGTTTCTTGTCAACATGAAACGAATGCCTGTAAGGGCTGAAGTGCGAATCTTCAAAATAAATGACGGAAAGAATAGGTGAAATGAATATATATCCCTCTCGACGTATCTCTATCCCCGGCATCCTATTTCATATCCCTCCCGTTTCACTTATTTTTTTTAATCTAGTATCTAGACCATTCTGCTGTTGTTCTCAAAGCAATACCATCGCTCTTGTCATTCCATTTCATGCCGCGGGCATTGTTTGGATTCGACATCCTCAACCTTTCGATTTTTGCAATTTGCTCCATTAGATTTTGATTGTTTTCTCCGAACTTTTGAATGGCGTCAATTTATATCCGAATTGAAAATAGCAAAAAGGTAGCAACATGCAAAGGTATAGCTTGCATTATTATAACGAATAGTATCGTTTTACCTGAAAAAATATCATTTACGCCCCAAGGGACCCCTGACCCATTTATTCATCTCTCCCATAACATAAATTTGGTCATTAGTGTGAAAACCCAGCGGTAAATATACAAGCGAGCGATATTGTATGCACTCCTGTCTTCATAAAAATATATTTCATTTCCGGATATTACCATGACATCACCAACGCTCGCGAGTTCCTTCATAGAACCGAGCGGATAGTGAATCATGTGCTCAAATCTCATCACAAAATGTGTCCATAAATATTATTTTATCGATTTCAGTCGCTAATAACTATTTTTTTTGTGATAAGATAAAGACATACCAAAATTGCATCAACAAAGAAGGAAACTGTCGAAGTTTCGCGGAAGCATTTGGTTCGCGGTAGATTGCATCACTCATTTCCCATTACGCTGCACCCGTTTGCACGTGTCATCCACCTTGTTGCTACCAGTAGGATTAGACACGATTCTAAAAATGGATTACATCAAAATGAAATAGAAAACATATAAATCTCCAGATAAAATTTAGAACGAGATATACCAGCAAATTCTCTTCGTCATATCACCATTTCCTTTTCACTAATCACAATCCTTCTAATGATCCGAGGATCACAATGTCAGCCGATATCCGTTCTAATGAATCTTGCTGATTTCGCCTCTTGGCTGACCAACAAACCGTACCTCAACACTAAACGTTGATTTATAAATAATTTTCAGGCATTTATTGTGCTAGTGGTAATAAATGGTTTAACGTGTTAAATACCTGCATTGCACGGTATGTTTATTTGAATTTTTCATTATACTTTAGGTTGTATTCGGAGGACATGAAAATAAAGTTGTATCTTTCAGCAAGGTCAAGGATCACAGGATATTATCAATTGCATTTTTTCTCCAAAAGTAGGCACACAAATCAGCCTACTTACCGAAATTCAATCGTATAACGCATAAATTAAAGAAATGGATACATTCTTCCATTGACGCGGATATTGTAGCTTGAATTCGTGAAGTGGTCAGAACAAATTCGTCGCAATTGCCATTTACGAGGGGTATCGTTTTTCCGTAATTATTCCTAAGAAATAACCTAGATATCTGGATAAATATTTTCTGCATATTAAATGATCCTTATGTACATTATGTAATAAATTACAGCTTTAATTTTGATTTGTTTTTCATAAGAAAGTCATACAATATGGAGAAGATAGAGGCTCGCAGTGCAATTAAGTTCTTTCATTTTAAAGGTGCCCGTAAAATCCACAATGCAATAATAGCTGTCTATGAAAATAATATCCTGTCATATGGCATTGTTGTAAGGCATAAAAGGAATTTTCAAACTCGACATATGTGACCAAAGATGAGGAAAACCATCACACACGGGCGATCTTATCACTGTGAAGAAAATGGAGGACTTTGTCCAATCAGATCGAGGAACAACCATCCAAATAACCATGACTGAGACTAATTTTAGCTACGGCAGTGTGTATAAAATTATCCACGAAGAGTTGCACATGTCAAAGAAGTCAGCGCGCTGGGTTCCATCACTACGGACTCCATTTCAGAAGCAAACACGGCGCGACGGCACGACCGGCAATAAAACCGATGGAACTGAAAACTTTTTCCAGATCTTTCCTCTTCTCCCTATCTTGCCCCAAGCGATTTTTTCTTATTCCATGAACCAAAAAACCACTGTGGGATCGGAGATTTGTTAATAACACAAAACAAATGATTATTCAATAGATGAAGCAATGGCTTTTGACGTATTCTGCTGAGTTATAAAATGAAGGCTTTCAAATGTTAATACACGCTGGGAGAAATGTATAATCTGGACGGTGACTATGCAGAGAAGTCTTAAAATAACGAATACAAATTATGTTTCTACCTCGATTATTGTTTAGTAATAATTAAAGTTTATGAATCCTCCTCTAATTTATATAATGTACACTCATTCCTTTTGGTAGAAATCGTACGAATCTATAAAATTGCTCAAGCAATTCGTATACTCCGACTTTTCCTTTGAGATACCTTAAATAATGAATACATTTTTCCTCATAATTTCTACCAACGCCAACACCAAAATCACGGCAAACAACCTGAAGACAAACCAATATGCACGCATGTTAGTGGTTGCTTCTGTGGACAGTAATCGCCAATGAGATGAAACGGGGACAGCACCACGCGAATATGGAGTGTGTGGTACGTGATTCGCGAATTACAAGTTGGCCCCGTATGTCCTGCTACTTGATACTGACGATAAATTAGATCCAGTAGTGAATGGGTTCAGTTTATGAAGTGCTCGAAGACTTTCGAGATCAATTCAACCCAAAAAAGATTAATTACTACTCTCCCAAACCGGCATTTAAATTATCCGGTAAATTCCGGCTGAAAGGACAACCCCTTCATCAAGACTCTTGGCATTAATTCAGAAACAAAAGAGATCAGTTCAACCACCTCAAAACGTCAAGTTTCACGTGGCCATGAGCAACAGAGAGATCGAGAGTGGAGACAAGTATAATGGGATAAGAAGAAAAAAAATCGCGGGTGGGTCAAGGCCTAGCAACGGATTCGGGAATCTACATGGCGTCACGTTATTCCCTCTAAACTCCTCCCTTGCCTTAGGTGGCGGCTTCAAGTTCCACTCCACCCCCTACTGCCTCTCAACCCCTCCAATGCCTTATACATGAGTGATTGACTGCAAAAGTATGACGAAACTCCAACCTTCCAATGGGTCGTTCACATCTCCTGCCGAACGCTCCAATTACACCGCCAGAGATCACATGATTTTTTTCCTTATCTCATTCTCAAGTCAATACCTTCCCACGCCAATCTCGGCAGCCCTTTTCGCACGCGGAATATATAGTTCAAAACAGGCGTCGCCCATTTCGATAAATTTGTCGAAAGAGCACCAAGGTCGACTGGTTTCTTCGCCAGAAAATGTTGCGTGTCGCCTCTACTCCGGGTCGGGTGGTTGAGCACATTCGAGGACGGTACTAGTTGTCGGTTACCCTCCCTGCTCTCTCTTTCTCTCTCTCTCATTCTCTCATTCACTCACTCACTCTCTCACTCTCCCCCCTCTCTCTTTCTATGTATGCATATGAATATACATATATATCCATCCTCGTTCATGGCACTGAGAACCCATACTACTTCCAGACGCAAGAGGTGTAAACGTAGCGAGGGAATATCTGGAGCTTCGTCGGGGCTATCGTCGTTAATTCGGTATATTCGTGGCCTATTTCTGCATCCCTCGAAAATGAAATACAAATAAAATCAAAGGGATTGCTGAGAAATTGCTAGTGACGTTTATTAAATGGAGACAGGGAGAAGAGCAATTTTAATCGGTAGGCATGCATCTTCGAATGCAGTTCACGTTAAGGAATATTTTCAATATTTTTGCACGTAATTATTAAAATCACGTTTTCTGATTCATTTAATAGTGTAATTATTTAAAGAAATATTAATCCTCTATTAAATTATAAATCGTGGTAAAATAAATTTGATGGCCATATTTAATAAGGAAATTCGAGTGATGATTTTAGTTAAACTCCACTTACACTTCACTCAGTGGCTTTGTCGATTTCACGAAAAATGCACTCGAGATACGATCGACATTTCACTTGAACTCCACTCCAGCCAAAGGGTCCAAATATCTCTCTCAAGGGCTTGAGAGGAAATGTTTTCAAGATGTTTACCAAACCAAAGCACTCACTTCAGATTTGGAAAGTGAAATTTGTTCGAAAAACGCTTTTTATTCCCGACATTTTTGTCTCACTTATGATATTTATTAGAAATTGTTTTGATGGAATTTTCTGTTGGCAAATATATTTGATGATTGTAAATCATCGAGGTAATCGTATTTCATTTTTTCATATTTCAATTTTCAATTCATTTTTCATATTTCATTTTCATTTTATCGTATTTCCATTTCAATTTTAATATTTTTAGGGAGAACTAAAGAAGAAACAATGGGTATAAATGCATAAATTGTCGTTATTATTTCCGTCAAGAAATCAATGTATACATGTACATTTCTCATTATCATTGGCCGTTCAATCTTAAGATTGGTTGACTGCAGCCATCCCTACCTGATGCTAATTTGCTTACCTCCTGGTATTCCTTTCCAGTGTACTTTCTTCTGTATTTGTCCCATGTCCCATCCCTTGGCCTTCCTCTTGGATGTTTGCCTCCATGTTTCCTTCTATTAAATTCTTCACGAATCCATTGTGCCTCAGGGTGTGGCCAATCCATCTGGTTCTTCTCTCCTCTATGGTGTTCCATAAGGTCCGTTCTTCGTCTATTCTTCTGTATATGCACTTCTACATTTCTTATTTTATCCGTCCATTTGATCGTAAGCATCCTCCTCCAGCAGCAGGATTCGAAGGCTTCTCTGGTCTACTTTTCCGATGGTCCATGCTTCTGATCCATTGAGTGCCACGATCCATACGAATGTTTTCACGTATTGTTTCCTCGTCTGTAGTTCTATCTTCTTTGAGCACATCAGTTGTCTTTTCATTGTGAATGCTCTCTTAACTTGAGCTATTCTTCGCCTGATGTCTGTAGTATTTCTTCCGTGCCATGCAATGGTACTTCCGAGATAGGTGAAGGAATTAACTTGGTCGAATATTTTTCCTTTCAGTTTGACTACCGTATTCCGCTTCTCTCTTTCACGCCCTAGGATTTTAGTCTTCGTCTTGTTAATGTTCATGTGGTTTCTTCGAAGAACTTGATCAAATATGTTTAGTGATCTTTGAAGATCCTTTTGGTTTTCGGCTATCATTTTAATATCGTCGGCGAAGCGTGGCATGATTATCTCTTTTCCATTGATCCTAATTCCGTTGAATCCAATGCTTTGCGCTTCTCTTATTGCCTCCTCCAGGTACATGTTGAACAATGAAGGTGCGAGGTTACATGCTTGTCTAACTCCTTTGTTAATTTTAGCCTCTATATGGCTTCCATCTCTTATTCGCATTGTGGCTACTTGCTTCTTGTAGATTATTCTTCTGTCATTGTAATCTATTCCGAGTTTTACATTTCTGCTCCCACTAAAAAATTCACTGAAACTATTTCGGCAATGGTATTGCATTCAAGTGTGTGTTTATGTCATGCATATTTAGATATCTGTCTCCGTTTTCTAATGGTAATGCTTCCATTTTACATTCATTTAATTATCTTTTCCTGCATCACGATTCACAAAAATTACCCACAGCCCCAACCCGTCCAAAATAAGTTTTTGGGCTGTGGGTAATTTGGGCCTTAGTTTTACTTTTAATCGTCCACAAACTTGACGGAATATTTAAATAATAACTTCTTGGCAGTTAGTATAGAAAAGTTTGCGGCAAAAAGATTTTAAAGATTACAAAATAGTAAACATGTACAGTAATTATCGTTATTTATCTTAAATTAGTTATTATTTGATTAGCTACTGTTAAAATGTTTGCATTGATATCCAAGAAAAATAATGAAGTTCCTGGGCGTATCTATACTTATATTCTTAGGAATAAAATCAATTAATATCGTCTTCATTCTATACAAACTTTTATGGATTTTATCGATTAGTAATCGGAGGTTGGGTAGTTCACACGTACTTTATATTGATGATCGACATTAAAATAAGGGTTTCAGTATAACTATTCGCAAATGCATTGCATCTAGCGGCTAATTTCGCTTCTTTGATTTTGTCCTGCTGAGATTTTGTTTCCTGTAGATTGTCTATTAAAAATTTAAAGCCCAATTGGCCTCCCTTTCTCAGTGATATTCAGTAGTACTTGTGCTATTTAATTCGTTAAAATTATAAATTATGTAACTTGGTGAAATTCTTCGTCGTCGGTTTATTGTGGATACATCATTGTAACGTCTGTAACTATACCAATATCAGTTACTTGGACCAGCAATCGCTCTCCGATAAGCCGATTATGAGTGCGATTATTTTATCTTGGATATCAAAAGTTGCGCTCCTGTGGTTTGCTGCGTTCCACTCGGCCGAGTGATGATTTACCCTCAGGTGTAGTGTCGTTCTTGTACGTGGCCCTGATTGTCTAGCTCAACGAAAACAAGCAAGTTATTCATATGTCACTTAACTATATCACTATAATCCGCGCTAAATGGCATAGGTACTATTCCACTTCCACTTACCCTTATTGATTATGCTCGATTTTAACTTTGAATCTTCTTGTAAATTTTTCAATATGCAGATCATAAATATCACAATTATTCGATCAAGTTATTGGATAAGTAATTATTTCATATTCAATACTAGCCAACACTTCGATAAACATAATAAAACGGCCGGCGAGGGAAGAGTTTGGCTTACACTCACATAAGTAAACAGGGCGAGGAAGCATACATTCAAGGTCTGAGGATTTAATTATTGTATGCCTTTCACTGCTTTCCAGATAATGATATTCAGAAAAAGAGATAACATTGGTACAGCTGATTGTTGCGGAGTCGACAATTGAATCTCAGCCCAAGAAAATAGTTAGAGGCCGAGTGCCATATTAATTTTTCACTGTGAATTAGCGCTACGGCTGTATGTGAATAATATTTTAAATAAAATAAATAGGTTATTGAGTTATCCTAATGCCCTACCTAGTCGTTAATTAACTCCAAATTTTAACACGGCATATTCACAATAGCGAGTACGAAAATGATTTCATATTACGGAGGCGGTAGTTCAGTGTCTATGTGGAGTACCCACATATTAATGGCTACTGTGCGAAGAGTCCAGGTTTCTAACTGGGTCTGCCTTTGGGCATAATATGTGTACGTTTCATCTAATCTAAGTCATTTTGTGGAAACCAAATTACCCTGGGAATCCGCAGGCGGCATAGGAAAAGGAACCCGAATGCGTGAACCTCGAACTACTAAGTATTAGGTGAACTCTGGCCTTAAATATACAAATGTATCCGTGTGCCAATAAACCATGGAGAGACGACAATTTTCTGACAACAATTCAAATTAAATTTTAAAAATAATGATAAATTTAATAAATAGTTAACGAATAATATTTGTGAAGAACATAGTATTTGGGCAATGAAGTGATAAAACGTTTAAATGAATATACTTTGTAACTTCCACACAATTTTTATTCGTATAAAAATTGTGTGGAAGTTACAAAGTATATTCATTTAAACGAACATGAACCTCCACAAAGTTGAGCCCGAGACCGTAGAATTCAAGTGATTAAACGTTTTTGCACTAGGGTAAAATTCTCTTCACATTGGTTTTAATTCCATTGACTATTAAACTTCTAGTCACATGAAAACAGTGTAAAAAGATATGATTACGTCTGGCGGTACCTAATATGTATTAACACAATTTTGAATCGATCGACAAATAAGAAAAAATCAGTAGGCTTCTTCGACTTTTGAAATTTAAACGACATTAATAAAGTATTAAGTTCTTATATAATTTCTGTTGAACATTTCTGTCGAACACAATATTAGAAAAATTTATAGCTGATTTCCCAGATATTTATTCATCGAAAAAGATTATAGCAAACGTCAGGGGGAGAATAATTATGCGGACTGCGCTCTCGAGACATATCTTGGATCTAAATTACGAAAATATGATGCATTCAAATAAAACTGTCTGGTAGGGTACCGATGTCTCTTCAAGTTCAGGAAAATTTCATTCTTTATTCAAGAAAAATTTATGCAAAGGAATTTTATTCATCAATACATAAACTTCCATTAATTTGGACTTAAATAGGCTCTTATGGATTTATATAGATGTAGCACTCTGAAGAAAGGCCGCACACCCGAGCTAATACCGTCATTTTGTTATATGTGTATTATTAAATATACGTATCACTTTTTTTGCAGAAAATAAATACGCGATTGAAGATTCTTGCAGATTACATAAGCAAGGCATTTTATTTTGCTAAAAGTCATGAATGAAAACCTTACGAATAAGTATTTATCCATATAAATACCGAGAGATTTTGTATTTTATACCCTTGATTGCGGAAACAACTGAGGGAATAAACGAGAATTCATTGAACTGTATGAAGAATTTATGTTTTCTATCATCAAATCATACTTTTCCTTATTCAAAAATATATCATAAACAATAACTTACAACAGTTTACCCCCATTAATTAATCAATTCTGATATCCTTCTCGGATGCATACCGGGGGAGAGGAAGGCATTCAGCTACCCATGAATGTCGGTAACAATAAGAAATCCGATGCGAGCAGGGCATCTAAACACAGCAGCGGTGAATGTGCGGCCGTGGAATCGATTCATGCACGCACGACCTTGAGACGAGGCAACGATCTTAAGTAAGAGTTGCGAAAGGGACTGTATCGCTCTCAGGCTCTCGAGATGTTCTCCGGGAAACGATTTTGCTGAATCTAAGGTGAAGACCTCATAGACCCCTTCAGAAAATTACTCTCTTTTCGAGTCACGACATCCCTCTCGTAACAAAATGGAAAGGGAATTATTTTTTGATTTTGTTTTGAGAAAAGTAGGTAATTGGGGACGGTTTGGTCCGTTCGGTGGACAGAGTTTCTTGTTGACATGCAAACTCCAGCAGCTCCCAATAGCCTTTGTCTTGGTTTCTTCTGCTTTCTCCGGAAGAAAGTTGTGATCTCCATCAAAGCCAAGCTCTCGGGATTTGTTTCCGAGACTCTCCAAACAAAAACCACTAACTAGTAGTCAACATCTAAGTTCTGTTTCTGAAAATTTTCTCTAATGGTATTGTTCAAAGGAAAACCACCATCTTGCACGACATACTTCGGAGGTACGATATGAAACATCACCAGTCAATACATCATACTCATGTGCACCTCCCTTAAACCATTTCATTACATGCTGAAGACGAATGAGCACTCACAATATAAATGCTGATAACGTTTCGTTATATCAAAAGAAATGCAATTGTATAAATTACGTAACCTTTAAGTAACCGTTTTTTAAATAGTTTCATAACTTGTAGTACCTGTACACAAAATATAAAAAAATGTAACTTACCGAGATCATGGTAAATTCTAAAGATAAGAATTTCTATTGGAAAGCTAAACCATGTTAAAAGAGACCTTATTATGATTTATTCAAAAAAATTCATTTTTTATTAAATAATTTAATCTAAATTATTAAATATGACAGCCATGGTGAATTTTATCATTGAATAACATTCATTATCTTTCATTTTAACATAGCCGACTGGGTTGGCAAGATGAGTAACACACGCGCCTGCTAAGCCAAAGGTCTTGGGTTCGAGCCCCACCTCGAGTACGAATCTTATTTCAACTCTGATGATTCGGTCCTTAAGAATTAGATGACAAGCTTTACTGGGAACGCAAGGAGCACACGGACCACCACCAGAGGCATCCAAAGAGCTAAACAATCACAGAATTTAATATTTTTCTGTGATGAGAACAGCGAATTGTTATTCCCGAGGTCTTTTCGCCGAAAAGCATTCGTCTGAAGTAAAATATTTTGACCTACATTCAGCATTACACTAGAACTTTGGCCTAAAAAAAAAGGTAATTAATGCTAGATGTCATACATTTCACTTGCAGTGTTATAGGTTGTACGTGTATGACAACGAAAGAACCCAGCTCACATGCACCTTCAATGAAGCTATTGCTGTCATATACACAGTTGAGCGTGTTCATTACTTTTTTTATTCAATAGTATTGTCTGAATAATTTATTATAATAATGTTAACTATTCAGGTTTCATTTTCATCATTTTCCGGTTGTCTAGCGAATTTCTCAGAAGTGCTGCTCAGGGACTCTCTTTCTTTCATCGGGCACAGCCTGCTCTAATCTTCTGAAGAAACATCTCTTTTGCAACGACGTTAGAGATGGAAGTTTTTAGAAGTGAAATGCCAAATTAATTATAATGACATAATAATACTAGATTGCCATCGTTCTTTGACTCAGAAATATTGGCACACTCCACTAAGGACGTCAAAAATACGATACTTGTATAGACGGAACAAGCGCCGTGCTCATTTTAATTAGCCGTATCACGGTGAATTGCTTAGTACCAAATGGTAAAATTTTGTGAATATGTCGTTCCTCCTGTTAATATGGATATATACATTTCCACGAAGCGAAGCCTAAAACTATCAAGTTTAACAAAAACTTACAGAATGCCCACTTACCTCCGGAGCATTATAACGTGGGATGGAAGACACGAAAGACATCAATATAATAGCTCAATGTTAGAAGAAGTAAGAAGGCGCATTGAGAGAAGAGATAATAAAAAGGGGCAATACCTTCAACGGTCGTCCGTAGCGCGAATTATAAACGGAACGTCGAAAAGAGAAACAGAGAAGAACAGGATCTCCCATAACACTGCTGGAAGTGGATAAAGACGATTGTATGAGAGGTGGAAAGAGAAGTAGGAATTCCTACAGAAGAGCAGAATGTAGATTTAGAGCACCCATGAATACAGTAAGAACCATGTCTACCGGTGGCACTGTTGGAATTAATGTATTTGTAAGGAATAAAATAGAGGTAGACGTGGAATGGAAGACCAAAATGCGCTAAGGTAATGTTTACCTGATAAAAAGGGATGCACGAACAGTCAGGGAATTAAAATTTGTTGTCTCAGGCGTAACTTTATGGAATTTGCATAACATATTGAAATGTAATGAAATAATTGACTTTGTAATTCCACACACTTTATTTTTAAAAAACACGACCCAGGTTTCGACGTTGAACGACCAAGACCACCTGATGATGACGTTCAACGTCGAAACCTGGGTCGTGTTTTTTAAAAATAAAGTGTGTGGAATTACAAAGTCAATTATTTCATTACATTTCAATTTGTCAGGGAATTAGTATTGAATGATGAGCACTGCATAAAATCAATCTTCAATTGGAAGCACTGGTGCCGAAAGTATATCTGTTGGTAATGACAGGCCGCTAAATATACTGTATGAGGCAGTTTTTTATTCATGTGAAAATGGAATGCACGAATTGTTACTTCTAAATATAATCAGCATCCTAAGCCCACCATTTTCCTTTCGTTTAAGTTTCGTGACCCATTTACAAGGAGGTTCCGAGCAAGTCGGCACGAAACGCTAAGACCTGCCCCGATAATCTTTTCTTCCAGGGGCACGATGTCATGAGCTGGCATAAAAAACATTCCCACTCAGCGAAACCATTTCATCAATGGCGCCGAATTCGCGGAGCACGCTCGACTGCCTTCCGTCTCCATGATTCTGCACCCCTGACTTCGTCACGCGGCTACGACACATTGGGAAAGATCACCACGGACCACGTTCCGGCAAGCCAAGCACTCGCCGCGTGGTGCTCACCCTCTCATCGTGAACGCCCACACCAACTCCTTCCCTCGCCACCCGCCCACCCCCCTCCCGCCAGCGCCGAAGGACCATACACATGAGTTGCTCCAGTCCTCCAGCACAAAGCCTCGCCTCAACGACCCCACTTCTAATGCCTGCGATGACGTGGCTCTCGCTTCTATCGGCGTTGAGAGACGGAGAGAGAGAGAGAGTGGCTTTACCCCTATCTTCCCCTTACGTCCTTTTTTATCGCCTGTTGACTACTCCCATCGCTGCTATTGCATAACGCACTCCCTCTTCCTCCCAACCGCCCAGAGTCAAGGCAATGCAATTCGTTCGCCTCACGTTCTTTCTTCCTTTCTCGTAGAGGAGGCGACCAGAGTCATATTTATCTATACGTATGTGTATGTGTGTGTGTATATATATATATATATATATATATATATATATATATATATATATATATATATATATATATATAATTGTGGTCTGAGAGCTTCGGAGAGAGGGAAACTTCTTGCCAATCACGCTCGCCTGCCGCGAAGCTGTTTGCTTTGGCTCGTCTCAACGAAGCGACCGTGACAAAAATGAAGTCTGCCCGCGTCACCGTCCCGCGGGCTCTTCTTCGAATTGACAAGCGCGAAACAATGAAGTCTCCACGCGCAGCTGCAGTTGCGGTCGCGTGGGCACGATCGTAGCGAAGGTCTCTCGGATGCATCCTCGAGGGGAAATCTTCGGGCACAAAGGCGGCCCCGGCAGAATTAGTGTGAGTTTGTGGTTTTCAGTTTTTCTCGACGCCCGATTTCATTTCGTGACGCAACTCCATCCCTATCTGAGTCATGAAAGTTCGTTTTAGTCCGAACTTAACGTCCGAGGCTGAATTCGAATCCGCGACCTTCGGGTTAGGCGGCGCGAACGCTTGAGGCCGAAGAAACTGGGTCGACTCTCTTTTTCCTCCTGACGGGTTTGTGGCGTAGGTTGGTTCAGATAAAAATGGTCCAAATCTCTCTGGGAATTCCCAAGAGCAGCATAATAACCCACGATGAGCCACCCACCGGTCTCGTTCTTCCAAGGTCTACAATAGAATACTTCCCCGAAAGATAAGAATTCATCCAAGAACAACACATTATTCAATCTTTCAAAACTGCTAGCTGTAAAGCAATTTTCTGCCACAAATATCAAAAGAAAGCTGTTCTAATGATCAGATCCGTGTAAGAAAAAAAAAATTTAGAGGTGTTGTAAATCGACATAACCTGGAGAAATTCTATACCATTACTGGTTTGTAATTGAATGTGCAACAAAATTACCGATGGATAAAAAATAAAATTTTCCAAAATTTTCCGGAAATACTTCATCTTGAAGAGGGCCGGTGTACTATGCTAAGAAATGCAAAGAATGCTACAAATAAAAAGTTGAGAATCAGGTGTACTCACAACTTCCAATGGCTAATTACTATTTTACATTGACTATCCATCTGAGATATTATATTTATTGCTAATCCGCCATAACCTGAAGTCCACTTTATTTATTTTTTATAATGATGACTCATCGAATTAAAAGTTGTCTATTTTATTTTTCTTTTCCTACCTATGAAGACTCACATCTTTTAAATAGACCATGATTACTTTGCCAAACTTTTATCTTCTTATTTGATTCATGTACATCATATTCCACCAAATTGATAGGAATCAAGAAATCACATATCCATTGAAAGACATAATTGTATATTATTTATTTATTTAAAAAAGTTGCTCAGGCCAATGGTGTTGTCAATTTAGTGGAACACATAGCAGAGTATAAACGACGCACACGTATAAACACCAACAACATCAAATTAAACAAAATATCGGCGGTAGGGAAATGAAGAAGAAGGGTTGCTAATTATTTTCCGAGATTTTCGAGAGACCTAGAGTGGTAAATTGTTTGAGCACGGTGAAATGGAACAACGCAGTCGGAAAAATGAACTCAAGAGTGAAGAGAGGCGAAAAGGCAACCCCAAAAGCAAACAGTGAAGCGCTTGGTGAGCTATCATCTGGAAACAGGCATATGAATTGCTTAAGGATAGGCGAGATGGTAGTCTAACACTAGTAGAGAAAAGAATTTAGGACAGACAGTGATGGTGTTGATAGTGGTTTAAGTCAACTTAAGGCCTGTAAATGGAAAAGATAAGAGAAAAAGGAGAGTGAAAGGAGAAAGGTATTGATGGGCGGGAAAAAAAGGAGACTGAGAATACAGCTATTTTACCGTAAAAATCAGTTACTCCGCTAAGGGTTTTAATATTAGATGAAACTAATCCATATGCATGAGGGAGCAACGCATAACGAATTGAAGGGCAATGATTGAAAAATGATTGCTTAGCTCGAGGATCCCTAATTTTCCATGAGGCAATACAGGAGGCTTAAGAGTGATTTGTCTTTGATCTTAACTGTCTGTATATTACCAGAGGGAAGGAAATATATACGTGCATGTATCGTATTTTAGTTAGAATGGGAGTCAAGTCAAACAGGTAGAGAGTAAGCGAGACTGAATTTTAGCAAACTAAAAGGCATTGAGTTTAATACTGGTAATGAGGGAATGTTAGTGTTCCTCACTAAATAAGCGGGTCAGCCTTAAAGATAAAACGATAGAATATTCCATCAATGGCATTAAATGCTTCTTCTCTCGTGCAATTAATCCAAGTTTTCGTTTCTGTAACACTGTTGTGGAAAAACTTGATTGTAATTTAACATTTCGGTCGTGAATGAATCATCTTAAGGTCTCAATTATACTAAGAAGGATGGTTTAATAGTACCCATCGCCAAAATTCCTTGGTAACAAGCAGGGTACCACGTCAATATAGATAACATCACCTTTCTCACATGCTAATCCTGGAGTCGGCCATTTACGCTACTAAATGAACCGTCATTAATAATTGGCACGCGCAATTATTTTTGCGCATGATAACTAAATATTACGCTTACAGGGATGCGAGAAGGATATTCAACTTCTAAAATGTTCACCTAACAAGAACAATCCCTTCATTTTTCTCTGCATCTGCATGCACAAAATAGTACCCTGTACTCCACCATTTGGCAGGGGTAATTTCACATAAGGTATGTAATATCAAAATTATGTTTTTCTTACATGTTTGTTACAAATAAATATGCAAGATAATTCAAATAATGAAGGTTGTATCAACAACAGCTATATACACCAAGGTATATCAGCCCAATACCTTCCTACGCATGAAAGACGAGACTCATACGAAACATGCAGTGAGGCATAACGCACTCCTTCATGGACCTGACGTGGAGTAGGATATTGTGTTTTGCTAGGAGTCACAAAATATTTTTTTAGGAGCTGTGTCCATCCAAAAACCTACATTAACCAGTAGATTTCCTAATAATAGTAATTATATATATATATATATATATATATATATATATATATATATATATATATATATATATATATTAGTTTTTCTTTCCCCGTACTATTCGAAAAGCTGACAAGGATTTGTGGTTACCGGATCGACTGCCTCCCACTCAATTTCTCCCCTTGTACCTCTCCACACCATTAGTTTGACTTCTTCTTTACTTTACCAGAGTAGATATCTTCACATTCTTTCCCAGGGAGACAAAACTCGCAAAAATAAAAATATATGCGTTACCTTTCCGCGGTATTCCTTGCAACAATGACCATACAGGCGAAACGAGCATGAGATTTTGAAAACCTAACGACCACCAGTTGCTTGGAGACTTGTCAGAATCGATGAACTCCTCCAAATACATCCAAAAAGGGGCACAAATTCTAGTAATTACTTACTCCTATTCGGTTTATCTCAATCAGTTGGCTGCAATCCAGAGATACTAGTCCAGGGCAATGTAATATATCCACTGCATTCACTTGAAAGTGACTTTCTGTGACAACTACGAGTACAGGCATGTCGGAGGATGTGACGCACTTAGGACAAAATTTTCAAAGTTATGATTACAATTTTTTTGCAAAAAACACTGTGTAACTTAACCTTTGTAACGCCCAAAGAACAGAAAAATGTTCGCATGATTACGGTTCAAGCATGATTAGCGAAAATATTTATTCAATTATCTACCTATTTATCCACATGGTACCCTGTATGTCTCCTCTCTCTCGATATATATATATATATATATATATATATATATATATATATATACACATATATATATATATATATATTTATTTATTTATAAATGTATTTGTGTATATATAATATACAATTGAAATAGAATAACAAAAAAAAGTATTCCGAAATTTTCGGAGGCTGATTTCTTTCGTTGATTTCTAGGTGTTCGAAAGAGAGACATAGGTAGAACCAATGAATTTATTTCGGAAAGCTGGAGTAGTTAGTAGAGATTGGAGAATTCTCCGCAACCTGTACCTGGCTCAGACTGCTCAGGTGTGAGTGGCGGACGGAAAGTTGAGATGAACTGCGCTAGGAAGAGGATTAATAACCGTTATCCATTATTACCCGTGCTATTCAACGTACATGGGGAAGAAATGATTTAAGAGGTATGAGAAGAACTGGAGTTAGGAATGAAAGTACGAGGGTAATTTATAAAATGAGTTTGCGGATAATCAAGCTCCAAATTATCAATCAGCCAAAGGAATACAAGCATTGCTGAGCGCATTAAAAAATCAATGCGGTAGATATGGGATGAGAATATGTTTAAATAAGTGCAAATGGTATAAGATTTTCGCGAAAGAAGATGCTAAGTAAAATATTGAACTAGGAGTTGATAAATTAGAGCAAATGGAACAGTTAACCTATCTCGGAAGTGTTTGGTGCCAAAATGGTCAATACATAGGGGACACATCGTTGAAGCAAAGTGATAGATTTCGATTAGTGACTTTAGATAAGTGAGTGTGGAGGAGGATGGTAAAGATGTAATGGACAGAAAGTAATACAAAAGATGGAGTTCTGTGCATGGTGGTGGAAGAGCGGGTGTTATTGAGAGAAATCCATAGGAGGCAGGATTAATTGATGCAGAGCGTTTTGACTGGCAATGGGATGTAGAAGAATGTGAGAGAGGGAAGAACTTCAGGTAAGTATGGAAGACGTAGAAACAGGAGAGGCGTATTGAGTGGAATAAAGGGTATCTTTGAAGTCTTCCCCAATAATGGGTGCATATATATATATAACCATGAACACAGTAATCAACCCGAAGGTCGGTTTGGTATGTGATGGTAGAGTTCAGCCAGTACTAAGCCCGACGGCATGTGAAATTCACAGATCAGGGTAGGGGGGCTAGTTCCTTTCCCTGTGCCGGTTATGGTTTCCCAGGAAGATCTGGTACCCGAATAATCACATAACTTGGGTGGAGCTGCAGGTACTCAGAGTGCCTTGCCCGGGAATCGAACCCGGGCCCCTCCGGTCAGCAGTCCAACACTCTACCCCCTGGGTTACCTTGACCCACCTTATATATATAATATTTATGTTTATTGGGGTGGACTTCAAAGATACCAGTATAAAATGAAAGGCCAATCGGAATAGCGGAAAAAAGATAGATACCTCATTCCATTTTTATGCATTTCCTTATTTCAAATGATTTCCCTATTAGGAGAGTCAAAGACAAAAATTTTGATACCATTGTTTTTTTATCCGTTATGGCCAACAACAGCGATATATTAGATGGTGGATATGTCTGGTGGTTTTTTTATTCCACCAACTTCTATGAAGCAAAAGATCTTGGCAGAGATTTAAATGAGTAATATACACGAGAACATATTTTCAAATGAAACTAGAGGTACAAATACTTCAATGCCACTATAGTTACTAACCACAGCTTCCCGGCTTCCCTAGTTCTGTTCCTGGCACGGAGGATTGGTGGCTGTTTCGTACAATTCGGAGGAGCGACATCCGAGTGAGGAGGAGCGCCGATAACATCGCCATCCGCTGCAGAAGCCCGTGGAAACAAAAGTTGAGCATCCTGGGAAGGGAAGGGAATGGAGAGGGAGGGAGTTTTCGGAGAGGATTTTCCCCGGCAAGTCCACTCCGAAAACACGCAACGAAAAGTCCTGAATTGGATTTTGACCGAAAAAATTTCCCCTTCCCCCCCCCCTCCCCTATCCGGGAGAAGGGAAGTCACTCCCAGTATTTATTTCCCCCCCCCCCCCCCGAGGAAAATAAAAAAAAACCTACGTGGAAAAATCTCGAGGCCCAGCTGGCAAGTTCAAGGTCAGCGCGCCCCGCATCTCTCAGGGGACGAGACGCAACCCGCGCATTCCACACCGAAGGAGGGAATACGAGGCAGAAGGGAAATGCTATGCCTCCGGTGGGCGAGCTCTCCCTCTGACGGAGAAGGCCTCTCTTCCCCCCCCCCGTCCCTCCCACATCTCTTCCCTCCCTCTCTCTCCACCCTTGACACCCTCCGAACCCCCCATCCTCCAAAAGAGAGAAGGATCTCTGGGGGAAGTCGCTGTGGGCGCCGCCTCTGTGGAACGAACGGCGAATGGAAGCGTCTCGAAAGGGTGAAGCATTCGCGGAATGCCGTGCATTTTACAGCACCGATTTTTTCAATATGATGACATTTTCTCGGTTCCACAAGGCACACCGGCTTGAAACCCTGCCAGCACTTGTTTCCTTCTCAGAGATTAAGCTTCAAACGAGTAAGAATATGAGTAGCGTAATGAGTAGATGGCGTAGTTTCCTAGCGAAAGTGAAACCTTTTGGCAATAGTCAGCCAGAGGGAACTGCCCGAAAAATGTTTTCACATCAACGAGGCATTATACGTGGAATCCATGGACTTTGAGAAGACATTCGACTACATCAAATGGTACAATTTTTTCAAGATAATAGGAGCGCATGGAGTGGATTAAAACTACAAAAGAATAATCCATCTCTAAAAGACTCAGGTAACTACCAATCAAATTTTTGTCGGAAGGAAAATAGAAACTCAAATAAAAAAAGGAATTAGACATTCTTGCCAACGGGACCTCGCAGGCTGCTTCACTCCAGCGGATTCCTTCAGATTGTAGGTATCAGGTGGCCACACAAAGCTCCTGCCATAAACATAACCCAAATATAAATCGTGATTGAATCACGGGGAGGGAACCGCAGGTGAACAATAGCCAGTTGCCCATAGCAAGCTCACCAAGCCCGAGGACACAGATAATCCGCTTTCCATTCACATTAATTCCGATTGCCTTCTCACAGAATATTCATATAAAAATTTTCTTCTGTTGTATACTACTAGCTATATATGGTGAAAATAGATGTACGAAAGTCATAACATCGTCATTGCTAGCAGACAGATCTTAGCTAAACGTTAATAGGGACGCATTGTGACTTAGATGAGAGTGAGGGGATTAACTGTTTTTGTTTTTTGTTGGATAAGCCGTGCCCACATATATTAAAACAAACTTCAGGTTGATTAATTTGATCGGTTACTTCCATGGGTATTTTTTCAAAAACAATATAACTGAAAATATTTAAATGAGAGGAAATAAATAAATATGCACATTTGACGATCACTTGAAAGAAGAGAAGTAAATGCGTTCTTGATTGAAGACGACTTAAAGAGTTATATTCAATTTCTAAGAGAAATTATGCCCTAATGAATCCGGATCCAACTTCAGAGGGGATTGAATTTTTGCTCTTTTGGCTAATATTTGATGACAGATTACTTGAAAGGCTACCTAATCAATGGAATAAGACTGTAGAAGTAGTAGTAATGGTAATTAGAGGGATGGAGTTTGATTGGATTATAACTGAACATTTTCCGCGTAATCACATATTCCACAGATAAACAAAGCCATTACTGATTATGATTTGGAAGAGGAAATATAGTAGATAATTAGATATTGGTCATCATTTTTGCATAGATAGTAACTTTTACTTGCGTAGGTACATTTCAATCCAAACGTATGAATATCTGTTTGGCGATATATTCGCATTAATTTTTCTCTTTGTAAAATGTGAAATTTTTGCGAAGGCGAATGCAACATATTTTACTAATTGGTAACGATTAACCCTAAATGATATCCATTTCAGCTCTTTGACATACAAATTAAATTATTCATAATGCCTTACTCCTTTATGCAAGTGCAGCATCGTTAAAAGCGAGCATCATTAAAACTTAAAGAGTTCGATTTTGAAATCTGAATTTTTTAGTAATTATGAATTTCGAAATTATTTAGTAGGAACTAGTTTCCTGTTTTCCAAAACCTATTTTCAATATTTCTTTTTATGGAATTAAATGGACATTTACATCAGTTTTTGGTATTCATGGAGTTCTAAAAGGAGAACGTGATTACGGATTTCATCAGTTTGACCTTGCTCTTCCGTATTAGTGAATTCATTTCACGAGGGATGCCGCTGTACGATATTAGTCCTAGTTCGAAATAATTTCGTAGTCGAATTCAACTAAGAAGCCAATCTGTAAGCCTTATTAGAGAAAATTCGTTAAAAAGTGTCACTTAGCTTTATTACTATTTTTATCGAAGAGAGAAAGATGTTTTGAACTTATTATAAATGAAAATATGACTTTTATATGGAGTTGACGAAAATCATTCCAAAATATGCTAACGCACAGTTAATAGAACAGCAATACGAGAGAGTCTTACATAATTAACAGGGCTTTGGAGAAATTTGATTAGTCCTCAGCTTATTGCGAGTATTTGTTTTTTACATTCGTATTTCATATACTTATTTTGCTGATGTTTCAGTTGTTAAGGAAACCATTTGAGTCGGAAATTACGACCTTTCCGACGCTTTGATACAAAAAAGTAAACTGCACTTATAAGATCCAAAAATGTATTCATAGGCACCCATGGTGTTCATATTATTAAGAACACCAGGGCACGTGATGATATATAAGAATAAAAATAATTCTTCCTGTTGGTTTTTGGATGTAACACTTTTGCATGATTCGTAACAGTAACTAATCTTAATCTATCGCTTCAGTAGACAAGCGGTAAAGTCAAAAAATAAAATCATACAGTAAAATAGTATATTTTCTCAGTTCTATTTATGTGACATTATGAAGGTTAATCAATAGCAACATAATCCATCAAGGGATCATAAATTGTATTGCATGTTAAATGAGTGCATTTAGATAATGCAAGGTCCAAGCAATCGGTATCTTGGTTATTCCGATATAATCTTAAGAACGAGACAGTGATGACAACTGTCGCTGTATGAGAGGATAAGCTTGGCCAAATAATCGATCCACTTTTGAAAGCTCGCTTTCCCAACATGGTGACAAGAAAACGTGGTGTGTTATGACCACAAATAATATGTACATTAGGGTACTCCTTTGGTTTAATGATTAACTAAAACAGCAAAAATTTGTTTTCAAATTATTTACATCACAATTTATTATTAACTTTTAAACATATTTTTAGCAATTTAGAATCATTTGTAAACAACACCAGGATTTTAACCCGGCCCTACCGGTCAGTAATTGAACGCACTGCACACTGCGTAACTATTATTAAAATTTGTGTAAAACATTTATCAATGGCAATTACTTCCACAGACATAAAAAAAAATCTTATTAGCTTACTTTGTGTGTACAATTTTTCGCTTTACTTGCAGCGATACAATCTCATTCAGAAATGTAAACTTTATTCAGTAAATAAATCTACACAATGCCCCGAAAGCCGCGACAAGGTCGTGTGGGGATTGATATGGATAGGATGGAAATAACTAAAGCTATACACGTATACACAAGTATTATTTGAAGCGTACATTAGAATATATATTAGCTAATGTACATATATATATAAGTATTCGTACACATTCCATCATACATGCCTACTGGCTTAATTCAACAGTGGGCTAAATCATTAAATGTTTGTCTTTAAGCTAATATATTCGGGTGCTCGGGTTGGACTTTTTTTATGACTGCGGATTATTCGAGGGAAGATCGAGTGCATGATTCTGTCGGGTACGGTGCCTATTTCTTTTAATTTTAACGTTTACCAAAACTTTCCGTCGGTAGTTTGATTCTGATAATTTAATAGAAATTAACAAGTTTAAATGAACAGTTGCAGTGTTCTTTTTTAACACCGCACTACAGCTGCAGTTTCGTTCGTGATCAGAAAACATGGTCTAAATGACAAAGGGCACTACTTCCCTGATCTGGTATTTTTCTGATCGTACAGCACGTAATCTCACTTGAACGATTTCAGCTTTAAATAACAAATCTAATCCAAACTCAGGATAAATCCTGGTGCGAAGTAATTTGGTCGAACGAAAATTGTTATTCCGAAGGCCGAAAGGCACCGTCAAATCCCATTTCGCAACGTATTAACGCAGGGAGTCTCGGACACAGCAAGAAAACAGTAGTCTAATTAAGTTATAAAATGTTAATAAATCAGCAAACTCATTTCTACTAACCATTGTGCAGTCTGACATATCCCTTGGTGGGTCTTAAAATATAAATTCGAACAGCGAGGAAAAAAAGTATTACACCTGAGCTGACACAATACTTAAATCAAAGCTCGACGGGCACGGGACGTAGCCATGGCGACAGCGCTGGATTAATTGATCTCGACCTCGCATCCCGGGTGGATCAAAAGGACGAATTCCCAGCGGCCGGATGCCGGATCGGTGATTTCACATGTGAACTACGATCGATATGATTTCCACTTTTTTATGCCTTGACCCATTCATCGAGCGAATACTCGCGTGGGATGTAATATTCATTTTTACTTCCCTCTTCTTTAGCCCACCCACATCCCTCCCTTGGGGCTGGCGGGTAAAATCCGTCACCACGCTATCCTGCTTCGCTGACTCGCCAAAGCCAGACCACGAATCTATGCTCTAGTATATGGGGTTCCAGCAACAAATTGTATACCCATAGAGCATGTGTGAATATGGGCGGATCCATTTCTAAAATTATGTTTTTATGCCTTTTTATGAATTTTATGAATGTTTTTTTATGAACCATGCCAACAAAAAATGCTCACAAACGAGAAACGTTTAAACCTTTTCTTACGACCAGTTTCTAAACAAAAAACGTTAGCTTTTCTCTTGTATATTGTTCTCAAAGTAATAACTTTACCTGTTCAATCTCTCTTACGGTAATTGACGATTTCTGTAAATATTTTAACTATTGAATATAATAGTGAACCCTGGAGTGAAAGTGAAAATAGTGATTATGAAACGGAAATAACAAGAAATTCGTTACAAAATGTCAGGAGTGATTTTTTTATAAAACGAAATAGAGAACTGTGGGAATGGTGAAACGACCGCTTAGGATGGAAAAATTGCTATTTCACTCTCCACCTCTCTTTTTCAACACAGGCCATGGTTGACACAATGAATGAGGGAGTTGCTGACGTATTGCGAGATGAAGGGAGTTATGAGCGGGGGTGTGTTGCGCTATGAAGTTTCCTCGGGCAAAGTTACCATCCGTTTAGAACTCGTGCCCATCTCTTCATACGGCATCGCCACGAATATTTCCCCTTGTTTTTTACACAGCTATCACAAAATATATTTATCTCTCCACCTTTCGAATAAAATGCAATGTAAAAAATTCAAACCATAATCATGAACCAATGAAATGAAAATCAACACCGAGATCAGTCAAGTGGTCATAGAATACTTCCCATGTGCCACTAAGGAGCGAAATCAGCAAAATTTGAAATTTCTGGAGTCTTATTTAGCATAAATTTTATTCAGCAGTCTTCATTAGTGCATGAAAATACTAACATCCTGCAGTAATTAGCTGAGTACTTTTATTGCTTTTACTGTATTGAGGTCCTTATACATGAATTCCGAGATTTATATAAATTTAAATGTACGTAATACCAAATGGAGAAAATACATTAAAAGAATATGCCATTTGAACTGGTGAAGAGGTGAATTTGTCAAAGAAATAGCTGAAGCAAATCATATAAGAAAGTAAATGAAAAATATACTACATATTATTTAAGTATTATTGCATAACAGGCATATAGTTTAATCCCATAACGGAAAGCTTAAACAAAAATATTTAAAACATGCCATAAGGTGTTACCTTTAAGGTGTTCCTTCAAAGTAATCAAAAAATGATATGATAAAAAAATAAGAGGTGCAGGGCTTTAAGGATTACTAGGGTGGCAAGCCTCGCCATTCCATAAGGCGAGAGAGGGGGACTTAATACAAGAGCAATGAACAGGAAAATTAATTTATTCATGACTCGGTGAGTTTAGCGCTCACATTATACCGGAAAAATAAAACCCAAAACTGAAAGTGGAATTTTTTTCAATCACAGTTTTCACTCTTAATGAAGCTCAGTTTAAAAAACATCAATATTTATAATGCATAGATAGACTTTTCATCATCTGCCTTTGCCATCATCTCAAAATTTATAATCTATAGATAGACTTTTCATCATCTGCCTTTTTCGTGTCAGTATAACCGTGATTAAACAAGCGAGTTCAACTGCCACCTAACAAATGATGGGTTAAGGTGTTGATATAGTATACATAATCTGAAAAATTCAAGAGTATCATGTATAATATCCGATTTCCCATAGAGATGAGAATGTAATATCAATTCTCTTAATGCCCTCCAAACTCTCTCTCTTCGTCTGGAGATGATGGTGAAAGGATGATACTATATACACAGCCATTATCTTAAATTTTTTGTCGGGAATGATTTAAAAATCCAACCAATCTGCTCAAAATCAAAAACAAAGATACGGATTTCTTTCATTCTCATTTTATTTGGCAGGGATCTAAGAGAGAAGCCGATAACAGCGTGATTGGTGTTTTTGAATTTACGTCATCATGATGTGAACATTTCGTTACCTCTCAGCAAACCTTGATTTCCAGTAGGCAAAAGGGAAATAGAAATTCGAAGGATAACAGGCGTTAGGAACAGAGACTCAGCGTGTAGGTCATGGAGTGCATGCATTAGCCCAGCGGGCACCTTGCCTACTTGATGACTCAAAGTCGGTAGGTGCAACTTGTCCCGCCTCCGGAGTACTATGATCTCATGCGAATGTGTGACATTTAGTCTGCAAGAACCAATTCAATTTAACGCCGAACAAAACTAGTAATTGTTGTTACAATATGATCGAAACAAACTAATAAAATGAAGCTACCAATATGCAAACGAAATTAAGAAAAATTCACCAAAATCAAGAGAAATTTACGACGCATGTGGACATTATACCACTTTTTTATATTGCGAGTAGGTACATCCTCTTATCCATTTGAGTCAAAAATAATGTTAATAGTCCCCTGATTTTTTATCACATTGGCCATTATAACTAACATTGGCCAGTGGCCATTAAAACTATTTGGAATTATTATTATTTAAATTTATTATATTTTATTATTATTATATTATGTATAAACTAATTATATATATATACATATATATATATATATATATATATATATATATATATATATATAATGTTTATGAAGTAGGTACAAGCGAACAAAGACAAAAACCCAGAAACACAAAAAAGAAAAGAAACTCACTATTTCTAGAACTTTCGGTGGTAAAAGCCACCTTTCTCAAGGAAGAGGAGGAAGAAACTGTGGAAAAGGTTATAACAGAAGAGGCTGGAATCGCTGAATGGAAGGGGAGCGTGGGGAAAGGTTTGCGATGGGGAGTTCCAGAAATCTGATATATATATATATATATATATATATATATATATATATATATATATATATATATAGTACTATAGTGCTTTGAATTCTGAGGAATACGGAGCTAAATTCCGTCGAAATCATTAAGAAATAACATGTGTTCTTTTTATGGGAGTTTATGTTGTTTGTTGCTGTCCAAGTTTTTTATTCAACACTTCCTTGTTACTTCTATGAAATCATTATATATATATATATATATATATATATATATATATATATATATATATATATATATATATAAATCTCCCACCTTTCTTAATTATCCCATCCCTACTCACACCGCTTCCCACAACCAATCTTTTGACGACTGCTTCTCCGTTTCGGTGATTGAAATCCTTCCCAAATCTGCGAGTATAATAGAGGTGAGAACCCGCGAGATGGCGCATATCTGGGTGGCCCAATCATTCAAACCGCCCGGGCTGAACCAAGCCCACTGAATGCATCAATTGGCTGCCTACATATCCCCCCCACCCCCTTGTTCATTTCCTATTGGTCCCTTTACCTCTCCTTCCCCCACCTCTCCCCCGCACATCCTCTCCGCTCTTCCCCGAGAACGCCATTCTGAAGACGACAGCCGTGCTGTCGAAACGTCAAATAACTAATTGTGTGTCCTTTCTTTGTCTCTATATTCTAAAAATCTACATCTGTGTTTATATATATATATATATATATATATATATATATATATATATATATATATATATATATATATATATATATATATACACACACACACACGAGGGTCATCCGGAAAGTAGTACCCGTTCGTGCCGCATGAAGTGCTGACGACGCGAGTAGCCGCTGGACGAGGTCAGATAGCTTCAGTGGCTTGTCTGCCTTCTCTGAGCCAAGTTGCGTGACGCTAGCATTGCCTGTGTTGTTTCTGTGATTGTTTACAATGTTTAAAAAAATTGAGAACGCCGCCAGTTGTGAAGTGAGGGCAGTGATTAAATTCCTCAATGCAAGAAACGTTCGCCCATGTGATATTCATCGCCAATTAAAGGAGGTGTATGGAGACAATGTAATGGACGAGTCGTCTGTTCGGCGGTGGTGTCGCAACTTCAACATGGGGAGGGGGAACACACACGACGATGAGCGTTCGGGGAGACCGTCTGTCATTACAGACCAACTGGTGAGCTCAGTTGACGAATTCGTATATATATACACACACACATACATACACACACACTTATACATATATACATACATATATATAGGAAGAGGTTCTAGGAAGATTAAAAAGGAAGGAAAACCTCATAGTGATGGGGGATTGGAACGCTGTGGTCGGCGAGGGGCGAGAGGGAAGTAGCGTGGGATACTTCGGATTGGGAAAACGAAACACCGCGGGAGAGAGACTGATAGAATTCTGCAACGAGAAAAACATGGCAGTGGTAAAAACCATCTTCGATCAACATTCTAGAAGAAGATATTCATTGAAGATGCCTGGAGACAAAGCACGTTTCCAAATTAAATACATGCTTGTCAGAAAGAGATACAATAACCAACGTAAGATACGAGAGTCATCCGGAAAGTAGTACACGTTCGTGAAATAAAGACACAAAAGTAAATATTAACAAACATAAAAAATTTTATTTGAAAGAGGATACTTTAAACTACTTCTCAACATAATCTCCAAGCAAATTAAGGCATTTGTCATAACGTGTGACAAGTTTCTGTATTCCTGCTGCATAGTCCTTCGCCGCCAGCTCATTGAGATACGCGAGGGACCCATCTTGCACAAATTTTTGCATAATGCAGATGGTGTTTAACAATTTCATGAACAATTGTTCGAGAAACATTGGGAAAATGCTCACAGATGTCATCAATTGTGACGCGCCGATCGTTCCTCACGAATTCGTCAACTGAGCTCACCAGTTGGTCTGTAATGACAGACGGTCTCCCCGAACGCTCATCGTCGTGTGTGTTCCCCCTCCCCATGTTGAAGTTGCGACACCACCGCCGAACAGACGACTCGTCCATTACATTGTCTCCATACACCTCCTTTAATTGGCGATGAATATCACATGGGCGAACGTTTCTTGCATTGAGGAATTTAATCACTGCCCTCACTTCACAACTGGCGGCGTTCTCAATTTTTTTAAACATTGTAAACAATCACAGAAACAACACAGGCAATGCTAGCGTCACGCAACTTGGCTCAGAGAAGGCAGATAAGCCACTGAAGCTATCTGACCTCGTCCAGCGGCTACTCGCGTCGTCAGCACTTCATGCGGCACGAACGGGTACTACTTTCCGGATGACCCTCGTATGTAAGAGCTACCCTGGTGCATATGTAAATAGCGATCCCAACCTGGTGATCATGGACAGCTGACTGCGATCCAAGAAGATGAAGAAAGAGGCACAACAACCCAGATGGAACACAAAGATATTGAAAGTAATGATCGCAAGAGAAGAGTTCACCACGGCCAAAGGGAAATAATGAAAATACCAGCCCTGAGGGTCGTTGGAAAGAAATGAAGAATAAAAATACCAAAGGTGCAAATGAGTTACTTGTGAGTAAGGTGGAAATATCTAAGATGCCATGTATAACAGCTCAAATAAAGGGTCTCATAGACGAAAGAATAAAATGCAAAAGTTTAATAAATGAAAGTGAAGAAGACCTCTATAAACAGTGGCGGAACCAGGTCATGCGAGGGTGCAAGAAGGCAAAGGAATGAATAGCATGCTGCTGCGAGAAAATCAATGGCATTATGAAAAAGGGTATTACCAAATGGCTTATAAATTAGTGAAGAGGCAATTCGTAGAAAGAAAAAACAAAATCACAAAACAACCGATCCACTATTGGAAAAATACAAATAGATGATGACAACATTGGGAATAGATAGAAGGAATACGATGTACATTGAAGATCTCTATCAAGCTCCCAAGCCATTGGAAGATGGGTTAATTAAAGATGATAGAATGATAGGTAAAGACCATCGGGGTCCGCGGATACTAAGAAGCGAATTCGACAGCGCCGTGGCAGACCTGTGAGACAAGGCACCACGAGTTGACAAAATAAACGGAGAAATAATGAAGGCACTCGGAGTCAATGGAATAATCAAAGATAGCTACGGCAGCGGAAAGATACCAGAAGACTTCGAGAAAAGTACACTGATTGCAATTACGAAGAAACCGAAAACAGATAAATGCGAAGAACACAGAACATTGAGCCTAGTGACTTGAGCATCGAAAATCCTTGCTCGGATAATTAGCTGAAGAATAGAAGGAAACTTCTCAGAAAACTAAATCGGATTCCGGAAAAATCGAGGAGCAAGAGAGGCAATTCGTAGCTTGAGAGTTCTGCCCGAAAAAATGATGCACGCAAATAAATCATTCTACTACTGGATTTGACTAAAACGACAGAAGAATCATCCATAAACTCTACAATAATCAGGTTACTACAATGCAAACCGAAAATGAAAATAATAGAAGCCAAAATAAACAAAGTAGTAAGATAAGGATGCAATATCTCACCAGCAATATTCAACGTATACTTGGAAGAGGCAATAAATGAAACAAGAATTTGGTATCTAAAGAGTCAAGGTAAATGGAGAAGAAATCTACATGTACCGGGTTGCAGGTGACAATGCAGTCGTGGTGAAAACGCGAGAGGACCTTCAAGCAACTCTTAAGTGCTATGGACCAAGTGCTGGGGGAATATATGATGAACATCAACAGGAAGAAAACTAAAATCCTTGTGTGTGGAAGAGAGAAGCTGAATGCAGATTTCACAACTCTAGAGCAACTGGAATCCTTCATCTACCTGGGTAGCAGCATAACATGGGATGGAAGAAGTTTTCCGACGTCAAGAGAAGAATAGCCCAAGCTAAGAACGTATTACGAAGAGACAATTACAATGTTCAAAGAACCTAAGACTGGAAAAAAGGAAGCAATTCGTCAAGACTCTCGTGTGGAGCACGGCGCTCTATGGTTCCGAGACTTGGAACGTTGGAAATGCGTGATAAATGATATGATACAGTTTTAAGATGAGGAAGAAAATTCAATTCAATCTAAAGTAATCATGAAATAGTCGCAATAAAAAGTGATGGGATGCATTTGAAGGTGACCATATAGGTCGCCTAAGCGCAACAAATTCAACTCTTTAGAACGGTCATCTCATTCAATTTTACTCCCGGCATTAAGAGAATTATCGAAATGCTCACGTCACATTGGCAATTCATCCGATCCCTAAATAAGCAATAAAAATGATGAATAATAAACTGCTATGTGTCTCACTAATCTCTTTGCATTATGTGCCTTAATAAACAAACTTGGATGAACATCCACCGAAGAACTACGTTAAAAAAGCTTTAAAACTAGAAATGAGTTATCCAAAACATTTTTTTATCGCACAATCGCATTTTTGTGGCACAGCCGGGATTTCTAATAGAGTGAACTGAATAATAATAATAAGGTGCAAAAAAGGAATGATTTTCAAATATATATATTTTCTCCGTGATCACTGGCCAATGCAATTGATGCAGTGGGAACTAGAAAAGGCAATGGATTGAAAGATGAGGTATTCCGTCTGAGAATATTTAGAACCGGTTTTGAACTTGAGATGCTAAAAGCCCCGTGGGCTTTGAGCTCCTGCGTGAATGAAATGTTTTTCAACGCGGCCGATGGGAAGAGAATATCAGATGAGTGAATTCGGATGACTGCCGGGAACCGGAAATGCGGTGGTGGTCTGTTAAGTGGGGAAATTCGGATGGTCGAAAGTAATGAAATGCTTCCGTCTCCTTGTGATGGCACTCGACGCAAAATGGAAGACGCAGACACCTCGTCCGGCCACGAGTGCATGAGGCGACGACAATTCACGTCCCGTGGAAATCAAGCTCTGCACTCACGCACGCACTGCACGCACCTGTCGGAGTCACGGGCGCGAGAGAAGCGAAATGAAAGCATTTTGCTCTCATCCGCAGGGCACCGTCGGTTACTGTTGGTATCCTTGAATTCTCTGCCGTTCTGTTTTGTGGGAGGAGATAAACTGCAACGCCGCTAACCTTGAGCCCACACACATTCAGAGCCATGCATAGTCAAGGGTGACGCAAAAACCCTGTTTGATACAGAAATCCGACGGTGGTGATGGTAATCCGTTTGTTTTGAATGTGGAATTCCGATCCTCCACTCCTTGTATTATCTGCTGGACGTGGGTGGATGAAATCATATATGCATATTTATAAGCATGAGCAGTCACTGCCTTCACAGAGGACGAGGCACAAATTACTTCAATTAAAATTAGTCGATTTCATTTTGAGATGCATGAAATTGACAAATGCAGCCTGCTAAAATCACCACGGCCCATTAATGTGGTTTTAGGATAAACAGGTACACCTACTTAATGTACTTATATAGGTACACCTTTACACCTACTTAACGTACTCAGGTCCAATTCCAAAGAATTATTCATGATAAAACAATGACTAGAGGCTGCCTTTTGGCTTCACCGGCTTTAAATGCATGGTGATCAGCAGGATTAATTCCGTCCAAGTTTTAAAATAAATTTGACTTTAAAAATAAAAAGGTAAGATAAACCTAAAAATTTTTGAATTCAACCATAAGTTGTATCCGATCGATTTGAACTCAGTTCGTTTGCCATTCACACAGCAGTTAAATGCACCTTCAGCGAAATACGCCTTTAAAATATGAAGGGATTGCACGAGAACGTAAAAGATCAGTAATAAATATGAAATTTCACCGATTTAGGTCATTTATATTAACGATATCTTTATCCCAGAGAATTCAAAATAGCGCGAGGTCTGATAAACTAGAAGCATTTCAAGGGTAAAGGAAATTCATGGCGAAAAATGTATTTTCAAAGTGTATAAAATCTATTCCCGAATAAAATCGACGATATATTTTGGCATTGTGAAATGTAACTTTAATCATGTGTTCAAGAAAAATGAACCAGAAAAACATAAATGTAGCCAGGTAATTCAAGCCATTCAACCTCTGTAACTAAAAATATGATGAGCAAAAGAGAATAATCTCTAATCACATGAAATTAAACACAAAGCGTAAAACACAAACACCGAATTGTGTATAGAGGAATAATTTCATGTTTTTTTCTATGAATGTACGATTAAAAGATCCTTGGGTTTTCCGTGCCAAGACTTGGAAGCATCCAGTAATATCTTTTATTATTAACGGTCCGTGCAAGTTTTAGTCAACTTAATTATCAATTTGCATCACTCAAAAAATGAATACATCAATTGGTGCTCAATCTTTGCACGAGGTATACATTTAAAATGAATTTATTTTCATCGACATCTACTAAATACTCACAAACCTACGCAAAGGCGTTTGTCGTAGTTATAGGTGTTTTGGAGGCTGTTAGGGCATCACTCTTATATAAATAAAAGCTTAAGTTAGGAGTTAGTAGATAATGTTTTCGAGCCTTAACGAAAATGTACACGGTCAAATGAGTAGACGTTGAGGAATCCTTTCCGCGAGCATATCCCACACGGCGACAATGCCGAAGAACCCACAACAAACCTGACGCCACCCCATGCGAAGTAGGCATGTCATAAACAGCCTTGCCGACACTGCATCAAAGGGCACCTTCCCTCCTTTCAGAAGGGGACGAGGCGCACAAATTATCGGTTAAGGCAGTTCAGCCCCACCCTACTCTTTCCTACCCACCTCACCTCTTTGTAATACCTCGCTTGACCCCCCCTTCTACTTCCAACCCGTGTTTCTTCAACCCTGGCGAAGTTACCCCCCCGGACCCCTGCTGGGGTGATTGTGTGGAGGGTAAGGAAAAGCTTTACCCAATCCCCCCCGCGCTCCAACCCAAGCCGGGGCTCTAAACACTGCGGCCCCCTCAACCTAAAACTCGTGAAGGCAGGACTAGGAGGCTGAGCTTGGGGACAGGAGCAAAAGGGGGACGGGAAGAATTTTAACTCCCTCCCCGGAACTCGAGCAGTTGAAGAGCGGAAAGGTAGAGAAAAATTGAAGAAACTGGGAGAGAGTTACAGGAGTGGTTGTGTTGAGAGGGCAAGGCTCTCCCTCCTTGTTCCCTCCCTCTCTCACTCTCTCTCCATTCAAGCGAGGCACGGGAGTGATGCGAGAGGAGACAGCATCGTGGAGTTAGAGTGAGAAAGGGGGATCAGGGGGGGCGAGGAGGGGATGGGCGGGGGAGGCGGGGTGGAGCAGCAAGGTCTATCGTCCGATGTAGGCATGCAAGGGAGAGAAAGAGGAACGGAAGAGGGGGCGAGGGGAACGGGGGATGGAGGGGCGGGTGTGTGTGTGAGCTGGCAAGCGAGAGGAAGGACGGCAAGGCAGTCTTACCCGCGACGGTGTCGAGCGCAGTCGTGTTCCGACGTTGAAGGACGGTCCTTAGCGCACTGCTCCTCCGTCGCAGTGTTCGGACCCCCGCCTCTCTATCCCCACGTATCCAACCAGCGCGCTTGTTTGTTACCCTTCCCTCGACGAGACAAAGGAAGTGCGTGAGAGGGCGGCGAGCGTGGGGAGCCGTTACTCGTGTGTTGTGTATTTCTTCGTCGGCAAGTCCCCCGGGTTCCTCTTCCCGGACGTGGAAATATAAGGGCTGCATAACCCGCCTGGGACGGAGGAGAAGACGGAGAGGCACTTCCACAGAACCCGCGGGGAGAGGAGAGCCCCATCGTCTTTTTCGGGAGGTGAGTTCAACTCCGCCGTAGTTTGTTTTGATTCTCCCCGGCGAGTCGACGCGGAGATCGCGAATCCTCTCCAACGTTCGCTCACCCCTCTTCCCGACCCCGCTTCACCCCATCCCACCACCGCCAACTTTTATACTTCTCGCCCGCCCCCTCCCTCAACCTCTCGGCTCGCTATGGGTGATTTCAACGAATGAATTCTTACGGGCTCCCTCGAATGGCATTGCTCTCTCGAATGGGAGCCTTTTGCACGATACCGTCGGCAATGGGCCGCGAGGAGGACGGGGGTTGGTTGAATGGCTTTAAATTTTTTATGGCTCTTGGAGGAAAAGGGGAGTTTTCGCGAGGTGGTCGGTGCGTGCGTCTTTGCTGGAGAATTTTAGCCTGAACGAGCAGACACGCGAACAGAAAACGAAGGAGCAATCCAAGCCTACTGTATTTGGCGTTTATTCCGATTTTTGTCTTGTTCGCACCCATTTTCTCAGTTGAAAGATGGACACGATCGTGGCCACAGTCAATATTTTCTTTATTTATTCCTTAGTCAAAAAGGATAGGAAGTGAGAAAAAATGTTTTCAAGGCAGCTATTTTCTAAAGGTAGAAATAAGATGGCAGAGAAACATGACAAGTCCCAAAGGGCCAAACCAGTCCTGAATCATTTTGCCGCAACTCGACAGATTTTATCCTCAGAGAAACGCAAAGGGTTGGTAATGTTTACCGATTAATCATGCTTCTTCATATTTTTATTATTAAGACTATTTTAGGGGTTGCAAATCTCCCTTCTGGTATTCATTCATCATTTTTCCCCTCCCATTCTATAATCTAACAATTCGAAAAGCACGAACAGCAGCTGAATGCCTGTCATGCCGCTGAGAACTAAAAGAAACAGAATTATTGAACACGCAACGGTTGCCGAAAAGCGATGGATGGATATTGGGTCGTATGGCTCGGTGCGGGGACAAGATGTAACTTGTGGAATTCCGCTCAGCGAAGTTGGCTCTAATGGTGAATTCGGACTAAAAAGCTAAACTGAATACGCGCCTTTATCTCTATATCTACATAATGCCCTGCGAGGATGTGCCTATTAGGGGTTGGTCAGTCTCCAGCCATCAGTGTAATTGGTGATTATTGGCATTAAGTATAATTTTTATTTTCAGGGTATTCATGCGTGACGTTCCATACTGCTGTGAACACGGCTTGTGCGAAGGGAAAATTCTGCAACTAAATAACTTTGGCAATAAGTTTCCATTTTTAAGTGTTAACGGTGTGCAACGACTTGAATGAAGGCTGGTTCGTTAAATACTGGTATGGTGTAGTGAAAATTATCTCCACTATGAATTTAGATTGGGAATTTTATAAGCATTATTATTAATACACGGTGTTCTGCAAGCCACTGCTAGGGCGTGCGGCAGGGGGAAGGTGATTTAGCAAGAACGGAAAATATTTGTAAGAAATTAGAGTGAATAGCGATATTTATAAAGACAAATAAAATAATAAGAACTTATATTTACTCGTATATCGACAACTTATATTTGCCTGTCGTATGACGGTGATAAAGTTGGGTTAAAATGGATAACAAAGAAATTTATATCCAATGCAGACTCTTGCAATATTGACTCATTTTCTCACCGATTATGTTGTTGGGTAACAACTCAAAAGAACAGAACAAATATGTATGTGAGTGGCAGATTCATTTGGGTATTCCTTGTTCGACATATCAAAAATTCGAGGAGCGCAGGGATGCTTAATCAGGAGATCGTGTTTCGGCATATCAAAGGAAGTAGAATACCTCGCTGATCACAGTTTAAAATATTTGCACGAATGAGAACAACGGGGCCTCGGGGAGGAATGCAATTTAAAATCTTTCACCGTGGCAGATGAAGGTCAAACATCGCGTGTATCTGTGGTTCACGATACAATTAAACCGAGTGTCCTCAATCCACAACATAATTTCTTATGATCCCATGATTTACCCTAAAATTAAATTAAACCCATTTCGTTCTCACCATGGGATTGAGTGATGTTAAATAGTATGCTCAAACTAGTAGATGGATAATCGAGGTCCACTCCATCCCTTCTGGGGAATAATGGTTTAATATTTCGAGTTTGGCAATTAAATACAAATATATTGCTGTTATTCCATCGTGGCATCGATACATCGTAAAATTGTTTTCCTTAGATACCGTATTTGAATAAACAATGGTTTTATGCAAGAGGGCAGTTTAATAGTAAAGTCAAGATTTGTTAATTCGCATTATGTATTTTGTAAGCATTTTATTTTATTTTATGCTGCTGGTAGCTTAATTTATAACGCATGTGCGGTTTCATCAATTTGACTAATGTAAGTATTACGTCAGTGGCAGGCGTTGCAACTGAAAAAATGTTCAGTTTGCATACGCTGGGTTCTCATTATGAAAAATACTTTCTACGAAGGTGTTCTACATATAAGGGAATAGCAAAAGGTTATATGGAGCTACGAACATGGACTATATGGATAATTACTCGTAAAAATGGACTAAGTCGAGGATAAGGGGTAAATGTCACATAGCATTCAGCGAGGCAATCACGATTTCGCGGTGGGTTTCACGAAACCCACCGTACACAGACGCGTCTCCTGTGCATGTGTTTCTACTACTACCTTTGAATGGATACCAAATCTTTCTCATTGATCTTAACGCTATTTAACAACCTTCTCTCATAATGGCAGTATTGGTGTTAATTTTTAATTCCACAAGAACAGAAGCCAGAGCTTTGGGTGCGAATTGTTTTGAAATAGATTTTTTATCTTATTTAACATTTAAGATAGCCTCCGCTGACAATTTATTCAGGCCCAAAGCAAAATATCAATGCAATGCGTCAATTCTATGTATGATCATTGCTATGGGTGAATTAAATATGTTCCGACTTACAACGGTTACCCTGGCGCAATTCCAGAGTCAAATCAATAAAACTTTTACCTCTTATACATTGCATATTGCAGCTCAAAGTATAACATAAAATTCATTTTGGCATAATAAATCACGAAATATTGTATGTGAATGGAAATGCTTATAATCACGCTCTAATGAACAACCTTCGTATAATAATGCCAACATGTGGAATAATATCAAGAACCACGTAACTTTAGGGTAGCAAATAAATGTTAATTTACGTTTTAGTTTTCGATGGGGATACGATAGATGAAACATTATTCTTTTATTTGTGCGTCCTTTCCATATTGCTTAACGTCCATATCTTCTTTTTCACGGGCAATTCTTGCTGAAATATCTGTGGTGAGTGTTCTGAAACTAACCACGAAATCACGATACATCATGCCCCTGACTCCGCGAATTACCTCGATAAACGGGCGGTAACGCCCTGATGAGTCGGAGGTCCTATCTCTGTTATCGGTCCTTCCTTCCTTCGACGCCCATGCTCTATTCAAAAGGTGGAAGCATCCCTGAATCAGAATCATTCCTCTCTCGTTGCTTTCAGAGTCGCGGCTCGTCCAGCCGAAATTCGAGTTCCTTACTCCTCTCGAAGTCGAGGGTCTAACCTCCCAACTACCAGTAAGGTCCTTCTCTCGCTCTCCTTCCAAACTACGCTCTTCTCTTTCCTCTTTCGGTGCCTTGTCCTTGTGATGACCATTGTCCGCGCATGTCTTGGGGACTAAAAACCTGTACCTAGGTGTTACCGACCTCTTATTTAAACGCTCCAACCCATTGATGTCAACGGACGAGACGGTTCACGTGACATTCGGCGCGTCATGCTAGCATTCCCTTCAAATGCAATTTCCTCTCCCGAAACTTTATTGGTAGAAAAATAGGGAGCATTCACAAGAGAGCTCATACGCATTCGACCATATTCATTTTAAGAATTTAATATGGCGCCTTTAATCGAGTAAACTATGATGTTGTAGTTTCGAAATAATTTTCTCTATTGTAGGACATAACATTAATTTTATAAGTGTTAAAACTCCTCCTTGGTATAGCCATTCAATAACCGTTCCTCAAAAACCATTCGCGATAGTTTTTGTTGGGGGTTAATTTTGTCATGTGGAAAAAATATTTAAAAGGAAAAATTGTGTTGAGCTTTTACATTGGTACTGAAGTAAGGGCTTCTTTGTTATTCCAAGGTAATGTAAAAAGCACGGGCCGAATGGAAAATATTACAGAAAAAGTTTCTGGCCATTTTATTTTCATTTTCTTACACCAAGACGTCTTTTCTGGAAATACATCGCATATGGTCAGTTTAATAATAATCTCGACGATATAATGTGCATCCTGGAAGTGATCCATTACGTCTGGATATGAAATTTCAATACTTTGGCAATAGGTTATGCCGCCTATTAGATTACCGACGTATAGGCAGACTTTGGCCTGAACGCTTAAATGTGTCTCATGGGAGAATGTTTTAATGGAATCCGTGGGAGATATCATTCGTGGGTTACAAGTTATGCAAAAGTGTGGTTTTGAAAGGAGCAGTAAGTAAAACAGAAATTAAACAAAATAAGATGCATGTATAATAGACGGGATTGGATTGAGGAATCGGGAACACGTCAAGTAATTAGGATTTACTTTTACGAGTACCTGCAACAAGGATTTAAGGTGAGCACAAAACACGTCTCCAACCCAAAGGAATATCGCTTTGATTTGGACAGCATTATAGAAATTTAATTGAAAAGTAAGGAATAGATTTTACTTTAGATCTTAAGAACAGATTAACAATTTGTGAAAAATGCATAGGTTCTATTGGATTGAGAACATTAAGACATTTTTGTAATTTTCTTAGGAAATCCGTTTAGCTTTAAGGACAACTGTTACCAGAAGAAAGTACAATCCACATGAAATAGGGATACTAGAATAGTAGCTGTTTGCATTAATGAAGACAATAGTAAAATTAAGACTTAAGAGGTTACTCGAGTTCTATCTTTGCGGGAATAATTCAGACCTCACACTACATCAGCCGAATAAACCACGCGGATATAATTCACGATAGAAAGGCTAATAAATTAAGGAAAGAGATTTAAGTGTAAGTACTCCTTTTCCCACGGACAATACACCGTCTCGGTTTTGTTGTGATTTCAATGTTATCCTTTTTTTAGTTGGAAAGGGTTCGGTTTACGAACACTCTTTAAAACAATTCTCATTAAATTAAAGACTAAAGACTGAAAACACCCCCATATCCATGGGTAAGAGTGGTAAATCATAGTAACTGTCCCTATAATTATAGACAATATAAAATATTCAAATACATTTTATTCGGGTAACGTTTGGACCAAATTTTACCATCTCATTCGCAAAGGCTAAAGGAAGAATTAACGTAGACAGTTTACATTTAAGAAAAGCATCTACCGTTTTCTTGCTTTCCTAAACACTACGAGGAACTCAACCTGCATTCCACTAAAGTACTCCACTAAAGTTAAGTTTCCTGCGAGTTGTTGATGCTGGGAGATTGGGGATTCCAGTAGCGCGCGGATGAATTCTTACGGTCGATTTAAAGCATCTTTAGTTCCATTATGTTGTTCCCTCGTTTCCCTTGCCACGGGTGTGTACCCAAATTTCCTTTCAATTTAACTCTCATTAATTTCTCCTACTTCTTTCAGGTTTTATAGTCTCTCATATAGAACTCTCCTCTCTTACCCACTCATGAGTAGTCTCTATCGAGCAATCCGCTCACCCGTGATTTTCATTTTGCCACAAATCTCTGGCCAATGCAATACGCTTGATAGCGATATTGAAGTGGGCGCCTTATGTTTCGTTTTGTAAACAGCTGGAAAATATCTGACACCCTTATCAGGAACCCACCATAACAGCTGAGATTCCATCGTTTCATATCACTTCTCACCTTGCTTCATATAACCTTAAGCAGCCATATATTTTGCGACGCTTGTGGTTATACGTGAGGTTCCGCTCGTTATCAACAGGTGACTTAGTTTCCAGTCTTATGGTACAATTTCTTCTTAGCCTGTTAGGGCGAATACTCAACTTTTTCATTTCACTCTTGAATAGTTCGTATTTGTTTGCTGTTGCAACTTTATTGACACTGAAAATGTTTTTCAAATTGGAGATGTACGGGTTTATGTCAGACCATATCTTTAGCATCCATTTTTCGTATAGATATAATGTGGGTACGCGGCCTCAGAAATTCTCTAAGCCTCCCAGAAAGAGGAGGTGGAGGATGTTTTTTTACGGCAGGAAATCCGGTTTTCAACCCTCTGAGGAATCACAGCCCCGGGGGGGGAGGTAACCGAGCGCCATCCCTTCGCTATCCAGCCATCACGACGATGCCTGAATGGCGAAGGATTTCTCTAGTCAGTGAGCAGTCACGAAGCCATCTAGACGGCTATGGATGAACAAATCGAGGAAGTGATGAAAGCATTTGGACATGAAACCCATGAGGATTTTTTGCCTCATTATCTAAGAGAAACTCGAAAGCAATCAATGAATTGTATTGCCATAAATTCACACTTTAGTAAATACCATTACCTCCGTTCAATAAATGAACTATGGAAAGTAATCGGTAGAACAGCGCAATGTCAAATTACAGTTACCGAAGCGAATATACGTAGGTACACATTCTCTTTTTCGACCTTCTGACGGAACAAAGTAGTGGCTCAAATGTATCATTTCATGCAGCAGGACAGTCGCAATACGTATAAGGTTGCTTTCTAACTTTACTTTATCATTGTGAATTCACGAAAGTGGTTGATCAGACCTGACTTATTTGTGATGGAATTGCATTCTTTAATCGCGTATGTCACGCGTAATCGCTGACATAATTTAATTCATATTATTATTAAGTAATCTGTTCTTTCCCCTTATTCGTCAGGATAATTTAGAAACGTCTTTATTCTGTTGAATGAGAACCATTAAATTACAAAGCACTACTTCTTCTATGTCAGCATGTGGACGTCCTTCTTGCTGAAGGACGTCCACATACTGATAATAAAAGCCTTCATATCGATTGGTCAATGAGTATTTAGGAGACTCGTCTTTACTTATACCTAATGGAAGTAAATCGATTGACATTAAATTTTCCCCGGAGCCGGGAAAGCAGCACCTGGAAGGGTATTGATTACCATCGATCACTGTGGTGGAGTTTTCGGAGAATACTATATACAAGTACACAATGACATAAGTACCGTTTGTTCATGTTCTTATGTAGATTTTTTACGTCAGAGTAATATGATGTAACTCAAAGCGGACGGTGTGTTCTGTGTGTTTGAATCGCATGTTCTGAAATATAGTATCTCTAATTCAGACGGAGTGAAAACGGGGCACCGTGATGAGGGGATAGGCATGAGAACTTAGGAAGAGAGCTGCGTATTTGTTTGCTTTGGCCTCAAAACTCCTCGCACACAAATTGATCACGGAGATTCTCAAACCTGTAATGTGATTTCGAACGAGGAACTTGGCACACTGGCTTCACCCAGAGAAGCTCGCTCCTGTGCTGCCTTGTGATCTCGCGTTCTTCGGAGGCTTACCGTGGAGCGTGGGCGGCGACGGAAGGAGAGACCGCCGGGGGACGACTATCAAAAATGAGGAGAATTAGGGTCAGAGCACTGGGGGACGGAGGGAGGGGCTTGGGGGCACAGGTGCGCGGCACACCAGGGAGGTGCTCCGATAGTTTGAGGGGCGCCCATGTAGAACTCGCATGGCCCGATCGAATGGGATGGAAATAAAGGAAGGCGGAGGGATGATCGATTGCTAGAGTCCCCTTTCTTCCTTCCCTTACCCTCCTCCCTCCCGGAATACCCCGCGCGCGCCCAAAGCGACCTTCCTCTCTCACTTTGAAAAACCACTCCGTCCCATGCTCCTCTCCCATTCACTCTCCCCTTTCAACCCCGTAAGCTTCTCCGTAAACCCTCGCGTGATGGGCAACGTAGGAGACAACAAAGTTCGCTTCCCCTACCCTCTCGCTGACCCCATCTCCATGGAGAGACATGTGCTCTTTTACTGTGGCGCGCCAAGTTCGAAGGGAAGAGAAAATTCAGACCGGCAAGTACGGAAGGTAAGGCCGGAAAGAAATACGTGCCGTAGTCCGGTCGACTTCCGTCATTAAAGTTTTAACAAAGCAGCGGCCTAGTTCCCCATGGGTCAATATGTATTAAGACACGCAGGACCGATGCACGCGCGCTTACCTGTACACGTGATTATCGCGTCCCCAGTTCAACGCATCGTTTTCCGGCTGTGCCACACTACCGCTTCTGAAAAAAACAGGAAACACACAAGGAAAATGACATAAAGTCCTCGTCCGGACAGTCGATGGTCCAGTCATGATTTCATTAATACAATTTTGATAAGTTCATGAAGAGTTTAAAGAGGTCCATAGTTAGTTATAATCAAATGGATTATTCTCTGATTAATTATAATACGTCTACATACACCCTACTTCAAGGAAACCCTGAGCACTTCTCACGGCAAGTACCCGAGTGTGTTGGTTCTTTTTTATGACTAGGTACCAAATGATTTAGAAGCAACGAATGACGAGCCCTATTTCTCAAAATGGCGGGTAGTTTCTGTCTTGTCAAAAGTAACACCACTTCTTTTACATTTATTCAGTTTGAGTCATAAAACTTATTGGAAGAGGATGTCACTAGGACAAAGTTAATTTGTGATAACTGTATTGGATCCAGCGTATTTTCTCGTCAGCCTGAAATATGCAAGGCAGACTTGGCTCGTGAAACAGGAGAAATAGCAGACTGTGTTATAAAATGAGATTCCCTTTTTGGTAATGAAGAATAAATACTCGTTCTTTTTCAATTTAATTTTTAACAGAATTAATTGCTCTTCGCGAAAAGACGAAAGCAAAAGTTATTTTATTTTCCTAAGGGTAAAATCCCTGGAAAGTGCAAAACACTTGTCGCTTCGCTTCCCCTCGGAGGAAATCGATTAAAAGCTTTTGAGTCGGATACAAATATAGTGCCAACCTCCGGTGTTGGAGCATTGGTTCATTGAATTTGAATAAAATTTATAATCATTTCACCATATCCTGCAGACTATGATTAGGGAAACTTGTTAATTGAACTCAAACATAAACCGCAGGAATGATCAGTCGACACTTTATCTTTATACACGTATACTCGTACACATATGTGTACTACATACTCGTACGCTCACGTATGTACGTAATATTATGAGATATACGGAATATTTCCAAATAACATTTGAAAAGATTAACTACGTCTGGTAGTAACCAATATAAAGGTGTCATCGTATCGGAATCATATGGAGTTCTTTTTTGGACTCAATAAATCCGTAATAAACATACTATTTTTACTTTTTTTATTAATGGAAATTGAATTTAAAAGTAAAATATTTATATCTTTGAGCTCTTAGAAGCAAGCTTCTTTCCTTCGGGGAATAATTAACGGAAGGATCAGCGAACGAATTTAAAGCTGCACTGCCTGTATGATGGAGTTTTTTGTATGAGATAACGGTCTAAATTAGCCACAGCCAGACCAGTTTAAGAAAGTGACTTGATACTTTTATTACTTGGTTTTGATGTTAGTAAGCATTATTTACTTTGCAACTTTGAACAGCCCCTTTTAGGTCATATTTGCATTGGTCCTATTGCCATTTGCCCCATGAGTCCTATGATCCTATTGACATTTTAAGGTTACAAAAATATTTTTTACTCAGAAATATAGTTATTTAACCATAAACACTGGGAAGAGTTTTGAGCCTTTTAAGGGGATAAAATGGATTAAATTCCGTGAAATGAGGAAATTTACTAATGAATTAAAACTCAATTATTCTATATTTTTCTATAATTAGGCTTCATTTATACACAAATTTATCCCTGAGTATCTTGATGAATTTCTTACAAATAATTTAACGCAGGGTAATTCGGTTGGTCAACCTCTTAGGAATCTGCTTTCGATCAAGAAAGGGGATTTTTGCAGAGCCTTGCCGGCCCGCACAAAGATGCACTTCGAAGTGTAAGCAAACGCATTTAGAGCGAGGCGCCTTGCGTGAGCGAATACTCACTTTCTCATCCCACTAAACCTTTCTATTTTTCGCCTCGTCTATGTATACCGATGCACCTCATGGGTATTCTCCAGTGGCTGTTTCAACCGGAAGGAAAAGCAATCCTTACCGATTTTGAAGAAATGCATTAGCATTTAAAAACTTTTAAACGTGAATGCCTTCCCGCGTAATTTTCCTCCAGTAGGGTAGGAAACTACTATAAGATTTGACCTACATTAAAAGCCTTATGACCAGCTATCGTAAATAAGTTACCTCCACCAAAAAGTATAAGCATTTAAACTCGTCGTGCATGGTTTCAATGCGCGAAAGCATGCGATATCTCGTGATATCTCTGAAGAATTGAAGAACATTGGTCGCAAATGTTTCGTTGGGAATATTGATTAAAATAATTGTATATCCAAATTTGAGAAATGGTGAAATAATTAAATTGATCCGATATACGTTTTAACCGATAGGACAAGTTATATCTTAGTAAAAAAAATTTAATTCCTTCATTTAATGACTCTAATTCTATCAAAAGACTTCATTTCAATATTTAGTCGGATATTGTTATTGCCCAGAATATTTTAAATTTTTGCCAAAATAAAGTTATCAGGTAATTCACGTAATGACTTAGGTCATTTGTGGGATGTTCCAGACATAAGATCCTCGATACGTAGGTATATCTCCGAAGAATAGTTACCTCCTCTGGTCGAAATAATATTCGAGCAGATAACCTACTTCCAGGATTATAACAGTGGCACGTACAAAGTTCATAACTCTCATGCCTAAGTCCTCACATATCTTTAACATCCACTCGCACAATTCGTAGTCGTATAAGTAGCTACCGAAACCAGAAAAATTGCAGTGTTGTTTGCGGCACCGGTGCTTTGCCATTGCTAGGAAGAACTTATCTACGTTTCAGAATGGGAACATTTTCCTTGGTCCTTAAATACTGAAACTCATTTAGAACGAACGGACAGGGAGCTCGATGTACATTGAATCTTTTTCCCGATTTTTAAAGAATTTACGTCGATCTTTGAAAAGAAAGTCTAATTATGACGTCCTGAGGATCACCGATCTTTAAGGACATATCCGTGGCGGTAGACACATAATTTAAATTTTCCAGGCAACTTTTCCCCCCTCTTAGTTTTAGAAGGATTCAATCTTTCAATTGCATGAGATTATTTACGGAAGACACTTGAAAAGTGTTGCTGTTCTACGGTAGCATTTTAAAAGTGAGATTTACCGAAAACATTCACCTTTCACTGCTTGTCGGCACACGCCCAAACGTTTTACGTAATGGGAATCATTGCCGTATTCTTCACGGCCGTTGGTGGAAGTGTAAATCCTCGACCCTGTGAAATTAGACCTAAAATCGCAGTTCAGAATTTTCGCGAGTGTAGAGGATGAGGCCTTTCTGCCCGGTGGTGAAGATGAACCTCGGATGAAGTTATCCCTAGCTGTGGTCAGCCGACCTTTAGTCAGTTAAGTCTACGCTCCGTTGATCGATGCTGGTTTTCAGTGGTTTCACCCCTCCTTCGCCCAATCCCCCATGCATCAAATCTCCTCCCGTCACGCAGTAAGCCTCCCTCTGCACGTCCTTCCTTCCTTTCTCTAAACCATCTAGTCCTCCAACCAATCCCAAGTTTCTCTTTTCCGCAATTTCCGTTCCCATATTTCTTTGTAATGACTTCTTATTTAAAGAGCTCGAAACCGCCGTTCAACTTCCTAGGCGTTTAACAGCTAGATTTCTTTTACTGGAAGATAGTGTAGACTGGAGGTAGTGTAGGTTGGGAAATATGCGGTCACAGAAAGGAAATGAGGCGGAGGAAGTTCGCCACGGGCGCCATAATTGAAATGAGATGTAAATGGGCTGCACAACTTCACAGAGTAATGTGAAGGAGGAGCTTGGGGGAGCAGGGAGCTCCATTCCTTATTAATTATGATGTCATTTCAAAATTTACCGATTTTAAATTTAATGAGGTAACTTTTCAGTAATATCTATTTCTAAATATCCTTGTATTTTGGCTCTCTCGGAAGAGTTAAAATTCCTCTGGCTATGGAAAAATAGGTGAAAACGAGGCTACGCATGTTGCTAATATTTCGTGTTGCATAATTTGAATAAAATAAACTAAAATAAATTTGAATAAAAAAAATAAAATAAAATAAACCTCTCTCACAATTTAGCGAATGCACGCATATTGACTCTGTATGTTAACGATATTCCAAAATTTTTATTCAAACGTCATTTAGAATAGGCAACCTTTTATGTTCTAACTAGATTTTGAACTCATTTCAAACTGCCTCATTATTTACAAATTAATAGCACAAATCTTAATTTGCATTCTACCAAGCGATTTAAGAAAACGGCTCATCGAAATCGGGTCTGAATGTTAATCGACTCACATTTTTCCAAAGTTTTTTACGCATTTACTTATGACTTATTTTCCTATTTTTTTCTTCACGCACACCGGTTTGAGTTTTGCGATGCGGTGAATGATATCTCAGTTATCCGTCACATACTCAGTTTCTCCCTTTTAGATTTGAGGAATTTTTATTGCTTAAGGCAATTTAAACGTGCCTTTAAAAATTATTTTTTGAGTCCAAGATCAAATACATTAATTATGTTATGCTTGTTTCGTGAGCGACGCCATATTTTTTAGCTTCTAAAATTTAGTTTTTCAACTATGAAAGCACTGGCTATGAATTTATTTTCACTTTGTCATTCACACAATTCTCAGCTCACGAGAAGATATTCACACGAGCGGAGCAACAAAAATACAGAATTTATCACCATCGAAACCTCATGCGTTATTGGTGTAAGTTGTGATATAATTTTCAGTAAGTAGGTCAAGATATAGAAGTAAGAAAGCATTTGAATATTAAATCAAATATAATTGCGATATACCTTATATTTTATATCAGTATAAATTAGATTTGAGATCAGATATGATTTTCACTTTTTAGTACTTCTCCTCACTTCTATTTTCCGCTTCCATGGCATTATAATGATACGTATTTCACGAAAGGGTTGAATTAACGGCAAACTAGTTAAAAAGAGATCCCGAGTTATATTTTCGTTGTTCTCTATCAATAACTAATATTCACCATCATAGTAAATTGGCCACAATAGCGTCGTAATATCCCGGGTATTTCTTGAGACTTGAGAAATTTGGAAATAGGAAAATATTTTGTGCGCCTTATGTCTGGTATTCAAATTAAGAATTTCCTTGTAAGAAAAAATAAGCTAATTTCCAGGTTGCACTACTCTATCTTTGGAAGAACATTAATGTAATTATTACCTGTAGGAACATCTTGAACCCAGCTACTTTCAACGATAGCATCCTTGGGGGATCACAATAATGGACTACGAGTGGATTAGACGAAGGAGTTCGTATCGTTTGCAAGGCTATTGCAAGAGCCCATCGGGCTGCGTAGTGGGCAGAGTTGGAGTTTTAGGCTTCGGACTTTCAAAGTCATTGAATTACGGTAATAAGGTATTTTAGTGTGGGGGGAACAGTGGGGGAATCCTATGTGCAGCTGCCAACAGATGTGCCTAAAAAAGTATTGTGGTTCATCAATCCCGGTTCGGTTCGGACTCAACTGTAAGATGATAATATTTTCTTGCTTATTGCGAGTTCCTTGCTCGAGTTGCTCGTACTCCGATGGGTCCTCTTTGTAAACTGCCTTACCTTCCCTTTCTGAAACTTGCTCATAGTCTTCCTCTTCGGTTCTGTCCGCCAACTTCACTCCTCCTTCATCTCTCCCATCCCTGCCGGCACCAACTTTTGTTACAGATAGTCCGGCTTTGCACTATAATGGACCCTGTTCATTCCTCGGATGTATAGGAATTATTCTGGCATATTCCGGATTGTAATTGGGAGCCTTTTCGTTTTCAAAATTGGGCTTATTTTCCTTAACTTATGAGGTGAGATGAGAGAGTTTTCCGAATGGAAAAGGGGCGCTAGTTTTTTACAGCATTAGTTTCACTCCACAAACACCCCTAAGACACGCTAAGCTATTTCCCCAATATTTTTCTGTGTCCTAAATAGTATGGGTCTTAGCAGTATCGTGGCTCCCACTGTAGCTACTTTTACTAAAGCTCCAAATCGCCTGTTTGTTGATAGATCAGTGATAATACGAAATAACTTAAGTTTGCATGCTGGCACTGAGGCTGCAATAATGAGAGGAGTTAACGGCATACTTATAAATCAGTTATTTTCGGGCATTTTCGCTCATTTAAATAGTTCTATTTGTTTCCAAAGTACGCACTTTGAAATATCAGACTCAGAATTTATTTCATTGTCATATTTTATAAATCGGTATCATAACTCTGTTCAGTGCTTTCAATTTAATTCATCCACATCTTACCCTGTAAGCCGCCACGAGAACATGTGACAGGGGATCTGACACACAGCCATTTGAGTAATTATTAATTGATTGGACGTGATTGTTTCCTAGTGTTATGGCGTCAACTTCTGCGGGTTAAAAGATTCCTTTGAGCCATTTGTTCTTGTCTAGCAATTTAACACGGCTCTAGGGTTATTACTTCTGTTGCAGCGTTAAACTCGAATTATTTGCACTCTTCAGAAAGTTTTGAGTCGCCGTTTCAATTTTCATTTTTTCATACCCCGGTAAAGGAATTGTTAAGAGTCACCTAGATCTTACGCTCAGAACCCTTTTTGAGTGCTATCCGAAAGATTTTTTCAGCGGCGACAGTTGAAATCCTCGGCGACGCGCGTAACAGGTGAGCGCAAACCTTAACCAACCACTGCCCTTCGAGTTCAGAGAGACCTGCCACGCCCTCCCGCCCTGCTTCTGCCGAAGCATCCGCCCCTCCATATTGTCTTGCCACAACGAGTGACACAGAAGCACAAGCATCTTCACGTGGTGAGAATCGGTCGGCTGGCCGGAGAAGGGAAAAACCTGCAGAGCGAGCCGTCAAAAAGGGTTGCGTCACGCGTAAACACGCGCTCTGCCGCTCCTCACTCTCCCATTCTCCCCCCCTAGTCCGACGTTCCGACCCGTTACACGAGTTCACATGCCCCCTTCAGACATGTACTCGGCCCATGCCGTGTCGCCGCTGTAAATGGCCTGGCGACGCAAAGAAATGCGATTGCGATTAGTGTGATTCCAATGTCGATTATCTCGATTCTATACGTCCTAGTTCATTTCGATTTCCGCAAGGAATCGTTTCCACGCGAATTACGAGCGCCGCCTCTAGATCGGGTGAACTCGCTTATTTGCCTCTGCACCGACAGAAAGATGGGACACCCTATATCTTGTAATTAAGGTCTTAAATATTCTAATACACATGAAGATTTGACTCGAAAATTATTATTTCTGTCGAATGCAAAAATAAATGGAGCTAACTTGGTTGAAGAACGATGCTGGCTAAATTTGCAGCGATATTCTACAATATGGTTAAAACAATATGCGACGAGCTGTAGTGGTAGCAACGCAACAAACCAACTCAATGGTCATGAAAGTGTTAAGTGAATAATATTTAAACAAACAATTTCTTAAATGCTATCAACAAATAATATACTCATTAAAATTAATATAAATACCCACTGTGTTTTGAACCACACCAAATGATTTGATCGAAATATTTGAACTCACTCAAATGGCGACTAAGACGTCGACAACTCGTTTCACGTACCAAATCCAGTAAAAATCGATATTCGATTTCCATCGGAACATCTAAATCTACCGTGCAGGAAAGGTTATATTTAAAACTGGAACCTCTCAGTGGATTCTTATGCGCATCAACTCCTGTGGGTAATCATCACTCACATATACCCTAGAGGTACTTAAATATCTATATCCAGCTATATATCTATCACTTAAGGCTCTTATATTTCCGATAATCACAATATTAATTTCTATTTTTGTCCAAGCCTGAAAAAAACGTTTTTAATATTGAATTGACTGGTGTGATCTGCCCTGAATCGATTCGTTCTTTTAAATCGCTCTATGGCCATGGAGCGGTGGTAGAGTGCGGTGACATTTAAACTCCGCAACCAGGGCACTCTATTTAATGGTATATCGTAAAGGTCGTCACGCTGGCCATTTCCCAGCCTCAAACCGGTGAACAAGAGGACAGAGAAGTCCTGCACTCAATTTTACGAGTGAATATCCACCGTATTTACGCAATTCGAGATGGATAGTCTGGCGGCAATGATGACTTCCTGGATGGTAATAAAAATACTCGAGGAATGAAGAAGCGGTACCGTTTTGATGCCTTAAGAAATTACGCTTTACCGTACTCAAGTACCCGTTCAAGTACCCAAGACTAAATGATAATATAGTGAGAGCAGATCTCGGAAAATTGGTTTCTATTGAAATGTTGACGATGAAGTCAAACAGTCGGAGTGGAATGATTTTTAAGTGCGACTGAGAATTATGGAAATCGGTACTGGGAGTACGATCTTTAATGATGGTGCTATAAACGCTGATTTTTTGGCACTTTCTCGTCCAAATTCACTGCCACAGAAATGCAAACACCAGTGAAGAGTTTCATGACGTCGAAAGACATTAAGATGCGATCAGAGGGAGGAGAGAGATTGTTATTGGAGAGTTGGTTAAAGAAATCTTTGGAATATTTCTCTTAGTATTTGGTGAGGGTGAAAGAAAGAGAAAAAAAACAACTTTGCACTTCTACCCATGAAAGAATTCCACAGAGTTAAGCCTGAAACTGTTAGCTTTCTTAGTATTTGGGCTGGAAACCGGTAGCTTTCCTGATGAAGGTATTCAGGTGTGATGCGAGTTCCCCTCTTGCGTCGAATTCCTCTCCATAGCTCACCTCTCCCCCTAGTAAAAGTATATATCTCCAGGCCATGTGTGAGATTTTATACCAGATGATGTCTCCTATGCGTCGAAACCGTTAGTGAATAATGAAGTTTTTATGTGAAAAAATACTGTTTATTTATCCATTGGTTTACAAAACATACACTTATACATTATGTTTAATTAAAATACTTTGATTGAGGCTTTTATTTTATTTTCAATAGCATTAATTATTGATTTCAAGGCCAAGATAAATTGCCTCCCAAGCATTTTGGATGCATTAACACCCACAGACGTAAGCAAGGGCTCCGCAGTGATTCTAGAAAGTGAGAGACGTGATTAAGGGCGGCTTTTTAAATAATGCAAAGAAAACTACTTACAAAAGTGCATGTGATTGTAATTCGTTTTAAGAATGGCAAAATATTTAGACTATGAGCTACAGTAATATAGCTATCTATCATTAAGTACGTTTTTTACTGTGTTTGTTATAAGTATCATCAAAGTAGTAGTAGTATAAGTAAGCATCAAAGTAGATCAGTATTCTTTAATTAGTTCAAGGTCCGGTATTAGCGCAATAAATTAATAATAAAATAAAGAAAATATTTACGCAGATTTATTGCATTTTAATTTTTTCGTAGCGAGAATTAAAAGATAGACATATCGGTTACGGATTTATTTGTTGAAAGAAATATACGTTTAGATTCTACGTATTTTCACTTGCAAAAATTTCATTTTATGAATTGTTATTTAATCAGGCATAATGAATATTCACCTTTAATATCACGAGTCGATTTCTCTTCGGGCATTGGACAATTTCAGTACAGATTACCCAAAAATCGCGCTGTGCCACTTTCCACTAACAGTCAAGGGATCATAATATGATGGCCTTTGTCGCACAGCAAAGGAAATATGTACGAGCAAAGAGAATGTGTATCGTATATGCAAGTAATCGTAATGATGTGATTAAAAACGCGCTCCAGTAACTGAAGTCATATCAAACAAAAACTAAATACCAGCATTATCAATACATACTTTCGCCCTCGGGAAGAAAAGCCACGACCCAGAGGACCATTGGGGTCGCCAAGATAGGACAAGGAAAGCGAAATCATCACATTTTGTCAGTGTGACAGTACTCTGCAATCCAAGGCGACTGCTTCTGTAGCCAGTCAATTTTTCGATTGGAAAGTCAAATATTACTGCCATATTTCGTTGTTCATTGCCTTTTTCTTGAGGAGAATATGTGTTTACGGCGGAGGTAATAGTGGACGCCATTTCACATGATGCATATAGATGGATATAGGTTACACAATGGGGATCCTTGTACCTACATTTTTGTGTAAAACGTAATGTTTGCCAAATAGTCATTCGTCTGAATCTTCATTTCAACCTGAAAACCACCACTAAGGTTTTTGGCAAGGGGAGATACTGCACCACTCATGTAACATCCAAGTTTAGTGTTTACAAATGTTAATTACCAATGAAAATATTAAACATTTCTAATAATGGAGGTAATATTAAGGTTCACTGTGGTATAATGATTACCTAGTAATCTACCGGTTAGGGTAGGTTCTGGATTGACACAACCACCAAATAAATAGTTTTTGCCTCCTCGCAAAACACAATCCAGCAACCTACTCTACATCAGGTCCCTCTTCAGGTACACTTCACTGCGGTTTATCATTTTAAAATGCTACTGCTGCTAGTAACAAGAATGATAATGAAATAAGTGTTAAATAAAGCAATGATAATATTATAAAATTACCTATAATTTAAAAAATGATGTATTCTTCCCCTAGCGTGGTCATTTGCGGTCATTCTGATTACATATCGTGTACGGGAAAACAACATTTCAACTCTGCCATTACTTCACTAAATTTATGTAAGCTTATTTTCAAGATCTCTCCTAACTTAGTGCGATGGGTCCAATTTTCACTTTCAACATCGTCGGTGAAGTGACGAACTACCAATTCATACAAGAGATTTATTTCGTTAGTGAACCTTTGCTCCGTGAATGATTCCCTACATTGTCCCTCTAATAATCTAGGTACGCTGCTACGTTTATCATAACAAAGTTTGCACTTTCAGCACCTCTTCGCAGCACACGATCTTATTCGGCAATGAAACTGAGTCCATGAGGAGGTCCATTTATTCGCAACATACGCGTATTATAAATGTGGTCTTAATAGCGAAATATAGCATTGTTGTTTAGGAAATGCGACAAGAGGGTCAAAGAGGGATGGTAAAAATAAATGACTCTCTCTTAATAAATCCTAATTTATTGCTAGCATCTCCACGCATATGATTCTCCCAAGAGGGGTTGTAAGAGAAACGCCAAAGTATTTTATTTTATCTACACTTAACTAACACTATTTCGTTATTTTTGATGCCGTTGATGTTCGAGATATGAGAAATCGTATTCAGAATATCTATTCTCAGAAACCCCTTTACGTTAACCATTATGAAGTACGTGTCTCAGGGAGAACATCCGACTGAGTCTACCTCCTTCAATTGGCCTGCATTTTAATTTCATGTGTTTCTTCAGCGCGTATCGATGACCGTGAAAAAGAAACCGTTGACGAGCTATAATTACTCGTTGACTGAACCAACTAGTTTCACATGCCAGCAATCCAGTCGCAGAGAGTATAACGTGTCATAAGGAGAGCAAATAAATGCACCAGAGTTGGTCATCCGCGGGCGAAATTGACTTTCGTCGTGGAAGAAGCTCCCTCTTTTCCTGCGCTGCCGCTCCTTGCCCATATCGCCCCTCCTCCTCCTCCCAATCCTCCCGTCTTTCCCCACCTCTCTCACCCCATTTCCTTTTCCATTTCGCGCCACTCCTTGGTGAATTCAATCACTCGCATTTCTCCGTCAACGTCCAATCTTCCAGTGCATACACTCTATTTGAAGCGATGATGGGATTAAAGACGTCAAAACCGTGTGCGTTTGCGATGATTGCACAAATGAAGTCTGTGGACAAAAAGGTCTAGTGCGAGGTAGTTGACGAGTCAAAATATTGGAATGAACCGAGAAGAAAGAATTAAATGGGAGCTTAAGTTTTGAAAAGATGATCGAAGAAATTAAAAAGGGATGCGGGCAAGACTTTTTGGTCTTAGATTTTTAGTACAATATTCACTTATAAAATCGTGACAATACTGTCTCAATTCCTTCTCAAATACCTTCGACATACATAAACTTCAATCTCATGCATAAACTTTTATATCAGTCGTCAACACTCAATTTTTTTCATTTTGGTTCGTGCTTCTTTCATTTTTATTCTTTGCTACGTTTTTTGCAAACGCGCCTGCGTCTTCGGAGAGTAAATTCGCAACGGCTAAGTAACGATAGAGGTTATATATTAATGCCATAATACCTGGAGTACAGAAATTTTCGGGCATGAAACTAACGTCTTCTGGCACAAACGACCTCAACGGTTGTTTGCAATCCAGATGAGGGCGGAGGCAACATTTCCTCACCGCTGAAAGCGCCAGAAAGAACGAGGGAAAATACAGCAGAGAATAATCTACATAAAATTTGGGACTGATGTAGCTGGAGGAAGACAAAGGAGAGGGGAATGGCGTTGAGGGAAAAGGTCTGTTACCTCGGTCTACCTACTTTGTTCCCCCCGTTCCTTAGCTGGGTGCCATTCCCGATCCCTAACATCTCTTCTCAAAGCCCTCCAGCCCTCTCTCCTACTCCCCCCTTTCAACTCCCTCATCCCTTACCCCTCACCCGAATTTGTCCTCGCATCGCCCCTCTCCTTCCCTCCCAGCTCCCCTTACAAGCCTCCCCCGCTTCCACTCTTCTCGGGATCGTTTACGCAGAGTTCCGGGTCAAGGCGAATCCAAGTGGGCTCTCCTCTCCTCCGCTGCTTTCCCTCCCGGGTCACTGGCACGCTGAACCGGCTCCACCCTTGCGTACACACACGCACACGAACGCACCCCGTCGCCGAAAGCGTTCTTCTCTCTCCCTCCCTGGTCCATTACAGGGTTTTGTTCTCCTTCCCCCCTAGCCCCCTGATAAAAGCATCGCGCCGGGACCAGCTAAACTCATCACCCGCGCTCTCTTCGCGACTCCCGGCGGCCACGAAAGTGCCCACTTCTTGACATTTTCAATCCGTCCTTCGAGCCAGACTGACTCTTCATGCCCACTGAGAGATGTGGCCCAAAATGCGCTGTAAGATGTGTCGCCAAGGGCATCTTTGCAAGCGACTACGCCGTCACTCTTGGATAAATGACGTTCCTCCGGGATGGTGCCTTTCCTTTTGCTTGAATAAAGAGGTCGGCCATGTTAGGCTAAAGGTATTCGATATTAAAGGTAACCTGTTCAACAGCAAAGTAATCGAATTCTCTGGAAAATCCTAAAATTACGTAAACACTCATTTTGGCTGTGTTTTTCCTTTTATTTATTCGAACTTCTTACGCTGGGAATACGGAGTTCTAAGGTGCTATTTTAGCATTGATATCTACTGAAGGTTTTTAATATTTATTGATGGTTGTATACGGCGTGGAAATTTACTCGTTTAAGCAAGATGATATTGGAGTATACTGAAAATGGCTTTTGAAATGTGGGTGTGGAAAAGGATGGAAAAGGTAAAATATACGTAAAGGTAAGCATGCGAAGTACCTGGCATGGTGGGGGAGGAGAGAGGATCTTGGAGAGATCCTGAGGACACAGAATTGATTAATACATTTTGATAGGCGATTGAATTTTGAGAAATGATATGGTAGGTAATCGAGGTACGGGGAATAAGAGGCATGTTGTGCGGAATGAAGGGAAGAAGAAAGTATGCGGAGTCGAAGGAGGGTTATTGTAGTGCAGTGGCGTCAGTTGTGCTTTCTAAGGAGAGATCAAGAAACATAGTATGTTAAGTGTGAGTCCATCGAGCCTTAAACGTCAGACTAGCTTAAAATAAATCTATTACTGAAATCCAAAAGTCCTTAAGATCGCTCAGATATTCCAATAATAAATGATAATATGTATATCATTAGTATGTGGGACTATATATATATATATATATATATATATATGTATATGTATATGTATATATACATTTAAAAGGACACTCACACGGTAAATTGTTCGACTTTCGGTCCTCTCAGAGGCCTTCTTCAAGTGAGACTCCATAGTGTATATATATACACACACGTGTATATAGTTATATATACACACGTATATATAGTGTATATATACACACGTATATATAGTGTATATATATATATATATATATATATATATATATATATATTTATATTTTGTGTTATTCTGCTTGGTAGGTATTTAGCGATATTTTAAATAAAACGCTCATGTGAATTGTGCCTGAGTCGAATTGCAATGTATTAAAAATGATGGCATTTAAATTAAAAATGTATCAGATGCAATTTTCAATCATATGTGCACTAGTTACAAATTGCGTAGTTTCAGGCGTGGTGCATTTAAATTCGAACAAAATGGTTAAATAATAGGACTATTTCACTAGAAAGCATTTAAAATCAATGTGTTACATCATATTCAGGTGCCAATATACTGCATCATCTGAAGATGATGTACTACTCGAAATCTGGTCGATATTAAATTTAATCAAGTGGAATCGTGCTATTATTTGGTATTTAATGCATTAGTTCATGGTTGAATGAAAAGCGCCAAAATGGCTAAGTTGATAATTCTGGTGTTAAGAGGGTTTTTAAACGCTCACTGGAAAATATCACTAGTCCATTCATTACTCATTATATAAATACGTCAGCACATGATTTAAAGTGCCTTCGTACGCTACACTTTTATCTTCTCTAGCTCTTATACGTACACTCATAGATATATTTCAACTCCCCTTGGCCAAAAATTCCTTTTTGCTACGTCCTACTTCCCAGATTAACTAATTTTCTCCGCTCTTGAAGCATCTGGGTAAACTCATTCTCCTCTTATTAATTTCCTCAAATGGAATTCACTACCGCAAATATCTCAGTTAGTGCAACAATTTTCAGAGTGTAAAAATCATTCGCCTTGACTGGGACTCGAACCCAGATCCCTCAATATCCGGTCGAGTGCTTTAGCCACTTAAGCTACCGAGGCGTCCTCTTAAACTCTGAAATTTTGGGGCTTTTAAAGGAACTAGATGTTGTGACGAAATACCGTACATACAATGTCACATGCATTCGTAGTCGTGCGCGAGGCGCCACTGTCCACGAGGTTAAAGCCAACTTACGCCTTACAACGGACGCCTCGGTAGCTTAAGTGGCTAAAGCACTCGACCGGATATTGAGGGATCTGGGTTCGAGTCCCAGTCAAGGCGAATGATTTTTACACTCTGAAAATTGTTGCATTGAAATGCACATTAGCGGATGACTCCGTTAAAAGTTACTGTTGCGGCATCTCCCGCAGTTTCTTTGGAATTTATCTCAGTAAGTCTTCACATTCTTTGAGGGAACGTTGAGCAAAATTCAAAAAAACATCCTTCAATTTCCTTTTCTGTTGCAATTCCGAATTTTTATGTATCAACCGTTTTGTATTTGATTTTGCGGTCCTTATGCTCATGCAACCGCTTCAACGTTGTCCCATAAACTACTGAGTTTTCATCAGGTTCGCTGAACTTTCGAGTTGCTTTTTTGCCATCTGTGTGAAAAAACGCCATGAGGTTTTGAGAATATCTTAGAGAAGGTGAAACTTCCTTCTCAAGGCCGACCCGGTTTGGAGTGATTAAGCATAAACGTCCGAGAAAGTAATAGGAGAGGGAGGTGTGAAATGTCTTGCTTTACCGAACGCAAGGACCTGTATCAATAAATCATTCTGGTTACGATAATGCATATTAAAACGCACACTGAGAGTTGAGCAATATCGAATTATTAATGCATGAATGTTTCATTCTTTCGTCTTTATTAAGTCACCTTTTATATTTTGTAATTTTTCCAGCTCTTAAATATAATTCTTTTTTTAAGAAACCCACACATTTATTCGTTTAAAATTGTACTGAAAATAGCCATGCAAGTGATTTATCTGTATTTTTCCCCTTTGTAGTTGATGCACTCCGATTATTTCTTACCGTGCATTTGCATACATTTTTTAAAACCACTCTCACTATAAGGGTTTCGACGACGAAAAGGAAGGTCCCACCTGCGTCCCAGATGTAGCGTCTACATTTGCAGGCGGTTAGTTTAAGCTTTCACAAAAAGTACGGTCACAGTGGTATATTTTTAGTCCAGTAGGCGTATTAGGGTGAAGGGCCTGCGATGTGTCATCAGCTGAAAGTCTCGCTGAATATTTCACCCTTTTAAATCAGGCTTTTTGATATGCTATGCTGTTAATCAAATGATCATAAGGCTATCTTTTAATCAATTACATATATATTGAGGCCCCATACATGTGAATACTTGGGGGATACATACCTTCAAAGACTTAACTTCGCGTTAATCTACGCATCTACTAATCTCGTAAATTGTTCGTCCAGATATAATGACTTTTAAATATTTCTCAACGATTTCAGAATAGTAGTAAAGCCTACAGAATTACAATGACCACGCTTGTATTTAAAAGCGTTACGAATGTCAAAACTCTGCGTATGTAATTATTTTCTCAAAGCTAATTATGTATGTAACTAGATCAAATTGATAAGTTTAAAATGGATGCCACCAATTCATTCACGTGGTAATGTCGCCATTGACTATAGAAAATTTTGTTCTTTAAAATCTGCCAAGCCTTTCGACATAGGCTATGTATACTTTCTGTTTGAATAAAGAGAATACTTTCGATAAATAACACACAATTTTAGGCAAATTCTTATCATGGATTATTCATTATCATGAGGGACACGTGATGCCCATTGGTATTTTCTACCCGCTATCTCTCTTGATATGCACTTTCTTTCTTACAACTCAGCGAATTTCCTCTCGCTTATAATCTGACAAGAAATCCATTTCGCTGTCCTTTCTGTCATTGATGCTTTGCTGACTTTGGTTTTTCCCTTCCTAAGAAAGTAAGCAGTTTTATTCTGTTACTTAAGCCAACACGATAATGAGAAACTATATATACGAAGATTATGCTGTAATCAAATTTGTTGGTGGGCGCGTGTAAAGATCGACGTCCTTCTTTGACAGAAGAAAAATAATGGTGAAAAATGACTTGCAGGGAGCGGGGTTTATTTTTAATTACGTTCTTTTAAATTATGACTTTTTGCTTGCGGATGAGATCGGCCTCAGTTCATAGAGAGAGGATGTTTTCCACCCCCTCATCTGTGGTCAGTCCACCCAAGCTAATTACGTGCATTTTTTCAATTCGAACCCTTCATTCCACTCGGGAGCCACGTCCCTAGAGAAGCCCAGTACCCCCAGACCAGCGCCAGCGCATCAAAGTGGTTCCGGTCCGACTACGGGATTTGGTGACTTATTTACGGTCACTACCTAAATATTAAAAATAAAACGTATCTACGGTAGATCACGATGTAAAACAATTTATAGTCACAATAATGGGTGTACTTCGGTGTAACAATTACTCACGATCTGTCCTAGGGACAGCACATACGAGAAATGTGAGGTCGTGCTAATAAAAAATTGGGATTTTGACAAAGAGTGCTTGGTAAATGCGACGAAAAAGTGAAGGAACGATGTTTTCTTGTCCTAGTCAGGCCCTACCTAGAGTATGCTGCCAGTTTATGAGATATCCTCAGGAGATCAATTTGATATCGGAATAAGGTGGAGTTCAGCGGAGGGGGGGCTAGATTGGTCAAACATTGTTATGACCAACACAGTATCGTAACTACTTTGCTAGAAAATTTAGGCTCAGATTCCCTTACACAGCGGCATTTACAATATAGATTAAATTTATTAAAAACATTTAAAGATGGGTCCTTTTCCGATGACATAAAGAACATAATACGAACCCCAACGTATTACGGGCGGAGGGATCACGAATATAAGATTAGAGAGATTGACTGCAAGACTGACAGGTTTAAATGGTCATTTTTTCCAAGAACAATAAGAGACCAGAATGCTTGTAATCGAAATCCCCCAGGAGTCGGCTCGACATAATAAGTATTAACCTACAAGGTAGCGACTGCGCATGGTTATACGATCATATTTATATATTATTTTTGCAGGTTACCCCCACCTTTCCCCATCCATTTGAAAAACCCTAACCCCCTCATCACTTGCCCTTTCCTCTTGGTGCTGCACCCCCTGCCACACTCCTTTTTGGTGGCTCGCAGGGTATTGATGTAGATGTAGTGTAACTTCAGCTCCACTCGTGGATTATTTAATTAGAAATGAATATTACACAATTATAAACATGCACTGTAGCATGATATTTTATTTCCAAGTGATTTTTACACTCTGAAAGTGTTGCATTGAAATGCACAGGGTCGCACCCAAAAGTGGTAGGACTGATTTTCTCTGGCGCGAACGGAGCGGTGGAGGGGGGTCTGCTTGGCAGGGTAGGGTGGAAGGGGGCTCTTAGCAACAGACCAACACCAACCTCAGTCGCCTGCAGGCTGTCGTTGAGTGAGGACACCGTTTTTAGTGAAGCAAGTTTTTTGTCCGCGTCGATAAATAAAATGAATCTGAATTTAGAGCAACGTTATTCCGTAAAGTTTTGTGCGAAACTCGGGAAGACGGCAACTGAGACCCTCTATATGATCAAGCAGGCTTATGGGGACACTGCTTTAAGCCGTTCCACAGTATTTGAGTGGCACAGGTTGTTTAAAGAGGGTAGGGAGCTCGCTGAAGACGACCATCGCTCCGGACGACCGTCGACGGCAAGAACCGACACGAATGTGGACAGAGGGAGGACACTGCTGAACACTGACCGACGCTTAACCAGTGAAGAAATTGCAGACCAGTTGGACCTGTCTGCATCCACCGTCCAACGCATTATTTCACAGGATTTGGCCATGCGCAAGGTGTGCGCCAAGATGGTGCCGAAAATTCTGAGTGGCGCGCTCGTCGTCAGACAGCTCCTGGCCAAATACGGCGTTGCCACGTCGCCGCACCCGCCCTATTCTCCTGATCTGGCACCACCGGACTTCTTCTTCTTCCCCCTGATGAAAAGACAGCTCAAGGGACGACGTTTTGACTCGATAAATGCCGTTCAAGAGGCTTCGACGAGGGTCATCAACGGCATCCCCAAAGAAAATTTCCAGCGGGCGTACGGGGAATGGGAGCAACGTTATACTAAGTGTGTAGCAGCTCAAGGAGCATACTTTGAAGATTATTAAGTCAATGTAAGTATATCGTAAATAAAATTCTTGTGAAAAAATCAGTCCTACCACTTTTGGGTGAGACCCTGTATATTAGCGGATGACTCCGTTAAAAGTTACTGTTGCGGCATCTCCCGCAGTTTCTTGGAATTTGACCAAGTACCATATTATTAAAGGTACATTTTACGTTTTTTATTTATCATTACTCACCTTCAATTCTCTGTAAAGTTTGAATTTGAAATATGGTAGCATTTAAAGCTGGCGAGGGAATATTTCAAATGTTTAGTTAGTCGATAAAACGAGCGAAGGGAGATGCTTCATTGAAATATTCTGGTTATCTGGAATAAATGACCAGAGGCATCACTATAGTTGTTGGCAATGGAAATGGATGCACCTTCTGTCTCTCTCCACTCGGTGCCTCTACAAACAGACCCTAAATTCTCGCAATCATCGTATGCGCTTCGAGGACAAATCACCCACATTATTTATTTTCAACTGGTTGGGTGTGTGCCTTTCTTTCTTGGGAAAACCAAGCGATCGCGATGCCCTTCACCTGCGCGGTATGAAAAGGGTCGCCGGTGCACTCCGTAGTTGGTCGCGGAGTCGGGAGCCTCCCACCCCTTCTCTAAGAGCGACCTTACCATCGTTAAAAATAGGGCACTGTGGTGATCACGAAGTTCTCGAGCGAGGACGTTGTGAAGTTATTGGTAGAAGTATGTAGTTAGAGAAATTTTTTCAAAGCTTGTTACAGGTAGGTTTCGAATTCTCTAAGATTGTGTCCCATGAGTTTTTACAAAGGTTCAGAGATATATTGAAAGTTGCTTCGAGAAGAGAATAGGCATCGCAGCTATGTTCGAGGAATTAGGCTGAGAGCCCCTTGATTTACAGAGGGATAGGGCTGGACACTTTTAGATACATGCAGGACACCCGAGTTTTCTTGCGACACCGAGATAATTATGATGGCGCCCAATCATATCGATAGATTCGACCTCCGAGATAAAATAAGAGAGATAGACACCGTCAGAGACAGATTCGTTCTTCACTAGCAACATGCGCAATCATTACAAAATAGGAAACAAGCAACCGGATATATTTACTTTAAGGGAAATATTTAATGCTTTAGTCTATTATTGCATGATTTATTTGGGCATGCATGTGTGTGTGCACGAGTGTTGTTGTAAATGAACTAATATAATAAAAAATATATATATACATATACACGTTATATATAACTTATGTAAAAGTCTCACGGATGTGATTAATAATGTATATCCAGATAGCACTAGCGAACAAACACAGAAACACTAAAAAGAAAAACTCACGCGTAATCCAAATTTTCGGTGGCGATACCACCTTTCTCAAGGGAGAAAAAAAATATATATATTTATATTTATATATATATAAAACAAACTTGGACAGCAACAAACAATATAAGAGCACATAAAAAGATCACTCACACGTTATTTCTTGATCATTTCGACGGAATTCAGCTCCGTCTTCATCGGAAAAAATGGAAGTAATTATACATACATACATAGATACATATATATATATATATATATATATATATATATATATATATATATATATATATATATACATATATATATACACACACATGCATAAATGAAATAGTACTCGTTTATAGCTATGGCTACTTTCATCCTATTCCTACCAACCCTTGAGGCAGATTGCGGAGTAGATGCAAATGAAATTGATTTGTATGACTCTCTGGACCCATAATCTAGCCTTTTTTTTATTTTCCTGCACACTTTTAGGGTTAAACAAAATATCATTATTTTAAATCTATGCTTTAGTAAAGACGACTGTTGTTTCCATGTAGGCTTCCGCGGAGATTTTTGATGTAGGAAGTGGTTCTTTCGGGTTTTCTTCCGCGTGTATCCATTTTCCGGACAATATTTCGCCAACGTTCCAGTTGGCTTCCTCAGTGGACCTGAGGAAGCCAACTGGAACGTTGGCGAAATATTGTCCGGAAAATGGATACACGCGGAAGAAAACCCGAAAGAACCACTTCCTACATCAGAGACGACTATTGTTAGAATCGAAGTATTCGTAACGTAAGGATTATATCATATACATTTCACGTAATGCATAGTAAGTTTTGGGTGGGTGGGTGTCAGGGGGGTGAGACAAAGGATAAAACCGATATAAAATATATATTCCCCTCGGATTAAGTGAGAAACATGTTGCCTACATCTGTTACGCATGATTCTCATGCATTTTATGAGCAAAATATCACAGTTAAATGAACCTTTTAGAAGAGCTTTCACGTGCACACGAACACTGAATGAGCAAATTTTAATTCCAAATGAACAAGGAGAGTCTTAACTGTATTATAATGCCTAAGACCTAAAATTGCATTGTGCCATTATACACGTAAGACCTTTCCCCCTTCCTGACTCTTCGTCCTCCGATATTTTTATCCACATTCCTGGTGTTAAAAATTTCCCAGCATTTTTATCGTTAATTTTATTATTAATTTTATTCTGAATTTTATTCTGAATTTTATTATGAATTTTATTATTAATAGCATTAGTATACCGGTTGATGGTATGTTTATGATGGAATTAAGTACAATACAATTCTATGCGTCCACCCCTGATTGACCTAACAAAATTCAGACATTTTAAAGGTATTTTTAGTCGACATTTCCAGTGACTTATAAACAAAATTCATAACTTAAGTCAATATTTATTTTTTATCACTTCTCTATTTTCTGCAAAAGTATATGTTTGTGCATATAAATGAAAGATAAAATCCGTGAGTGAAACTAGTTTTATTTAGCACATTTCCAAATGAAACGGAAGTAATGAATAACGTCTACGACGAGCAATATAAACCTTAAGAAAAAACGAAAACTCCTATTTCTCAAAATATTTGGACTCTGTCCTATGGTATGCAAAATTCGTACATTCGTTGCAACGGGGACTAATTTCTTTCCAAGTAACAGTGTTACCTTTCGATTTTCACGGAAAAAGAATTTTTCCAGCAATTCGTTTGGATTTTAAAGCGGTAGCCCAAAGGTATATAAGGTCAAAGGCCAAATAGACCAGGATTTGAACCCCGTATCCTTCGGTCCGCATGCGAACGCTCTAACCATCAGGCCACTGCGGCGCGCTTTAGTTTTGACAATTTGTGTGTAATTTTATTTACCGAAGGAATTGGATTTCTTTGTTTGCAGAAACAGGGGGGGCGTGCACTTCATTGATTCAGAGTTTACCAATATAGAAATCGATGATTTCCTAATGTGGGTCCGGTCTTTCTGAACCATGAAGCAATAAAGCTACGTGGTGTACAGGCGTGAAGGAAATTGGGAAGGTCTTAAATTTTTTTTGTTATGGTGAGCTAATGAGCCTTCAAACAGTTTGAATCGTATTCGGGTCGATGGTAATTCAGCTTGGCTTTGCAGAATTTGTGACGTCGGCAGAGATAATCTGAAATTGAAGTGGCAGTGTGAAAGGCATCATGAGACCATTTCATGGTCAACGTGTGCCTTGGACATTGAACTCGCACGGCTGGTCTACCAGAATGAAGGTTTTATACTTGCGAGATAAACCAATAAATCTCGTGATGCAACAGCAATAAAAGTGGAAAAAAACCCCACAAGGCATAACCGTAGTTGTCATTAATGGACCATATCCCAGAGTAACTAACATAGCAAAGAGTCGGTAGTCGTGTATCAGGCAAGCCTTGAAGGACAGATGCCAACGGATAACTACAGATATTCGTGAATTGAATGTGCGAGTTACGTAGTAGTAAATTCCAGGAAACTGCCGCTGGAGACACCGCTACAGTAACCTATTACGGAGTCATCCGCTAATATGCATTTCAATGCAACAATCTCAGAGTGTAAAAATCGTTCGCCTTGACCGGGATTCAAACTTGGATGTCATCATCATGAAGATGACGGGTCGTGCCGTCGAAACGTCAAAACTGCATATGTGAGTGTCCATTCTCTTTTTTTCTATGTTTTAAAAATCTATCAGTGCTTTTATACTTATATATATATATATATATATATATATATATATATATATATATATATATATATATATATATATATATAATATAAATATTTATATATATATATTTATTATATATATACGGGTAATTCATGAAATAATATAGATTTACTGATGACCAAGCTTTAGTTTGTCAGTCAGCTGAGTTGCAAGCAAGGCTGAGTGAATTGGAAATCCAGTGCAATAGATATTGGGTGAGATTAAATGTAAATAAAAAAAGATTATGCGGTTTTCCATATTGGGAAGGCTAAGTTAAATGTTAAAGTAGGGGGCTGAAAACTAGAGCAGATGGAACAGTTTACGTATCTCGGAGGTGTTTCCGACTAAAATGGTCAAAGTAGACAGGATATAAGGAGAAGAATGCGTTAGGTAAAGAAAATTTTACACGGAATAGAGAATTAATGACAGGGGCGTTGAGTAAGGAAGTTCAGAAAAGGTTCGTCAAAACTTTGACATGGAGCGTAGTAATGTACAGCGCGGAAACATGGTCATTGAAGCCGGATGATAGGCACGGATTGGAGGCTTTTAGAATGTGGGCGTGGCGCATGATTGAGAAAGTGAAGTGGACAGAAAGGAAAACAAATGAGGAAGCGCTAGGTATGGTAGGGGAAGAGAGGGGACTGTTTGGAGAAATCTTAAGGGGACCAGAAAAATGGATGCAAAGCATATTGATTGGCAGTGGATGGTTGAAGACTATGCTAGAGGGGAGAATGTTAGGCAAGCGAGGAGGGGTCAGGAATGGGATAGGCATGTTGGACGGAATGAAGGGAGGAAGGAAGTATACGGGGATGAAGAGAGGCTTGTTGTAGATTAGGATGTTAGGTCGTGCTATGTTAGGAGAGAAAAGACAGTTATTTTGTAGTTTCGTCCATCCATAACCTACCTTAACCGGTAGATTAATATCTACGACCTATGATGATATTTTTATACATGATAAAACGCTTCCGAGTGACACGTGTTGCTGTTTCTTTCAGTATTAGCGCAACAAATTTGTTGAGTTAGTGAAAACACGGTATACTTCCGGGTACTTAATTACTGATCTCTTTGAAACAGAGGTTTACGACTACAATTAACTTTTAGTCAACAACTCAGTACTAGAAACTGAGATTTCACTGTCTTTCGTAAGTAAAATTAAGGATAAACGCTAACTTTATGATAATCAGTGAGATTTATCCCACTAGTTGGGTGAGTACCAAAAAGTGCATTTCCTTAGCGTTATCTAAAATTCTATAACCTGTAAAATAAATTTTCTTATCGTGGGCATTTTTCCCAACATTTCCATCGTAGCCCGTGGTTATCATTTTACTAATGCACTGTTCATCTCAAAAGTCGGATTTTCATTCATTCGGCCATTTTATTCATAACATAAATACGATAATAAAACGTGCAGTATCTCACTTAATATTTTGCTTGTTATCGAAATTTTAGGATAATTTCCGTATAATAACAGACTATTGGTAGCATTTAGACCGCGCGCAACCCGTACTCCCCGAGTGTTTGCTGCAATGGAGTTTAAATATCTGATCTCCTCCTTATCACTCCGCGAAAAACAAACATTTGTTGGATGATAAATAATCTTTTTATGCGACCTAGATGTTTATTCGAAGATTACGAGAATGTTATCCAGAGCAATAAACCCTTTCTTTTCCGTCACTGATCTGCCCATTCCCACTAATATTCACGAATCATTTTTCAATTATACAGACAGTAATGCATGTTTCTGCGATTATAATGAGAATCACCCAAGAAATGTCTTTCGGGAAAATAAATAAAGATTTGAAACTGGTAATATGTGGCACTTAGCCCCTAAAATTCTTTGAACCAATATAATTGGCTATTTTATGCTTGAATCCTCCTTCAATTTGAAATTAACGAACTAAAAAAGGTATATAGTATTTTTGAACCTTAAATTATGTCATAACTATTAAGGCCCATTGTTATATGAAGGCTAGCTATTCTTAATTTACAACATATGTTCAAGTCAAATAATTTTCCCCAGCGAAAATGATACGGTTGATTTGGGCTTAAATGATTATAAAATATAATTTACCGCGGCTACAAATACGTATAAAATGAATTGATGTATAACAAGGTATTATCAAGTTATTGAAGGTAAAAATATTTCCTTACATATCGCTACGGAGGTAGTGTGGTAGTGCTCCTCAGCTCCATTTTTCTCGTAATTTCCATTGGCAAGAACAGGTGGCGATTCATCTATGCTGTTTTCGCGGAAACATGATTATCATAAATGCCGCGTATTTGTGAAAGTATGACCAGATATCTGAATTCCTTGCCGAGGCAAAACGACTTCTAGGAAGAGTTTTAATGGACTGACGAAGGCTGAGTGATTCTCAGGTACGAAATGGTAGCAGTCAAATAATACCCGGATATTCGTCAGTGATGAGTCATCCAACGTAACGACGAAGCACTAAGGACGCAGAGAGGATTACGATATAGGAATTCCATTTTGTTTATCGACCGACTGGTCAACATATTCAAAATTATAGTATAATTTGATGACACACTGGGAATTTCCAAAAGAGTCTATTGTGCTAAATAATGTGCGCCAGTAAAAATGTCCATTCAAACAGAAAAAAATCTCTTGAAAAATCAATAATAAGTCCCAAATGAAATAGGTTGATGACGTAACTGGTCATTAAGTCTCATTACAAATTGAGAAATCAACGCTCAGATCCAAGTCATTTTCAATGACTGAAATCCGAACAAGAGGAAATTCAGTGATTATTATTATTGGCTCATTGTCATCTATATTGCTATCTGACTCAATGAAAAATTGCCCCTAATACCTACATCTCCAATACTCCTGCCATTCACTCTTAATATACCCAGCATATAAGGAAATATGTGTAATTTAATATATATCTGAGCCTATCTTACTTCTTCCGAACATTCTTTGTGTCACTTATTTATACAAGCATTGCATATCATTGCACTTCACAATATAAGAGCTGAGTATATACTTTACGTCTGCATAATCTAAAAATATGATTCTTACTTATCGTCTCTAAATTATGAAAGTGATCCATTTTACCACATAACTTTTTATTCTTTTAGTATTTTAAGTTCCCTGCAGGCCACCGCTAGAGTGTGTGGCAGGGGGTGAATGCACACCAGACTAATTTCTACCGGAATACTTTTTCCACCAGCGCGGTCGGACGTCATTCTGATCTCTTATTGTTCGTAGGAAAAATGGCATCTTAAATCCATATGTTCTACACTTAATACAGGTGTCTCCAATTTTTTTGACATGAACTCTCCTACCGTATTACGATGGGGATAATAGCTCATTTTCAACATCATTGCTAAAGGTACATCCTTCCAATTTCTGCAAGAGATTTTAACTTTAATTTAACTTTCGCTCCGTGAGTGATTCCCTGCCTGGCTCCTCTAATAATATTGCAACGCTACTCAATTTATCATAACAATGTTTTCTAAATCTAGCTCCTTTACGCAGCATGCGATACATTTCGGCAATTAATCCAAATTCATGAGGGGCCCATATGCCAGCAGCATATTCTAAATGAGCCCTTACCAGCGAAAGATAGCATTTCTCTTTAAACTTTTCATCACATTTACCTGGTACTCTTCTCATGAATCCTAATTTTTTGTCAGCTTGTCCACTTATTCCCCGCATATGTTTCACCCAGAAGAGATTGTGAGCGAATGTAACGCCTAGGTATTTATTCGAATCTGCACTTTCCATTTCGGCGTTCCTAATGCCTTAGGTAATCTGGAAGGAATTGCTTGCTCTTCTTTCAAATATTCAGCAATGCACGCTTAAGTTAAAATCTAATTGATGTGTGATGTGTCGCACCAGCGTTGTATAGCCATTAGGTCAACTGCTAAAGCGGTTTTGTCCTCAGGATTACTGATATCGCTGTAAAATACTGCATCGTCGGCAAATGAACGTACTTTACTTGGAACCACTGATCTAATGTCGTTAACGTAAAGACGGAACAAAATAGGTCCGATAAAATTTCTCTTGGATAGAGCTGAAGTGACTTCTACTGCATTTGAGCTAACTTCATCTATCACTACTCTTTGTACCGGACCATTGAAAAAAGTCTTTAAACCGGACCAGGATATTTTTATTTATTCCATATGATTCTAGATTTGTGAGCAGTTTACCTTGAAGTGCGTTGCCGAAAGCTTTTTTAAAATCTAGAAAAATTGCGCCCCCTGGATTATTGCTGTCGCTCGAACTAAGGCTATTATGAACAAAGAGCGCAAGTTGGGTTTCGCAGGATTTACCCTTTCGGAAACCGTGCTGATTTTTCATCAATAACTCGACTGTAGAGGTGTTTATCTACCAAACTAGCAAATACCTGTACTTGTTCCATGACCTAATATGATATGGATGTGAGGGAAATAGTTCTGTGATTGCTCTGTTCCTACTTGCCTCCATTTTTAAATATAGTAATAACCGCTTTCTAGTCACTGGGAGCCTTGTTTTCCGCAAAGGACTCAATTAATAATATTTCTAGATACGTTGAAATTTCTGACGCTTAATTCTCAAGTATACGAGCTGGTATATGATCAGGTCCGCAGGATTTGTTAGGGTCACTATTTTTCATCAAGCGCTCTATTCCATTAAATGAGATTTCAATTTTGGGTAAAATGGGCGGAAATGATTTGTTAAGCTATCGGCGTAAACATACGCTATGTGGGCTGCACTTTGACTGCATGGGGGACCATGCCAGGAGCAATTTTCTTTACTCCCTGAATTGTAGCTCTTGGAATCATCAGAACACTCATGCTCTTATGCCACGGCTGAGTTTAAGTCCAGAGGAAGGGACAGGAAGAAATACAAAGAAGAAGTTCTAGGCATAATAGGGCAGGAGAGGAGGGCATTTAAATAATGCAAATAAGAGTGTACGCAGGGCTCATTGAGTGACAATGGAATATTGAATACTAATAGAAGGGATAATTCAAGTAAAAATGTAGATGTAGCAAAGGAATGGGCATGTTGAATGGATTTATGAGAGGTATAAAATATGTGGAATTTTTTGTTTCAAGAATTGTTAATTGTAATGTAGGTTTATGGTAATTATTTATTATTCTGTTAGGGTGGGGCTTCGAAATATAGTAATGCGTTGGTATTGGATCAATGGAAAACATACCTTAATTGGTAAACTACTATTAATAACCATGGTTGTTTTCTCCAAGTGAGCTTTAACTCTCATCTACCAGGAGGAAAAATACGAACGCTATTGTTAGCATAAAAAACTGTGTCTTTACAGGAAGTCATTAATCTCCCTTCTCCATGATAGACCAAAACATTTAGGGAGGAAACCTTCAGAAACTTAGTCATTTGAGAGAGCCATAAAAGCCACAAATATTTGACGTCATCGAGTTGAATAGCAAGAGTTTTCTTGGTGTGCTCAAGAACCGCAAATGTTTCCTTATTTGCCTAACGCACGAATTTGGCCATTAGAATAGTAGCTCCGTTGATTCATCTCAAATTTTGTCCGTTTCCTCAACAGATGTTTGACTGCGTACATAAATAAACTTCCTTCACACAGCCTTCTTGTTTGGTTCGAATTCTATTCAAGCGTTAGCTGTCTAATAGAAGAAAATGTAGGAATTACACCGACATTTTGAGATTTCGTGTAACATTAAACGGGAACTTTTCACTGATTGAAACCCTTGAAATTCTTTTCTGATCATACGTATGTATAAACAGGTATTCGTATATATTAAGGTGTGCTATATTGTATTACTAAATATGCATATCCATATATCTATTGACAAAATAAATTGTTATATCGATTTCCATCCCAAAATATGAGCTCAAGTAAAATAGAATTATAACTTTAAATAAATATGCTAAATAATCTTGAAATAATATGGTTTTACCCTGTCTATATTTGTGTCGTAGATAAGAGGAATGATCTCTCCTCACCACTCAAACGCGTAGGTTAGCTGGGGGGAATGGAGCTTTTATAATTGGCATTTTTCTGTGTATTTAAAAATGAAATTAGTAAATAAAAGATTTTCAAAGGATAACCCTGCAGAAGGTTGTCTTACAGCGAACTGTGCGTGAACGCATTTTCACCAAGTCCTTTAATAAACGCAAGTCTGGCACAAGGAGCGAGGAGTAGGCGACATAGTTTGCCATTTTTTAGCGTGTTTTGCGCCCCATAGGTGGTCATGCTCTAAGCAAACAGCCTGCTAAAATGCCTTCGGTGTGATCAATCATCGACCCGCCACTGCAAAATCAAACGCCAACTGTGATCTCTTGATAAACGAATTGATGAATTGAGCTGCTATCTCAGTACCCTAAGCCGATCCCCAGTTCCCTGTACCGATGATTGCCTTCTCTCATGGGGAGTGTGAAAAGGTTATGTCGCTCGTTATGATACCTTTTCGTTATTGGTAATGGGATGTAATAAATGTTCTTCAGAAACAATGGATTCAACCCCAGTTCTTGTCTTCTCTCGTGGTCAGTCTTGAACAACAGAGTAGTAGCTCTCATATCTTCATCGTCTCACTATGCTCTCATGCAGTTTAAAAGGATGCGATTTCCTCTTTAATCCTCTGGTCTACCATTTTAGGTGAAAAAAATAACAAGCTTCCACCTGCTTTCCAATGAAAGTGAAATATGGGCCAGCAGAAAAGGTTGAATACCATATTATGTTGTGAAAGTCACAAATACCACGAACTCAGTCAATGCACACGATTGCTAATTCTCAGTTCCACGTAAATTGAAAAGCATAGGTGAGTTAACAATGCAAAAGTGGGAAAATATCGTTCAAACAAGCTCATCCAAATAAAAAATCCAGTTAACATTCGAACCATTCAGTCTGACCGCAAGTAATACAAGTAATCTATGTATTTACTTGTAATCTATGTAAACTACCAAAGCCAAATATACCTATTTAATAACATTTTCTTACATTACAGATAGTAAAAATTAATTAAAAAAGGTCCGGACGAAACCCTGGGCTTGAAGGCCACCTTTCTATTTCTTTCTGCGAATATTCAACAGCTGTTCATGTATAGTCTGTATTTAGGTTCAGGCTTGCCTTCCAATCCCCCTCTTCTTTGATTGGTAAGTAGTTTTCATGCAACTTCTAAATCCAAAATTTTAGCTTATGTCTTACTTAAGATCCTGAAAGCCGTGGTTGGCAATGACCCAGTTTTGCAAAATGATGGCAAGGTGACTTTCGAGTGTGGTTGCGTATACAGCACATTGTGGTTTAGCAATATTTTTCTCTATATTTCAAGAGAAGCATTGAGCCACAACATCCGCTCTTCACGTTTCCTTCTGCCTTAGGGTAATCAAATCGATTTGAAAACTTATGAATAGCTACTGGACATCCTAGTTAACCTTTTGCTTCATTTAAATGCTTGTGCAAGGTTGGCTTATATGAATGGATATTCGCCCATTGATATATATAGCTGAGGGTGTCTAATAGTTTACAATGTGATAAGCAAACCTCTTGAAGTTGATGATGCGTGATTGTGCTAGCAGTGATGAAAGATCCGAGAAATAAAAGAATGTTGTTACAATTACTAAAGCGGAATTAATTGTAGATATATGGCCTATATGGACGGAAATAAAACTGAGCTTTCTTGAGGTAGGCTCAAAATTGACTGAATATGTATTTGAGTATTTTTTAAGAGTATGTGCAGTATTTAGTTGTCATCTTTCTACGGCAAGCGGAGCGATTTTAATATTTTCACGCTGATTATTTTTACGTTATCTTCCATAAAAAAAATTATGAACCTTTCCGTGTGTCATGCATTCAATGCAAGCTTGGAAATTCCTGAATTAGGTGGGAGCATCATTCTTTATTTGCGTTTTTTGTGGCATTGTCAAGTGAAATTGTGCTTGTTTGATGCATTATTTCTATATCAAACAGTAGCTGAATTACATAGGCGCACACATTAGAATCGCAGGTTAAGGCTTTTTACGAGGTTAAGTGGAATTAAGGGAGTTCATCTCACTGAAACTGAGGACCCAGTCGTCAATTTTATTATTAATTGTTCCCACTTTTTCAACTCTCTTCAGCCCATGCTTACAGATACCGCCAAGATCCGTACAACTGTTTTAGTCCGTTAACTGTTTATTTCACGACGGTGAAATAGAACTTACTGGCGGTTCACCGAAATCTTGTTCGTGGTGTAAACCGCTTCTAATACTATTTAAAAATTCGTTCTGGAACTAGAATCGAAGAAATGATGAACACTCAATATATTAAAAATTTCATTGATAAATAGAGTATACATCTGTGAACAACCTGTATTATTATTCGTATGGTAGTGATGGTACTCTAAATATAGATATTTTTATACTATCATAACATTGGGAAGTGATATTGCTTAAAAATATCTTTGAGGAGAATGTCAAGCTCGAAGATGAAAGCTAACTGCGGATTTTCCGTTTTCGAAGGCAACAACTCTCATTTGCGAGTATCGAAACTCTGAGTTATACGTTCCCACATCCACAATAGTCACCCCCAAGTTTGCTTATGATAGGTGAAGTTAGAACTATTTCCGAATTAAGGCGTGTGACATCCACGTAGTCACTATAGGGGGACAGTTTGTCTTGTCACCCTTGTCACCAAGTGGATTCCCTGGAAGTTCTGTCAACCAGCAAATAACACCGCGTGGATTTTTAATAAGGTTGTCCAACAGATTTGAATCCCGAATCTGACGCAGTAGGTCACCAAATCCTGTTGAGCTTTATGAGGTTGTTCAATCGTCATGAAATTTTTCAAAGTCGCGAACCATTAGAACACATTCCCGAACAAGAACATCCGAGTGCCATAATTTTTTCGTCCCTTTTTGTTAATACGTATATCTTAATAATATTACGATTTACGTAGTAGACATTGAGGAATTTGAAGTTGTTTCTCCATTAATGACTTTCGCATGGTCTGTCACACATTATTATTACTATACGCAGAATCGTCAATTAAATTCGAGAAACCGATTGAAGAGGCAGTGAAGATGCCTCTGCAGTTCAAAACAAAGGAGTATGCCTATAAAACGTATTCATGGCGTGAGATCATAAGCTTGTTTGGGTGAGGTAAACGCGAAGAAAAGTATCCTATTACGAAAAAAACGTTCTGGCTTCCACTTTTCCGTAGCTTCACTTGTGGCAAAACTGACTCGTTATCAGTCGGCCTTCTTGAGCATGATTCACAATGCTGGGGAATGCGTGCGAGAGAGATGTGGAAACAGTCGATGCTCCTCTCTTTATCTGACGCGTGTTCCCATGTGCTCGCCTCATTCCAGTGGATGTACGCGCTTAAGTCCGCAGGGCACGGGGATAAAATTTTCACGTGCGCGTGTTTTCGAGATCTTAACGACTCGCAAAATTCTCGTTCGCAATCGAGCGGGCCGAAATGGAACAGGGAAAGCACTTTGAGTGTGAAAGCTCACGCTCGTAGGGCACTTCTCATTTCCTGAGGACTCACTAGGATAGTTGAAGTTTCTAGCATGTCCGAAGACCGGCGAAGTTGCAGGAGAAATCAAACGATTTTGCATTATGTAATGTAATCAATTTTGTGTGGTGAATGTGCTTAGCCTGTGGATACATAAGTGGAAGAATTATTGTTCAAGATGGATGGCGATAGGACTGATTCTGAGGAATAAGTTGAATAAAGGCAAGTTTTTGTTTATCTTCCGACATAAAGTACAATTGGAGCCTAATGTTTTGTCATTCCTGAAAGTGCAGTGAACAGATTTTTTTAATCAGTTTTTTTATTGGATTCAAGTAAGCAAAACGTTTAAATGTTTTGTAAAATACTACTACTAAATATAACGCATGGATAACCTCAAATGGCTGTTTAATGAATAGAATGTCGTAAAATACTCATATTTTGCTTTGTAATGCGTTTTAATGGATTTTTTCGTGCAATATCGATATTTTGTCGCCTTGCAAGATGGTCTGTACATAAGATAATTATTTTTAGAATTATGACATTTTGCATATTACTCGTTTCCTAAGTACGATTGCATAATCGATCGCTTGTTCTAGCTCAATTGCTCGGAATGTTACTTGAAATTGGATTATAACTATGTCTTTGAAATTCAAAGATCAAAACTGCTGATTCTGGCGGAAATAAAATCTGATTGACTTAATGGCAAATTGTAGCAGATGAAGTAACTCTCACCGCGTCCATTTTCGCAGAACAGTTTTTTTCAAATACCCGGTTTCAAATAAACATGATCATGAAAGACAAATTGAAGGTAAATTATTTCAATCAAACATTGAAAGATTGATATTTAGCATTATTTTTTGAGTGGAGAACGAGTGACTGGTCCAAATTTGCGAAGAAATTGCATCAATTGCAATTAGCTTCATATTCCTTAGTTCCACCGATGACACTCGTTAAGAGCTTTCAAAACTGAAAATCTTCATCCGGTAAAAATAAACAAGAAGCATACCAACAAATGCAAAATATAATGGGTGGGTAATGCCATGGGTTTTTAATTGATTGCATTTATTCATAATTTACTATGAAAGGGTGTGAAATGAAGACAGTTGCTGAGCAAAAATGGTTGAACTTTCAAATTGGACTTTTATATTTTCATATAATTTTTTCCTGGGCTTGAGTCATTTCTAGTCGAAGAGAGATAAGGAGAGTGGGATTGACTCAAGAGGAAAAAATGTGGCGAGTCAAGAAAAAAATGGGTTCAAGCAGCTGGAGCTGAGATATGGCCTAAGTTCTCCCTCGCGGACGTTAATAGGTCGCGCTTAAATCTAACATGGCACTCTAAAACATCGACCATTAAAACCACCGACGTGATGAACATTCAAAGCATGGACCTCGTAAACCCAAAGCAATCGGAGTTGGTTTGTGAGATGTAGGGAAGAAATTACGTCAAATACAAAATGAAAACCATTAGTACGCAAGAAATATTTGTTTTTCCTACAGTTTTATGAAAAACTCTTGGATGCTTGCCCACTGGAATGGATAACGTTATTTTTTTTAGGTGAAGTCAACCGTTTTTTGAGACAGCTGAAAGCAAAAATAGCTAATAATCTTTAAAACTCTTGCCCAATAGTTCTACTCTTCATGAGATTTAATTTTATACTAATCTTCACAGCGCGTCAGTCGTTAAACAGGTCCCACTCACGTCCTACCCTCGCCGATTCCCATATAAACCCTCTGACAATAAGACAGCTAATTTCAGATGTTATCCCCTACTTCCTACTCGTACCGATCCGTTAATTATTCTCTAACAAGATGCTTCAGGACTGAGAGACCTTTGCCATACGAAATTTAGGCATCTCCGTATATTCTCAACTGTAAACTAGCAAAAAAGTACCTTAACTGCCAGTCACTCAGATTTTTTTTATCAACAACTGCGTCATAGTGCGCCAGTCCTTTGAAAACCGTACCCTGAATATTAATGTAGTCTCTTCTTTTTCGTGTGTAGAATTCTCACGAATATGTGCAAAAGTCACCGCCTCGTCCAACATTCCCCTTACATGTTCATTTTCCACCTTCTTAATCACCTTCCAAACACCTCCCAGCGAGGATTCCGAACCCACGATCACCCCTACCCGTCCACTTAAATCATTCCCCACTCCTCAAAGTGGTGGCGTCTAAACCTGATCATGACTTGTAAACACATCAAATTTTGTAGATGTCTACGCAATCTGTGGCGTTTCGTACTAAATTAAATGTATGTGTGAAAACTAAGCTCCGCGTATTGATTTCAACGTGAAAGAATTCCACATAGCTACGCCGGATACAAGTAACCTTATTAGAGTACATAATCGCTTGCGGGAAATGCAGCCCGTGGCATGGGTACTGCAAAGTCTGGTACTGTCATTATAATAAAAGTTGAAAAATATCCATGAACAATAGAAGCCATAATGGTCAGCATAGATAATATAAGATAAGGTCATCAAGGACGAGGCATGGTATACTTGATTAATTGGTAATTGGAATGATATCAATTTGCATGGAAAGAAAAAGCATTTTGTTCATTAAATGAACGTAAGGCGAATGGATTTCCAGCCTGTGGATGTGAAGCGAAGCTATTTGAATTTGGTTATTTTTTAACTAATGTAACGAATTGTGATTTTAGTCTGGCGTTGACAATAGATTTCTCCTGATATTCGGAGGGTTGTGTTGGTTATGAACCAATGGATGGTGAGACGGAAAGATGATTAATCGGGAAAATTGAGAGAAGTTTTGAATTAGTGTGACCACGATGAAAGAAAAAGAGAAGATGTGAATGGTTGGAGTGTTGATGTGTTATAAGGGATATCACTGAAAAAATGATGGGCTCACAGAACGGGATTTTTGTTGGGAAAAAGGAGCTATTCTCAAAAATATAAGGTTTATTCATAAAAAGAATAAACTTTTATTATTGGAAATAAGGTGTTCCTATGAGCAAAATTGATTTCGTTGGGTATGATTGAAGTTAGAGCATCAGTGAAAGGCACGATGGCAATGAGATGTGCTCAGTCTGGAATAGACAACTAATCCGTTGTTTCAAAAGTGGTTCTAAGGTGCAAATGGTTAGCAATGAAGATTGAAGTTTAAAAGCATTTTAGAATGTGAAGGACCCGATGTAATGTAAAAATGCCAATGAATGCAGGATTTAGAATGCACTGTGTTCGAATCAGTCAGATATATGCGTATTTATCAAAAAAGAGAATGATACTTGGGAGAGTTCGAAAGGAATGATTGTAGGAAAGCTCCAGGTAATTGGGGTATTGATCGAATTGTTGTAGTGCGGATCCAGTTGACGTATTACTCGTCTATACGGACTTTCTTACGTGTTTTTAAATGTTTTAAGGGTATAATTGTAACAAACGACTGTAAGATTGAAGTAATTGTACCTTTATATTGAGGGAAGCGAAGAAATGTGGGATTTTGGATCTTTAGAACAATTAGTTCTTTTATTATTTTGAGGAAAGTGGTCGGTAATGCTAGTTGAAACGGCATGGAAGGTAACAAGATATGGAGAATAAGAAGTAGTTTAAGCGTTGTGACAGAGGTGTTTGACCCGCTAATCTCCGATTTTTGCGTAATAATTTCTAAATTTAATTTTGAGTGTATATTCACGCGCAACCATACTATAAATGCATAGCAGATTTTTAGTGAGGCAATATTGCTTCCCTGCCTGTTAGCCTAAGCTGTCAAGAATGCCAAGATATTTTGCTTCAAAATTTTAATGAATACTTGATTCATTTTTAAATCAAATTTTAATTTCCCATAGATTTGGGTTTTACTTTAAATTTTTAAAACCACTATGCTAGCCTTTTTTTTAGGCACTCTCTCCGTTAATTTATAGATATTTTGAAACCACAAAAGGCATAATTTTAAACAAAATTATCTGGGTGAGGTCTGAGAGGGAGAGCTGTGTTAATTTGCTCTATTATTGACTTTTGGTTTTAATGTTACCAAATTTTAAAAATATGAGTAAATATCTACAAAAATTATAAAAATTAATTTACCCTGAAATTACCCTTTTCCACACTGCGTTTAACATTTCAGACATGTCCTTACAATTGTGTATTTATTCTACATTTATTTCTTTTTATGTGGTAACGCCTTAAGCACATAATATCAACATTAGAGGCTTACGCTGCACAAGGAGTAACTGGTAACAGTACACGTTTCTTTGCCTCAAAAGGAGCATAAGCGGCATCTGGCTTTCCTCCCTTCCTCAGCCCTATGCTCGTTATCTTTCGCCTCAAAGCGGAGGATATTTGTTGACACAGGGGAGGGACGACTTCGAGGACGATCGGTTGAGCGACTCCCCTCCCGAGTTTCCTTCAAAAGATTTCTGACGTGAGTTAAACGAAATTCCGTATGATTCAATTTGATCCGCGGCAATCATCATGGTAATCATAATTGAAATGAATATCATGGCAATCTATGGCAGTTCTAGACTGTCAAATGGAGAAGATGGAAGAATACTGCTCGGTCCATTTTGAGGAAACTCGTGACCTAGCCGAGGCGACGCTTAGGACGAGGGGAGCACCGATGATGATGACGAGTGATCTTTATAGGGTCGAGGGGCTTCGAGATAAGTAATGATCACTCAGCACCTTGAAGATGCCAAGCGATGGAAGGTAAACAGCCTAGACATCAGTGGGCACCCCAGGCATTCTCATAAAAGAAGCATAAGATAAGCAAAACCAAATGGTCCATTAAGTTCCCATTCGGCCGACTGGAACCACTTTTTGTGGGAACAAAAGTTCCCTTGCTTCCTGATAATATAAAAGGGAAGGTTATGGCAAATGTCTTACAGATGAGCGTACTCTTAACAACCATAATAGGCTTATGAAGTACTCTCGCTGTTCGTCAGTCCACCGTTTTAGTTTAAAGAAGTAGAACTCAAGAGTAAAAATCTTATATCTCGTAGTCTCGCCCAAGACACGAGACCTCACACCACGGTAAACACGTCTTTAATTCTGATACTTTCAACCTCCCTTCCTTCAGTTCAACTTGCTTATCCTTTTCCTCTATCTATTCCCTTATCTATCTTCCTTAGTATGCATATATGTATGTATGTGTGTATGTGTATGTATGTATGTGTGTATGTGTATGTATGTATGTGTGTATGTGTATGTATGTGTATATGTGTGTATGTATATGTATGCATGTATGTGTGTATATATATATATATATATATATATATGTATTTATATTTATACATATATATATATATATACATATATGTATATATATTTTTATAAATATTTTTACATAATGTATATATATATATATATATGTATATATACTTTTTTCTTTTCGGTGTGCAAACCTGTGCTAAATGAATTTATATCTGTCTATATGTATTTATGTTTACATATAAATGTAACTATAAGTTTAATGCATAATATAATATGTATACGACGATGGGTTAAATGGAAGAAGGGACCATTTGGTCTCAATTTCGCCCAAATAAAGGCCTCTATCTATCTATCTATCTTCCTTGTTTACCTGACGTTCTCCCCTCTATCAATCCTTAGCTTTCCATCACCAATTAAAATACTATTCATCCATCTTTCCTGCTTCCTTTGGATTCCTCCCAACAATCCTTTTTCCTTCACCTCCATGGTTAATGTTTTTTCTTTTGTTTTCCTTTCCGACCATTTTACCTTTTCCATCCTTCGACACACCCATGTGTCAAAGGCCTTCAGCCTACGCCTGTCGCCGTGTTTCTATGACCAAGTTTCCGTGCCACACAAAACTAAGCTCCATATCATATTGGTCTCTAAACTATCCTTAGCACCTATCTCAATGTCCCTTCCATCAACCTTTTCCTCCTTTCAAAGGTTTCTTTGCGTAGCGAAATTCTTCTTCTGATGTCCTATTACTTTGAATAAACACGCTCCAACACCTCCAAGACAAGTCAAGTGTTCCACCTACTATGATTTGTGCTCTCCTAATTTAATGTTTAACTTAGCCTTTCTCCTTCTCAAAACTTCACTACCTTTGTTTTGTCACATTTTATACCAACCACCATGGTCATGGTTGCAACCCCTTGGCTGGCTGGCAAACTTAACCCTGGTCATCCGCCAACCATTACTGATTAAATTGATTCTCCACTTATTTTCCCTCATGCATCATTCAGCCCTTCCCACGCCTCCCGTATCATTACCTCAACAAACATATATATATATATATATATATATATATATATATATATATATATATATATATATATACATTTTATGTATGTATATGGATCGCAGTAATCCAGGAGGTAGAGCATTCGACTACTGACCAGAGGGTGGAAGTTCAATTCCGGGCAAGTATCTCTGGACACCTGCAGCTCCACCCAAGCTGTATGATTTTTCGGGTTCAGATCTTCTTGGGAAAACATCACTGGCTTCCCTATCCTGATGTGTGAATTTCACCCGCCGTCGGGCTTGGTACTCTACCATCACCTACCAAACCGACTTAGGCTATATACTATACATACACACACACATACACACACACACACACACACACACACACACACACATATATATATATATATATATATATAAACACAGATGTAGATTTTTATAATATAGAGACACAAAGAAAGGACACTCACAATATGTTATTTGACGTTTCGACAGCACAGCTGTCGTCTTCTGAAGACGACAGCCGTGTCTGTCCTTTCTTTGTGTCTCTATATTCTAAAAATCTATATTTGTGTTTCTATATATTTGTGCGTCGCCGAAGAGCGTTCCATTTCGTAGATATTATATATATATATATATATATATATATATATATGTGTATATATATATATATATATATATATATATATATGTGTATATATATATATATATATATATATATATGTGTATATATATATATATATGTGTGTATATATATATATATATATATATATATATATATATATATATATATATATGTGTATATATATATATATATACATATATATATATATATACACATATATATATATACACATATATATATATATATATATATATATATATATATATATATATATATAAACCATAAACGCAGTAATCAACCCGAAGGTCGGTTTCGTAGGTGATGGTAGAACTCACCCAGTATTAAGCCCGACGGCGTGTGAAATTCACACATCAGGGTAGGGAGGCCAGTTCCTTTCCCTGTGCCGCTTATGGTTTCCCAGGAAGACCTGGTACCCGAAAAATCACATAGCTCGGGTGGAGCTGCAGGTGCCAAGAGTGCCTTGCCCGGGAATTGAACCCAGGCCAGGCCCCTCCGGTCAGTAGTCCAACGATCTACCTCCTGCGCTACCGCGACCCACATATATTTATTTATTTATATTTATATTTATTTGTATAACTTGAAGAAGTAGTGCTAAATAGCAACGACACAAGTGTATATAAAAGACTAGTAACGGTAAACATCCATTTCATGTTTCTATTTAACTAAATAGAATTCATCCAACGAACCCTCGCCGAAAGCCCAGGCTTTTTAACATTCTAATACTACTTAGGGAGATTGTTAGACATTTCTCTTGTAAATTATCCGAATGACAATTATAAGTCTATATTTTTAAGCCCCTGTCTTATCAATGATTTTTAGAGCAATTCAATTGCCTTCGAATGATTTATTTTAAGCCTAAATTTCCAATCCCGTTAATATTTTAAAAATAAACAACTGTTTTAAGTGCATGTTAAGGTCAATATAGGGTAAAAATACTTCCTTAGAATTGCAATGCATATACTTTGTCGATCCAGACTTCCCCGAATCACTAAAATCAGTAGAATTTATTTGTTCCATCTCTACTTTTTTCTCGGGTAAAAAAAAGGGTTTTTAATGAAGTATTTATTTCTTATCAAGATTTAATCAAGTAGAGTTGCTTAATGTAGGCGAAAGAAATCGCATTATCATTTCATTGCGAAAGACTGGGAGTCCGACCCATTACATTAACTTAGCTTGACTATCTTTTACGAAGAATCTCCCAAAGATATACATTTAAACCAAGCATCAGCGTTTCCGACTCAAATCTTTATCGTTCTAAGGAATTCCACTTGAATTCTTATAATGGCGGTGTTGATTAAAGAACACTCTTTTAAACTCACGTGACTGAGTGATAACAAACTGGCTCCCATCATTGAACGTGTGGTGATGTGTGGGTTCTCCTATCTTAATTTCCAAAATCAATTTTGAGATTAGTAGATGAAAATAGCTTAATCTTTTCTCGGATTTCAAGTAACCTAAATTGTTATTTTAAGTAGAACCAGTGATAATAATGCCACAGTTGGTCACCTTAAAGTGAGTATTCGTTTTATTCATAAGAAGATAAATGTAGTCTTTAAAGAAATTAATTTTGCAAATTATCTCATGATTGCATTCGTAAAAGCGCTATTAATTAGCCACACAATTTTCCGATTTCCATCAAAATCGTCTTAAATGGAGATCCCAGAGGAATACGGCAAGAAAATGGATTCAGTTTCCTCCTGCATTAATGATGTAACAAAATTTGGAAATAGAATGCAGTCAGAGAATTGCAGTTACTGCAGTTATCAACATGGCTATGCAATTTTGTTGTATAATCAATCCGTTTTGATATAGAGTGTGGTTCTGTAGGGTGGGTTGTACTTTATTAGGTCTTTGAAGATGATAGAAGTAGATTGGTAGCTTTTGAGATTTGGGTGTGGAGGAGTATGGAAAAAGATAAAATGGAGGGAAAGGAAAACAGAAGAAATGGACTAGACATGGTGTTGAAGGATAAAGGATTGTTGAGGGAAATACAGAAGAGGCTGGAAAGATGGATGAAGAGCATGTTGATCGTCAATGCAGAGTTTAAGACAGTAGAAGAGGTAAGAACGTTATACAAGCAAGGTAGCGTGAAAAAAATAATAAGGTGCGTTGGGCGGAGTGAAGGGAGGTGTATGAAGGGAACGTATGAAGGGAACGTATGAAGAATGGAAGAAGGGTTTAGTGTAGAATTGGGCGTCGTGAAGAATGGAAGAAGGGTTTAGTGTAGAATTGGGCGTCGTATTGTGTCATATAGGGAGCAGCTGATGAAAGGGTGGTGTTCGGTCTGTGTCCATTGATTACGTACCTTGAATGGAGACTTCCAAATAAAATTATCGATCAATCATTTGCGCTGTGGTAATAATGTACATTTAACTAATATGTGTGGGTTTAATGATACCAAAATTGGACTCAGTGACTACCCAGAGATGCGAATAAATACTGTTTTGCCTTAACTGTTTTCACTGGAAGCATGTTAAAATCAAAATATTAAATGGCAAAACACTGGTGTTTTGGCTACTCCTAAGAAACCAGATGGCAAGCGAATACCAACTGGGTTTCCCAAAAGTTAGATAGACGGATATGTAGTAACCAGCGATAGAGAATAATATTTATTTATTTTCAAATTAATATTTAATTATTTAATATTTTAATTTAATATTTAATTAATTTAATATTTATTTATTTTATTTTATTTTCAAATACTATAAACTCTAAAATACCTGGAAGTTTTGGCAGTTCCAAAAAATACTTGGGGAACGAGATGGTGCGGGGGCAAACGAACTGGCTTCCCACCGAAAGGGCCCGGGTTCAAATCCCGGTGGTGTTGAATATTTTTAGAGGTATCTCGATCCCTACTTGAGGTGTTTTGTGGAGGGCACTTTGAGTGAGTACGCCGTCCGTCGGATGGGACGTTAAGCTGCGAACCCCTAGGCGCCTTTCGTAAAGAGTAGGCTAATGCCGACGCCGGGTTTCTCTCCACCCTTCATCTTTTCCTGTCCACCCCCAATGGCACAAATGACCTCAGCTGTCGGTCGCCTCCCCTAAAATACTACTACTACTACTTGATTCTTATTGAAGAAATCCGCGGTTCACTCATTTCTCTTCGTGTATTTCGCTAATTATAATTCTATCCAATCAGTATTTCAAAAGAGTGTCCACCAGGGATGGAGGAGATCGATAGAAGAAAAACCGGTGCAATTGTTTCTTAGGCATCGTAGTCGAATCCTTGCGGCTGCTTTAAATTTCAGCGCATTTACGAAAGTGTCGAGGGGATCTCATTCCTTACATAAACCAGTCTCAGTAGGATGAAAGCGGACAGATAAGGGGGTCGTGCTCTTTGTTTAATACACAGCCCGGAGGTTTGGGATCGGAGCAGTGCTCTGCCGAGTGGAAATAGTGAAGGGTAGATATGCCTTTTGGCGAAGGAAAGCTGGAGGCGGGCGGAGTGCCCTCGGGTTGGAAGGGAGATGAAAGGGGATTCCTCTGCTTCCCCCATCTCTCTCCTCCTCTCTCCATCTCTCTTAATCTCTCCCTTCGCTCACTCTTTCCACCTCTTCGGCCCCATTCTCCAGCTCCATCCATCTTTCTTTAAACGATGGAAGACTTCGATAATTCAATATCTTGAGCTATGTGGAGGGATTGGAGCACGAAACGCAGCCCTCCGAGGAATTAATTTTTTTCTAACTTATCCAAAATTATGATGGGATTTCACAGATGCTTTCCCCTTCCTATTTCCCCTGTTCTTCATTAATTCATTTTGCTAAAGATAATCTGTTTGCCAGAGACAACCCGGTTAAGCTTATAAAGTGTAAGCAATCTGGTGACCGGATACTAATTGACTGAAATGAAAAACTTACATTGCAAGTCCAGGAGCAACGGATGTACCAATTCCGTGTTTGCTAATTTCTGCTTTTCAGTTCAGCTCTTTCCTTTCATGTTCAATGTTATTTAAGTATGCTGAATTTGGTCGAAACATTCGTTTTGCCGTTTAGGAATATGCTTTGAGGCCTTATTTACTTATTTACTCTGCTTGGAGATACAATGCACCATAGTTCCCGCTGAGAAAAAATGTATTTCTACGGCACACGTTGAGTAATAGCCAAATTACGGATTAATGAGCTCAGACGAGGTGTGCGTGTTTTATTTTTATGATGATGACTTTATCTTCACGTAAATGACTTAGCTATTGACACAGGTGGGCCACATACTGATGCTTTATTCAGCTGTTGCATCTTATGCAGGCAGAAGGTAAAGATGACAAATTTTGAAACGCAATCGCTATAAATATATTTAATAAGGAAAAGCAACATTGCCAAGTTGGTAATATTTAGTCTGTTTCATCTATATTCGGTAAATATTTTAATTGTGATCATTGATCCTTTTGTCATTTACATAGGATTATTGAAGCATCCTTCACTCACAGCCAGAAGGAAGAATGGAAATAAGCCCTTTTGTTTGCATATATGAATTTTCAACGCCCGATTTCTTTTTGCGTTCCAGTCACGATTATGTAAGTGTTCAACCCCTAGGGGTATGCATCTGCACTCGAATTGTGTGAAATCGAATCTCATTCTATGAATGGGACAGTTAATGGACTTCATCACCATCACCCTAATATTTTACGAAGGACTGATTCTTGGTCAAAAAGTGGTGAACGAAACTGAGCTGAAAGCCCAGCTTGTGTGCCCTCTTCTCCACACTTTTCCCGGTTTCTGTCCGACACATTCACCAGTCCCATTCATCCATCTCCATCCAATTCCACCTCCGCGAATCCCTCCAACTTCCATTTTCATCCCACCCCTTATTATTTCCGCCACCCCCCTTCTCCGTCCTTCCCCTAGCCTCCCTCAACCTTAACCCATACCCCCCGCTTCATCTTCCACCGCCCTCTCGTCATATCCACCGTCCCACTCAAAAGCGGCCCATCATCGACCGCTGGCACACACACAAGCACACGCCCTATCAAATTACCCCTCTCTCTGTTATTCACATTCCCGCTCCTTCCCTCTCCACGTGTCCATATTCGCTCCCCTAATTTCAAACCGCGTATCATTGGCGGCGAATCTGTCCCCCTCCCGCCACCTCCAGCATCATCCCCCTAAATGAACCATAAAAGCGCTGAATTTTGTGGGGGAGGGTGCGAGAACACGGTAGAAAAAAGCCGTGTCCTAAGTACCGAGATCATCAGCAGGCAAATCTGTGTTGAAATCGTACGTAACGAATGTTTTGCGATTCAGTATTCGCGGGATCACTTTGCAAGCTATGCTTGCCGAGGTTTCTCGGTGTCTCTGTATACATTCTAGGCCACGGCCGTCGTTGCTGCAGCTTTTTCATGCCTAATTTTTTTTTCTTGGCAAGTCTCTAATTGGAAATTAGGTCCGCAAACGTAATGCGGGCGCGTTTTATCCACCCAACAATCACGCCAACCACTTGGCAAGAATTCTCTTAAGCCTCCTTGAGTGCAAAGGCCACACTGAGAGAGATGCTTATTTTTGTTTCATCTTAAAGTTGGCAAGTATGACGACTGGAATAGTGGAAAAGATATATCGGTGATAAGGACATTTTTTGTAGCAGGGAGAAGCAGTCTTCCAAAGCATGAGGCTTTTTTTCCATCCTTATTCTTTTATCCACCATATTTTAGAAACAGCTTTTACGCAATTCTAAAATGTGATTTTATTGATTTCGCACCTAATTTATGTATTTAGAGCAGGGACACATCATGTTTTTAAATTAGTTTATCTTCATATGTATGGTGGTTTATCTACCCAAGGTTATTTTTTCCCGTGCTCCTTCATTACTACATTTAGAATGGATTTAAAAATCGGTAACGTGCTAGAATCGAAGTATTGCGGAATGTTTCAGGGTTTGAATCATTACAGGTGCGAGCACAGAAACTTCTACCTTAAGTGCCATGTGCCAGGCAATGGTTGAACAATCATAGCAAGGAAAAAACAAACGTAAATAAAATAATGAAGGATCTCAGGTTTTCCCGGCGTATGGTATTCAAGAAGTTCTCTCGGGTTTCCCACCGGGTCAGGTTGCAGTACACCGACGTTTCGAAGGCTGACTCTGCCATCGTCTTCAGGGTGAAGACGATGGCAGAGTCAGCCTTCGAAACGTCGGTGTACTGCAACCTGACCCGGTGGGAAACCCGAGAGAACTTCTTGAAAGTAAATAAAATAGTAGCGCAACAACCGAAAAACGACTCTAAATTTTTTTTTCAACGCCTGTATTTAGGTTTCCTTGAGAGAGAGAGCGAGTTGTGTTAGATATAAAATACATTTTATTACCATTTTCCCTCTGCAAATTCTCTATCTCACAAACAATTCCAATTTTAAATCTTTTCCATTATATTAAGGTTCCCGTATGACGTTTGTTAAATTGCACTGGTGTCCAGACACTTGGAAATAATGGTTGCTCGTAAACCAGTCTACTCGTAATTAAGGGTGGGCAATAAAAATGGGCGACGACAGTGTGCTCGTCCCAATTCCCACCGCCATCTGGAGGCTGAGGACAAAGGCAAGGCACATATTGGCACACCCGCGGGAACTTCATCCCCTAAAAACACCTTAAAGGAGATCGTTAAAGGACCACTTTCTGGAAATGGAGAAAAGCACCACTTCCGGCATGAAAGTATCAAAGTATTCTTTCTTTCACAACTCGCAGATTGAAAAATAAAATAATCCCATTAAAAACTCCAGGAAAATATGCCCAGGACTGCTTCGAGCGTCCAGCCTTCCCTATCGCTGTAATTCATCACGTGCTCCGATCTTTGAACGATATGAAGCATGTGCACTTTTCAACGAAAGTGGGATTATAGTTAACGGTGCTCCTCTTGAATGGCATTGCAATTTCATTTTCAAGTGTGAGATACGTATAATCTACTTCCGTCTGTTCCTCAAAGAGAAGATGGAAAATCCGCGATTCCAACCAACTGAATCGTAATTCCCTTTTGTACGCCACCCACGCCCGTCCCCTAGCGTCACCTTCCCTCCTCCTATTTTATCCGAGCGTTCATATGGATCTGAAGGATTACATGACGCAACGACTCGCTATTTGCCTCGGAGCTCATTTCATTTAACTCTTCCCCATTACTTTGCAATTTATTCACTCAATACTTACAATCCCTCGGCCAGCCCGGTTCCCTATACAATTTATTACTTTCATCTTATCTTTCACTCTCGCTGTAATTGCATCTCCCTCTTTCTCCCATCTTTTTTTCAGTATTTAGCCTTGAAATGGCCCGAAAAAATATTTATCGAGTAAACAAGGAGCCTTTGTCAACCCCGGGGCTTCTCGCCCATGGTCCCCGTACCCCTTCCTCTATTGGGCGTTTTCGGTTTTGAGTTCCGACCGGGGCGGATACGCATTGTTCGGCTTATATTTTCAAAATAGCCCTTCCCTCTAGACCCTCCTTTTTTCAATACAGTTCACTTTACTCTTACATCATCATTCTGATTTAACTCACAACATTTTCACTTCCAATGATCAAATCACGCATGAAAACATCAGTTAATGTTTTGGAGTCTCGTATGTATATCGCATTTTGGCATATAATATCGCAAAACGACCTTTTTAAAACTATTACGAAAAAAGAATACTTTGGCGAACATGATATGTTAATAATGTTATAAATAAGGTACTGCACGGGTAGTTATATTTTCTCGTTGAATTTGCAATTCAGATTGATACGAGCCGCATGCCGATATTGAATCTGTAGTGTAAATAAATATGTAATAAAATGGAAACACAGTCCATTTGGCGAAAGCCCTCCTTGGCATACAGGAACAGAATCTAGTATTTCTCTGTTTTTGATGGATATTTATTACTCTTTCTCTTCCCTGACAATATTACTGCAGTTAATTTAAAATATCAGAATGATAAATACTTTTCTTTTGCTTTTAATGTGTAAAATCGTTCATTAATAAATTCTATTCCATATTTAGACAAGGTTTATAGCGAATGAAAGACCAGGTTTCAAGAAAACTTGATCTCCAGTGGTTATCCGGATTGAGGAGCTAGGCCACGCTCGCTCTTTGATACATTTAGTTTCGCCACGTGTGAGCATGAGTCGTAAAACTGGCAAAACACATCTATAACGATCAAATCACCCCTTCAACTTCTTGCGCGCTATCTTCCCTGTCCTCGGCTCGTCTTTTCCACTCTCCCCCATCACTCTCTCGCCGGTCCTCCGAAACACCACCCCGCCTCCCCTCTCACCTCCCCTCACCCACGTCCTCCAAACTCCCTAAACTCAATGTGCGCATGCCGCCTCCGCCGCCCTCCGTCCCTCCACCCCCGTTTCCTCTCCCGCGGACTTCACCCTCCGCCTGCCCATTCTCCCCTCCTCTCCGACCATGCATTCACGAGCGCAGGACATTGCACCTGTCTGAGCCACCAAGTGAAGAGAAGGCAGAGGGGGCGGAAGAGGGACCGAGAAAGGTGGCGAGGGATCCCGAGGGGGTCGGACATCGCGACGGCGGATGGCGGTGGGCGCGAGGCCCAAGTCCCTGACCCATCCATCCCCCCTGACCCAGACCTCCCCCCTCCTCCCGCGGTCTCGTCCACTTTGCGGAGGAGTTCGCCGCCACCTGCCTGCCTACCATACTGCACGTATCGTTTTTTAATAATAAAAAGTATTTTTTCCACGTGCGTAAAGCGTGTGAAGAGTTACGAGAGGGAAAAGGGGGGAGAAGATGGATGAGAAAGGAGTAGAGCGTGTTTTTGTGTGTGCGTGTGTGTGTTCTCGCTCTTGCGTATGCGACTGCGCGCGCATTTGCCGCCACTCTTTTGTGCGTGCTGAAGAGAGAGCCCCTACCCCCGCCCTTCCCGAGGGGTTTCTTTGAATGCTTCGCCCACGCGGGCGGTGGTGACGCTGGAGGAGTGGCACAGGTGGACGCGGGGAGTTGACGGGCGCGTGCGGGCGGCCCAGCGCCTAGATTAGGGGGATGTATTCTTTTTTCTTCTTAGCCCTGGCGGTGGGATTCACGTATGTGTGTGTGTATATGTTTTTGTGAATAGTGCGGCGCGCCGGTGTGCGTCGAGGGGAAGCCTCGGCGACCGGACGCTCGATCGCCGTCAGTCCACAGGTGAGTCGTGGACGATGGAGCGAGTCGGATTCATAAAGGGTCGAGAGCAAGGCTCGGCGGAGTATTCTCGAGACCTTTTCCCCACCATGAGCACGGTTGTGTCACTACTCATGAGGATACACGTGGGGGAGTTGGGATGAACCCTCAAAGCAGAGAGACTCGTTCATTTCTCATTCCAAGGGTTCGGGTTCGCTCGTCAGTGACCAGTTTCTTCATTTCAGTATCCCGGTGCCCAGCCATGGAGTGCACATGAGTTACGATTTCAGGGAGTTAAAAAAGGGTGCCCTGTCGTTAAGATTTTGTACAGTGCTGAACCTCCTTGTCCTCCCTCCCTCAGCAACGTAAAAATCCTTTCTCACCTCAAATTGTCCTCACTTCCCCGAATGATGAAGGAAGGTAAATGTTCTTTCTTTCGGTCACTTCCTCATTCAATCATGCAACCAAGGGCCTTCGGATTGCCAGTGAAAAATGCGCTGAGTTCCTATGCAGAGGTCCCGGGTTCCATTCCCGATATTGCAGAGAATTTTATGTGCACTTCCGGTGGACTCCTAAATCCTGGGTTGAGAATTCTTCAAGCGATGAGTATTCCTTTTCGGGTACGGTTTTCAACTCGCGCTCCACTAGCGCCGGACATTAGGAGATAATTGTCCCACTATGGTGCAGCTTGCATCTCCACTTGAATCCCCCTCGCTTCGCTCTTTCCCACTTTCCTCAGTCACGTTTATTTCCTCATTTGTCCAGTTCCTTGTGTGAAACCAATCAATTTGATTATTATCGAATTGGCTATGGCTGTTATACTTTGATTGTAATGTTTTCACGCTGACGAAATCCTCTTGCTTCCATGCTTTCGTGGATTGTCGCTTTTGTGACGAAAAAAGTACTAATTTTATTGAAAAGGAAACCTTTCTAAAATATTTGTTGGAAAACCATTTCCTTTAACTCCTGTCTAGTCCATCCTCGTTGATATTTATCCATCAAATTTAAATGATCCCTTGAAATCGGTTTCTATTCCTCGTGAGAAACTTATATTCGAATATGATGTTTTTTCCGCACTCCCAAACCACTGACATTCATACCGCTTATTTCCTACACAGGTCGAGAGAGCAGGAGGTCGTCTCCGGAAATAAGAGGCAAGGGGTGAAGAGCGGGAGAGGACGGGGAAGCTCGGGCGTGCGTGACCTCGTCCGCTCTCCCTTCTCCTCCTCCGAGGGTCACCCGGGATCCCTTTGACCTTCCTTCACCCCCAATGAGTCGTGTCGCCGCGGTTCCAAGCCATCGAATCGGGAGATCGCCGCGCAAGAAGCAGGAGTCGCCGACGAGGAGCCCACTATAGTCCTCGGGAGGAGAAGCGGGAGGCGACAGGAGTTTGTGTCCCCCTTCTTAGTGATCCCCTCCCCACGCGCACGCCGTCAAGTGCACCAAACCGACGAGGGAGCCTCTGACGGAGAGCCCGCCTGGAGCGAGGGAAGGAAGGAGACGCCTAGACTGCCGAAATGAGCGGAGACGAGAGAAGGAAACGTGGACGCCGTGGGTCCGTCAGGTTCCAGAGGGTGAGCGAACGCCACGAAAACAAGCGTACCTGTTCACCCGAGAGAGAGATAGAGAGGGGGGGGTCGATTTAATCGGCTTATCCCCATTCCCTTCCAAGGGGGGTCGCTTCATGCGAAAATTGTTTTCGTAAATTAGTCCATTCCTCGATCCAATTTACGGAATGCATTCATTATTGGTTTCCACATTCGCGATGTCAAAAAATATCATGGTTCAGTGGAAATCTAACTTCAAGTGACTTGATGAATATATTCATCGGAGGTTCATTTCATCACTTCATTTGTATCAGTTCATGTGTGGAATATTCCATAATCCTACCACTTATTGGTATATAACTGGTGACTCTTTGTAAGTGTATATTGTATACTAAACATTTTCTTATTTTAAATTGTAATTGTGAAAACGTAGTGCTATTTATTGTCTGTCAATATTTTTCCTGCGTTTTCAGTTTGAAAATCGAAATGCTGATGCGACGGATGAGAGTTTTTTCAAACTATTTTTGTGCTTTAAATAAATACCCAGTTAAACAAGTATCGATTTCGTGCGGCCCCTTTTACTTTAATTCCTCTTTTTTGTGCTTTGTTTGCGTCTTATTCACGTGATATGAGTTTAGAATTCCTCCTCGACCCCAATGCTGTTCTACATACACTCACTTTTCTATCGTACCCTTCATTTTGGCTCCTCAGTATCCTCCTAACCCAAGCCCTCTTCGTATTACACCTGATACCTCGACCCCGAAAATGCATTTAGGCTCATGTACCCAGGATATGATTTGGAACCCTGGCGATGACGGTTTCATTAAAGGTACAGTCAGGTGATTAACGAGGAAGCCCCCCCTCTGTGAGTGAACGTGGTTTTCTTAATCTACTTAATGCGCGGATCTATTTCTGTTTTGCTTCATCGTATAAATGTGGCCTCTCTCTTTACTTTCGTCTACCATCTTGTTTCCATTAAATTGTGCCCACTCCAATTTTTTCCAATGCCCAAAATTTCAGATTATACTCATGAAATCGGTTAATAATTAGTATATAAACTTTTTTAGAACATAAAATTTTTTATTAGTACATAAATTTTTTTAAACAATTTTAACTAAACTAATAACTATATTGATCTAGGATAATATGGATATGGTTTATTAACATACCTTCTTGATAAATAATAGCAATCCAAATTACCATACATTTCTATTTGAATTTCTTAGTATGGAAATATATGGGTGAAAGAATATTGGAAACTGCCGATTCATTTTTTTAAATCAGTCACGGGGTTTCAAGAAAAATCGATTCTTGATAAGGGTTAACGACTTCCTGAAAGTGTTTTTACATTTTCCTGAAAATGTTTGACCAGCTAAGTTTGTAAATGTAGAAATATATTTGAATATTATGGAGATATTATGAGTACAATAACATAAAACTATTCGGTGGAAATCCAGGAGATTAAACATTTATTTTTCTATGAAAAGTAATAAGTAATAAAACCCAATTAGTTTTTATCAAAAGATGAAAGAAAAATGCTTCAAAGAAATAATTAATAAATGGAAGTTCATTGAAAATAAAAACCCTCCATCTATGATCTCTGTGATCACGTAAGAAATTTTTCTTTTAGTGAAGAATTGAGCACGCTTTGATTGAAACGGTTGAAATTCATCCTGAATACTGAATATTTGATGCATAGATACTGGTGGCGTATGCGTTAGCGAGTAAATTACGTGAACATAGTATCTTCCGTTGTGTTTTGAGACTTTTTGCTACTTAGGTTCTCGCTGTTTATCCTGGTATTACTGTTAAAGTAACAAAACTCAAAATATTTATTTTTATTTATAATCATTTAAACATTTATTATAAAGAGAAATTACTTGAAGTCTAGGTTTTCGCAGCGATGAAAGATTTTATGATGGCAATCGGTAGGGAAAAAAATTGGAAAATTTAGTAATAATTATGGCAGGGGTAGTCCAGAGGTCTGCCTGTGGTCCCGAGGGTCGCTGGTTCGATTCCCATGATTCCCGTGGCGACAATTTTTCAGCTTAGAAAATATTTGTTCATGGTTTTTCAGAACGAGGCAACCCGCACATTAACAGAAAAAACACACAATGATATTTCGGAACGAGGTTAAGTGAAAAATAGACTCCTACTACAAAGCTACCCAGAACTCATGGTGAAAGGCGGCAGTTTCACCATTAGGCACTGGTGGCGCAGACCGAGTGGGTCAGCCCGGCATTAGCTACTACAGCTGCGGGCGAGAGTGAAGTTCACGGTATCGGCCGCAGTACTGCGATGTGGAAGGCAACGGGAAACCACATTATTCTCCCTAGAGTATGCAGCCATGCCTTGCTTTCAAATATAGTATAATGAAAAGATATGGGCTGCAGTAAACCCATCCTAGTGGATCCAAAGTTTCTACGAGCCTTTTCAAAACTTCCTTACTCAACGCCCCTGTCATTAATTCTTTCCGCCGCGTGAAACCTTCTAAACCATGCAATTTTTGCATTTAAACGTTACCATTTGAGAGTTTATAGTTTCAGGGGTTGAGATTATCCCAAAATTCCTTTATTGGGATTTTATCCCTTTATTCTTTCATTACTTCAAATTTCTCCTTTTTTAGCCCGTTTCTGTTTGATATAAAATTCTCATTTTCTGATTCCATTTAAATAATGTTGATTCATTAACTTACATTGACTTATAAATTCAGGAGTAACTAATACACTAATCGTTTGGCACATGATATAAAAAATCTAGATTTAAAACATTAAAATTCAATCAAGTAAGCCTAAGTTCAAATACGTCTGTTCGCACGCAATAGTGCATGCGTCACTAAAATACTTATTAAGTGTATGTTTAATAAGGTCTTAAACTTGGAACACAATTTGGTGCGTTCCAGGAAGCTGCATTCTTTAACGAGAGAATGAATCGCAGATGAATTCGCTGTTTAATTTTTCGTTGCTCAATATTAGATAAGGTAAGGATGGGGCCGTAAAACGTTATGAACCCCGTGAATAATCACCTGAAATGTACCATAAATGGAGCCTAAAGCTAAAATATTTTCCTGTATATTATGTGCGAAAACCTATGTTAGACGTATTTTACGGAAAGAATATGAAAAGGGTCTAAAGGAAAAAGATGAATGAAAAGTGCATTTAGTTTCCTCAGGAAGGGATACCGCATCGGCTTGCAGCAATGGCGAAGAATCTCCTCGTAAGACCCCTTTGGAAAGAAAAAAATATCACCATTAATTTCCACCCTCCTCGCCGTATTCATCTTCACAGTTGAACTAAAAGAAAGGATCTTACGTGCAGGACAGACATGGGCAGAGAGCAAACTGCGCGGAGTGGATAGATGTCCTCGTTATCACTGACAGTGAACTCATCTTCCATTCCAAGTTCTCTTTGTTCAAAACCGCCATCCGTGAATGTAATCGGTCTCCATTTCTTTTGATACGTGTGTTTGTGTGCACCTTCTTTCTTCTGCACCATCACGACCTGTCCCCTCACCGAGATCTCTCTCAATATTCCTGCTAAGCAAACAAACCCATTTGATCGTGGAGTGGAGCTGCGGTCCAATTTTTTTCTTTTCCATTCCTACTCTGAGCAGGCTCGTGATTCTCGCAGTCGGAGCTCTTTCATATCCCTATCGATTTTATCACGCTCCCTTTATTTTTCTTACTTCCCTCTCCCTTTCTGGTCCATTTCTTTAAAATTGGCCATTCCAGAAATTGTGGCTATCTTCGTAGTTTAAAGTTCTCCTGGAAAAAATGCTTCCCAAGCCACTGATAGTACATACTCTTTAGGAGTGACTCCGTGTGGTGTCTAAAACGGTTATCCATGGTTTTTTGCAATGTTATTATCCCCGCAGAATTAGGATCATGTATTCTACGTAAATTGTTTCCGTTCCATTAGTAGTTGCTACACTTCATAATATGATCAATACTCTACGTAGAAATTCTGCAAAGGACATTGTAGGCACTCTGGCGTAATTTCGTGCGTTAATATGAAATTGTGTGCAAATTCGCTGTGAAAAGAATCAATTCATTAAACTGGATCTTCAAATGAACGATAAAGTCTGCTAATATTGATTCCGAAACATCTTACGCAAATGATTTTTTACTATTAGAATTTTACCAACGTGCGGGCTATATTGCGAAGTCATTCACAAACACAATTCAAAATAATCAATTGAAAAATGTTTTTGGGTATCCAATGACAAAAACACATGGTCAAAGTCTGGTGATTATTTTCCTTTTGATAACGATGAAGTTCTAGAAATCAAAATTGCCCTTAGCTTTTTCAGTGGATTACGAAGATAAGATTGATGTAAGTTAATCGTTTAAAAATAATCAAGCGTCTGCTTTGAAAGAAATTTGACCACAGTTGAATATATTCTCTAGAATAGAAAGTTGATAATAAAACGCTCTAATGGGGGCGAGATTGAGACTAGATAGTCACTTCATCCATAAAAGGAAATGTTAACTTGCGTAATTCAAATAAATGAGTTGCGTAGTCTTACCGTTGTGGTTGGATATGACCTCCATAAAAGTGATGTCTAACGAAGTTCATTAACAATAAATCTCAGTATGCTAAATCTCTGCATTCACTCTCTATTCCTCTGAAATCTTGGGACTGCTAAGGAGTGTAAACAATGTCTATATCTTTACGTTTGTCTAAACTTCCGCGGAGTGAAAAAAATTAGTCATATTGTGGAATTAATTTTATTTTTCTCAGAAATCTGCATTAAATCACCTCCGTCTGGCGAAACCCTAATACACATAATAATGGAATGTATCAATTTCAAATGCAATGAATCGCATATTAATAATGAGACATTTGTTAGAAAGCTGTGAGTCATGAATGAGAAAAAATCAAATGAATATTCTCATGAGTCTAAAATCCAACAAAATGATTTTCCTTTCGATGACAACGTTCAAGGGATTCCGAGCCCCTAAGGTAGCTATGATTAACAGAACCTTTTCAAGACCCTCGAGCCTCTTTCGAATTTTCAAGCAAATACATTTATTTATTTGCTAAAAGCTAAATTAGTTAAGCACTATATGCACATCAAATTTAACTCGCAACTAACATATTTTTATTAACACCAAAATGGTAACAAGGAAAAGCGTTTGTGATTTCAACAAACTGCACGGACTACTTCTGTTTACTTCAGAGAATTTCAATACAATACTTACAGGTATGTCGCAAATTATTGTAAATCGATAAATTTTTCAATCTGAATTGCAAGGGTATTTAAAGGTAATTCTAGCAAAGGCAGAGTCCATATTGATAACAGTTCTAGCCATATTGATGACAGTTCTAGCCATATTGATGACAAATATTTTATTCCGACCCAAACCACCTTGATAACCAGACCTGAACGTGAACCATGGCAGTGCCTGTGCCACCGACGTCGTTCATGCGACTGAGATCACCTCACCTCGCTCTTCTTGCTCATCCGCGTTTGGCGAATGGGCAATATTTGCAACAACTGCCGCTAGATGGCAGGATAAGCGCGAACTGGAATGCTTCCGTGGCGACAATATTTCTTGTGAGAATGTAAGTAAACTTTTGGGTTCCACAAGCGGGAAAAACGAAATCATAACATAACCCAAGATATCCAGTATAAAAGCCCTTTGACTTAATTTTACTCATCAACTCGCCACACATCTGTTGGCGTATCGTTACTCGCAAATATCAGTAGTATACAAATTGAAATAATATTTTTTTCATATGCGCTGTTATTGTGCAGCACATACTAGCTAAATCATTAATATTCAGGAAAAACTCTATTAAGACATGAACTGGAGAAGCGCTAGACTCGGCGAAAAATATGGCAACTAGAATCCTTCAATTAGAATTGAACTTATGTTAAATGAAAAATAAATATTTATTTCCAATAAATACCAAAATTCTTTAAAAATTTCGTTATTTTTTTGTAAAGAAATTTGTTCTTGGATTAGAATATTTTAACATAGTTCTGTGTATTATTGATCCTGGGTTTATTTTGAGTTTTGTCAATAAGAGCTTTCAAAAATTCTTCATTGTAGAGTACTTAACAGTTTAACGCGTCATAGTGAGCAAGAGCAAAGGAAATGAAGGTTTTATTCCATCATTATTATTTTTTGACGGTTTTTACTAACCACTACAATATAAAGAGAAACAATACTTTTGGAAACCTACATTGAAAAAAAAACAATCGTACTTTTCCACGGAAAATGTGGTGTCATATAGTCGATCTTTTTAATGAATACTTATCACTTATACGAAGTGCAGTGGTAGTTTATATATACTTGTGCAATGTATTTGCTTCCAATCGATAAATAAATAAAACCTATAAAAAATCTCAAAAAACCGCCGTAGAAACTCTTGGTAAAAATCTTAAATACAATCCACAACATTGGCCAACTGTGTAGGTTCTAGGCGTTCAGAATGGTATATTATTCTGGCTTTTTATTCCGAAGACCCGGGTTCAAATCCCGGAGATGACTGAATTTTTTTTTCAGTGGTATCCCGGGCCCTACTTGTGGCGCTATCTGGAGAGCACTTGAGGTAAGTAAGCCGTCCGTCGGATGGGACGTAAAATTGTGGACCCCTTGGGGCCTTTCATGAACAGTAATGCTGACGCCGGGTTTCTCTCTACCCTTCCTCCAATCCCTGAACATCCTACCATTATGCCTGAAAAATAAACCACGTATACCTAATGGCGCAAATGACCTTAGCTGTCTAGAGCGTTAAAACATTCCCATAGCATATCGCAGACTATGTAATTCGGAACTGTTTAGTCGCTATTTACAAAGAAAATAGACTCTGTACTGCTTCATTAGTAATGGGGAAATGGCAGGGTAAAAGTATTGAAAATTTCAGGTTGATTTGCGTTGATAGAACTTATCGGCAATCGAATATTTGATTTATTCTATCGATTCATTCATCTTAGAGAAAATATGCTTAAGGGTATGCGTAAGGGTAAGGGTTCATTGACTGACGTAAAGAGCGGAATCCAATAGGCGACGAACGTTAAATATGGAATTCCTCGGCAATCCTTCTTCCTTTTTCATTCATTATACCATCATTCATAAGTTATTAATTACTAATACATTTCATATCATTCTGAAAACATGGGAAAATAGTTTACACGTTTGTAATTTCCGAAAAAAATACGTGTACGAAATTTCGCCGCAACTGGTGATCAGACTTACTGGAAATTCACCTGTTCTGGGTTATTTTGTCTCTGCGGATATAATGTATGACTTTTTTGGTAGGAAAACGATGTAAAACAAGAAAGTGAATTTTATTTTTTATTTATTGGCTGTAAAAAAATTGACGTCTAGGGTGCACGGAAATTATATTGAGGAAGAAATTGAGGAACGAGAGAATTCAGAGCGATGCCGATCACATCAAAAACTCTATTTGAGTACCTATTTGGGTGTTCAATTTCGCATCAAGCTTTAAAACAGTTGGTCCAATCGGCTGATTTCAATGCATAGTGGCCCATTTTCTTGGCGGTCAGGCTTCTTACTCATGCCAGGGTAAACACATTCAGGCAGTCAATAGAGGCAAGAGGGGAGGCGGGAAGAATTCTTATTGCAAGGATGGCTTATGTGGCCCACATATGTGTGGAGGACCGGTTACGCAATACCGTCAACTAGCAACGCTAGCGTTGTGTCTCGGATCTTAACTCGTCTCCGATACAAATAATGAAGCGATTGCCTATTGACCGTCATTTGCTTGTCGTTGAGCAATCAAAGGGACCGACCCACAGCGGGGTTGCCGTTTCTCGAGCTTTTCGCCGATTCCGGGAGGCTCCTCAAACCTTTACTTTTAGTCACTTTCCTTGCAATCTGCTAGCCATTCCCGCCCAATCCCAGAATGAATTTCTTTTTCGGAATTCCCTTCCTTGGCAGTACTTTGCGAACAGTATCATTCACACCATAAATGAAATACGTACACAGGAGTAAGAACGCAGCTCCGACGCTTTCTGCCTGCTTTACTTTCGTAGGATCCGGCGTATATTATTATCTCAGGCCCGAAGGGACATCCGAAAAAATGAGATATGTGGGATTCGGTGAGGGAAAATTAAACAAACGTATCATGGAAGGTCCCAAAAAAGATTTATTTCGTGCCATCTGAGGCTAGCGATGGCCTTTCTTCCTTGGGCCATAGACAGTTATTAAAATATGGTGAGAGAAAAATATTCAGAGGTTATATAAGGTTCAAAAGTACCGTGAAAGCAAGGAAAGGCTGAAATATTTAAGAGAGCGTTATCCGTTCCCAAGTGTAAAAAATTTCATTTGCCCCATTACGGTCAAAGGCTTGAAAACAGCTCGATATTCAATCCCGCGTACTCTGGTGTCATGGGTAGCATGCATACTGTCTTCAGTTAAAAAAAAATAAATTAACGAAATGGTTTTAAGGATGTTCAATGCCTCGGCCTAAAATGTCTCTTTAGGTTAAGTCATCTTTACCATGAAAGGGGAAACCTTTTTGCATTCATTCCTACTGAGAAAAGGCGTCACAGTTTATAAAATGTAAAACATATTTCTCTTTAAGGTTACTCCCTCGCTTATCCAGAGGGGTACTCCGGCATATGTACGATAGGTTCCCAAATCCCACCTCAATGGATCAAATACCGGGGTACCCTAATGAATGCCACGAAATGTTGCCTTCTCAAAATGAGGGCACGCTCTTTTTAAGACCTTTTCCAATCTCCCTAATTCGCATTTCCATGCTCCGGAAAAAGAGCTGATCCCCTAAATGAAGAAATTTACTAAGGCCGCTCAAATATATAAATTTACAATGGAATTCCTGACGGCCGTAATCTTTAAGGGGCACAAAAAAGAAGGGAGAAAGGAATTCAACGAAAGCAAATGTCTACAGAGAAAAGTAAAGGAAAATGTAATAAAAAACACTTTTGCATGGGTTTACGAATTCATTATTGTATTATTTTCTTGTGCATTTTATAGATATCCTTTTGCTGTATTTCTCTCTCTTATCAGGTTCCCCTAAACAGTGCGGCGGCCTTAGCCGCGTTTTTCCCTTGAAATCCCTCGGTCTCTTTAATGGAATATTTTCACATGCTTTTTCTTTAACAAAGTAACAGCGTCAAGGCGCTGGAGATTTAATAGTATCTGACGTGACATCACGGATAGCGAAACTACCTCCTCCCCCTTGACCAGATCGTCACGGTGAGACATGTCCCACTCTTCCTCCTCCCCTATCCTGGGTGGAGTCACGAATGACTATTTTTCAGGGTTGTTTACTCAATACGCTGTCTGGTCGCTCGAATGGAGCTTCACCTTTCTGGACCTTAAGCTCGTGTCCAGCGCTATTTGATTTGCTAACGGGCGTCGGTATTCACCAACCAACATTTTGCAGCAAAGGTCATGATCAACTCCAAAAGGTGTCATTCTTCCTGAAAAGAATGTTACCACTGAATGTTTATGTTCCATTGAATGGTACTGGATGTCGAAGAACCAGGTGGTGGGTTTGGATGAATGAATACTTGGGAGGAAACATGATTTCATGCTACTCATAGTCCCTCCGCAATTAACACGCCTTTGCATACTATAGATGCCCTAAAACAGGTTTAAGCAGTAGCATGACTTCCGCAACGAGTTTAATCGAAAAAATATAATTACTATAGTCAAAATTACTTTTTACATTTTTATCAAAGGGGCGGGAGTACTTACCTATCTTTGGTTTTTATGATAAAATGCAAATCCATTTTCCTACTGAATTGATACGTTTAACTTTTCATAATCAATTTATAGTTAGTAAGGGAAAAATTCCTTAATTTGAATTAATCAATTAATCCTACAGATAACCTCGTTTTCCCGCCAGACGTCGGTTCCAATCCGATTAAAATTAAAATGATAATGAACCGTTATTACGAATATTGAAACCTTTTGTAATTTCAGATTCTTTTGAAAATCTTTGAAGCAGCAAAGAGCAATGATTATCTATATATTTACTACGGAGAAATTATGGCGTAGAATGTAAAAGTAAAGCGAGAACCGTCATCCCTAAACGTTTAGTTTAATAAGCTGATTAAAATACAACGTTAAATCACTTTCTAGATAAAAAAGTATCACACCTTTAGTTTTAAACTGCGCATTCAAATGGAAATTCATGGCCCCCCATTTCTTAGGATATTATACCTTAACCAGTATACATTGCTCTCTACTACGTTGTATTCCCATAGGCAGAGGGTATTGAAATGTGGAAAACTCATGGCTCGTGATTTTATCAGTGGGTCTCTTGTCAGTGGGTCTTTTTTCGCGGATGTACCTCACATCGTTACTGCCGTAATTAAATTTGAAGACCATGCCATGTGGCATTCTTATCTAACGTCAAATAATAAAACGCACTATAGACATGTGCACTAAGTCTTATCGGATGAAAGTTATATGATATTCAGAAAAATGCTCAATATACGAGGTCTGTTCAAAAGGTATCGCGGATTTTGTGTTCTTTCAAAAATTATGTATTTGTTCATGAATATCTACTTCTTCCCCTTCAAATTAGTCCCCATGAGATATTATACACGTGTGCCAACGTTTTTTCTAATCCTCGAAGCACTTCAAAAAGTTATTTTTTGTGATCTTATTCAGCTCCTCCTTCGATGCAGTCTCTATCTCGTCAATCGTAGCTTAGCGTCGTCCATTCATGGGCCTCTTCAGTTTCGGGAACAATAAAAAGTCACTGGGGAATACGGGGGCTGCGGTATTATTAGCGTGTTGTTTTTGGCCAAAAATTTGCTCACAAGTAACGATGCACCATGACAACGCCCCTGTGAGCAGGGGCGTTGTCATGGTGCAAAAGCCAATATTTGTTCTTCCACAAATCCTGGCGTTTGTCGGATTGCTTCGCGCAAATTGCACATTACTTGCAGGTAATATTCCCTATTTACCGTTCTACCCTGTGGTAAGAACTCATGATGCACCACGTCCCTGCAATCGAAGAAAACTTTAAGAAACGCTTTCACGTTCGACTGGACTTGGCGCGCTTTTTTCGGTCTTTGCTCGTGATGCAGCCTCCATTGGGATGATTGAGCTTTAGCTTCTACGTCATAATCATAAATCCATGATTCGTCACCAGTTATGACCCTCTGGAGCAAATTTGGGTCGTCGCGGACAGAGTCCAACACCTCATTAGCAATGTTGATGTGTTGCTGTTTTTGGTCGAAATTGAGCAATTATGGTACGAATTTCGCGGCGACCCGTGTCATGCCCAAACCATTGGTAAAAATCGAATGGCACGAGCCAATTGATATGTTTAGGTCCTCAGCAACTTCTCTAAGGGTGATTCGACGAGTGGGCATACTGTTTTCTTCACTTCATCAATGTTTTCGCCTGTTTTTGACGTGTTCGGGCGTCCGGCATGGTCTTCATAGTTCACATCTTCTCGGCCCTCTGAGAACATTCAATACCACAGATAAAGGTTGCTTTGGTCAGAGGTAGCTTCTCCATGTACCACGGTCAACATTCGGAATGCGTCCGCGCCCTCAATATCGTTTTTCACACAAAATTTGATAAAGATTTTTTTATCCTTTTTTTGGAACAGGCAAAAATCGAAGACAAGCCAAAACACGTCCAAGCAAAACAGCTGTCAACAATTAACTGAACATTCAAAATGGCTAAACTTTTCGGCATAACTGAGAGACATAAGTACCAACGTAACGCCGCCAAAAAATCGAAAATCAAATATACGTAACCCGAAATCGAAAATTCAAATTTTGCGATACTTTTTCAATAGACCTCGTAGTTGCCAAAATGACATTAATTGTCAATAAATCCGCGCTTTACTACAAACATTATTGTTCTCTCTTCAATAGGTTAATGAGCCGGAGAAGAGTTTATCATTCTGATACAGAGGGAAGACGTCATCCGTCGCAGTTACATTGACCCGGATAACGAAATAAATTAAGTTTTAATCAGTGTAAAACCCAGGCATAAGGTGTGATCAATTGAGTTCTTCAGATACATTTCTGCTTGTCGGTGGACTGAGGCAGCAGATATAGTTGCAGGCACTAAACCTCCCTGGGAAGTGGTTGACGGAAAACGCGTCGCGTTGATCAGTTATCCTCCCTGAGAATTTTTAAGGTGCATGGCTTCAAACGCTGAAACTGCTACTCGCACCTCTAGCGCATACAGCCGATTCTACGTGTATATCCCTCACCCACGTCAGCCGATCAGTCTTCCTCGTCCTTCCAGCGTCCGCAGTCGATCACCCCCAAGTCCCAATTCCCTCTCTGTCATCACCATCTCCTTCCTAAAATAAGCCTGTCTGCGCTCTGCTTTTTGAATGAAAGGTCCGGAAATCGATTGCTCGCAGAGAGATAGAATATTAAATTTTTGTGTGACGTTGACCCCATCTTACGTGCCAATGAATTCAATGCTGGAATTCTTTCCTTTCATTCCTTCAGAGTTTTGAGTGTTTTTCTTGAGTGTCTCCGTTCGGGAATTTATTTTCAATCTTCTCAGGTATTAATATATCACTAACTTCCCGCATTCGCCATTCCCTCCCGGGAGTAGCAGCGTACTTTGCAGTATTGTTTTGTTGGGAAACATTTTTATTTCTTGCATGTGCTGCACTAAATAAGGCAAAATAAATTTTTTAAATGCTTGTCATAATTTTGAAAAAAATTCCAAATAAAATTGAATCTTGCATTTTTCTAGGCTTTTACAATTTTAAAAATATATCTCTTAACATGGACATCGTCACGTGTGGATTCCTGTCCTCAAGAGTCCCAGACATTGTGACGAACAACTTGTTCATTTTCAGCAATGTTTTTGAAATTTGAAAATCTTTATTTTAGAATTAAGAGAGTATGATTAGCTCTATGGGCCACTAGGTGCGAGCAGGGGCCAGCTCATCATAGCAGCGCGCGCGAAAACAAGCAAATTGACATCTGAGAATCTTCGCAAGTTGACACGCGAACTTATTGTAGATGATTTTTGCTGTAGTCAAATCCTGATATTACAATTTAGCGATCATTCAACAAATGTTGTGACGCTCGATTTTTTGGCTTATTTATGTTTCATTTTTTCCGTCTCGAGACTGGAAAAGTCAAAAAGGGGTTGCAAACGTAAATGAACATTTAATATTCTGTATATTGGCTCTAACCCTTCGCCATTTAGAGTTTGCGGGAAAATTGCAATGGACTACGATAGTAAACATTATTCGGCATCGAATGATATGGCTATCATGGCTTCAGGATGAGTTTAAGGGGTGGACGCGGTTGGATAGAATGGGCACATTTAATAATATTTATTTTAATATGAAGGAAAAATAAATCAATAAATGATAGTAGAGGTCATAATATTAGAAAATAATTCATGTTTCAGGACGTATACCAGAATCCCAAAGGACAAATAGCCAGAATGGGACAACAACAATGTTAAATCGTTATGAATATGCTTTATGGCTGATATTTGTTGGAGCATATAACACCTATCTTTTATGTGAATCTCAAATCACCAACATTCTAAATTCAGAAGCACTACCAAACTCACTCTCGGAAAATATGTAAGCGTAAAACTTGTTAATGATATGAAAAAGTATAAAATGACGAACGGTTCCTGGAACTAATTTATATATTTTTTAGAAGAACGGTATGCTTCTATACTTTCGTCAGACGTCACCTTTGCTTCAGAAATGACAATGAAGTGAACTGGAGACAGTTGTGACAGAAGAGACAGACTGCGTACCATATGTCTATTATAAATATTTACTTCTCATGCATCGTCCCTACCAGCACTTCCGAGTCTATGAGTAAATAGGCCAAGGTCGGAATCATTGAACGAAGGAAGGGAATAGAGACCTGCTATTAACGAAATGCCTTGTTGTTTGATACGTCCCATCTGACAGAGGGGGTACTACGTCTTTGCCTTTGGAGAAGTAAAAACTACCAATGCCACTTTCAGGTAAGTCAACTTGTATATCTTAAATTGCCAAAGAGTTAGCCAGTTAACAGACCACTTCAGCAATCCGATCTCAATCGATAATTCGCTTGCAATCTTTTCATGGAAGTTATATTATCGTTCTACGGATTCATTCAAATTCCAATTACCAAGAGTTTGACGCACGATCCCCACTAGACAAACAAGATGTACGTAAAACAATGAAAGACCGACAAATGTCTAATCTGCGAAATGGAAACAAACCATACTAGCTTGACATGCATACGTGCTTACGATTGATTTTTGTAAACATTAAAAAAAACCAGATAACTCAATGTGTGACCGACTGTGGGATTCCTAGAAGCCCAAAGTGATACAACAAGTAGCGATAAATCCGAAAGATATAATGGGAGATAAGAAAAACAATTCCGTGAAAGATATCAATTTCATGCACTGAAACTAAATAAATGAATTGTTGCTAATTGCTTCACTCAAAAAGGACCATACCTATTCTAAAGACTCAATTATTTCAATAAGCAACTTCTGCAGAGGCGCAAAGAGTGTCTTATCTTGTCGTGTCCCAAATAATTTCCTTTTCTTTATACATGCAATATTCTACAGCGTAAGTGCTCAATGTCCATGAATTGAAGAACAGAAACGAGTAGACGTAAACAACAGAAAGCTAGCCACTTTATTGTCCTTCAGTCTTAATTTTTCATCCACCACTTCGCAGGAAGCTTGCCTGTACCATCTCTCCCTCAACCCTTGAATCCTCATCTCATTTATCTGCATTGCCCTCCCTCCTTGCTATATAGTCCCTCTCCCGCAGCGCTCACCAAAATCCCTACCACTCGAGCCACGTCACTCACTGCGTTTAACATTGCAATCACATACCCTCAGTTTGAAATTCACTTCTTTTCATTTACTTACTACCTTGATCAAAAAGTTCCCGGAATAACCACCGTGTGGCGCTCCCATCGTTCCGATTTGAGTTCTGTTTTTTTTGTTAAATTGGTACATCTGTTGTTGATATTCCCTTTAAATCTTAGTGTCATAACTTGACATTTGCAAAAGTTACGTAGCCAAGAGTACATCTATCTCTGTGTGTGTTGGCGATTTTTTACAATTGCAGAAATGGATTTAAATTTGCAACAACGAACTTGTATTAAATTTTGCGTAAAAAACGGATTTAGTGGCGCACGGACGTTGGAAATGTTGGAAAAGTGTTTCGGCAACGATTCTCTAAAAAAAACGGTCGTTTACCAGTGGCACGAGCGGTTCAGAAGTGGTCGTGAGTCAATCGAAGATGATGAACGCAGTGGCAGACCATCGACATCGAAAGTCGGTGAAAAAATTGATAAAGTAAAAGAAATGTTGGTCAATAACCGCAAATTAACCATCAGAGAAATAGCGGAGGACTTGAACATTGCCTATGGATCCGCCCAAGACATTGTGGTTAATGATTTGGGTTTCCGTCGTGTAGCAGCAAAGTTGGTGCCAAAAGACCTCAATTTCATGCAAAAAAGAGACCGTGTTGACGTCGCAAAAGACATGATTTGCGAGGCTGAATCCGATCCCACATTCATCAAAAGGATCATTACTGGAGACGAGACGTGGGTTTATGAGTACGACACGCAATCCAGACATCAGGCAAGTGAATGGCGTTCACCAAATGAGCCGAGACCAAAAAAACCACGTCGTTTTCAGTCAAAAAAGAAGGCAATGCTGACGGTTTTCATGGATTACAACGGTGTAGTGCATCATGAATTTTTGCCAGAAGGCCAGACAGTAAACAAAGAGTATTATTTGGGCGTTATGAGACGTTTGCGTGAAGCAATTCGCCGAAAGAGACCAGAAATGTGGGCAGAAAACTCGTGGATTTTGCACCATGATAACGCACCGTCGCACAGTGCTATCATTATTCGTAATTTTTTGACGAAAAATGCAACAAATACCATCCAACAGCCACCGAATTCACCTGATTTGGCTCCCTGTGACTTCTTTCTGTTCAATCGAGTTAAAAAACCATTACGGGGAACGCGTTTTAGCAGCCGAGAGGAAGTAATGGAAAAATCGCAGGAAGCACTGATGGACATACCGAAAACCGAATATAAAAAATGTTTCGAGGATTGGATCAAGCGCTGGCATAAGTGTGTTGCAGTCGATGGGGATTACTTTGAAGGGGACAATATAGATTTAGATGAATAAACTTGTATTTTTAATTTTCTGAATAAATTCCGGGAAATTTTTGATCAAGGTAGTATTATTCACCTCCCAAATTCTGCTACCAACTACATGATTCCGAAGGTATTGCGTCTGTCTAATAATCTAAGAACAATAAGTGCCAACAAGTTGAAAAATTTATCCAGAGAAACGATGACGACTTTAAAGTTTAAATTTCATAATTCAAAAATTTCCAAGCGCTTCCAATCGGGGGTTTTGGAGTTTTCCAATTTAAGTTGGCAACCTCAGGTTAGTTAGGTGGGTGAGCTAAGTTGATACTTATGGTGGGAGCAGTCTTATGATATGTGATGCAATGCAAAGCCGAAAAATATTTCACGAACAGCTTTGAAATATAATTTCAACGAAACAATTTTGAAGCTTCTTTGTGAGGGTACACAGCTTGGGTTCATTTAGGGGTATTCAGATGCATACTCATAATTGAACCCAAGACTCTACGGCCAGGAGCAGAACGCATCGCCCACTAATACTTAGACGGCGCTGCCATTATCGCAGACGGGTGGAAAATTAAATTACCGCGCCGTCACGTTTTCGTCGGCTCTCACGATCGAGCCCAAGTCGGATCAATCCTGGGACCCGGGAGGTGAAACGAGGATTCCCCTTCGGTAGGAAACTTAATGCGCCTCGAGACGTGGCGCCATCACGCTCTACTCGTTCACGTTTCATAAAAACTCCTCCCGCGAAGGAAAGAGTCCGAAGGGAAATAAAATAGAAAGAGGAGTGCAGGAAGATCTCCGGGCAAATTCGAGAGCCATTCTTCTCACGCACGGAACGACCCCCGTATGCAGCGGGACCCGACTTGGGGGAGGATAGAAGTTGGTCTAATCCTGTTTCCCACTTCGTTTGTCTCGTGTCTTCCCGACCACTCTAACTCCAACGCGCGCCCGCGCGCACACACACACACATACAAAGCACTCCATCACTCTCCGTTCCCTCGCCTTCCGTCTCCTTCGCTTCATCTCCAATACGCCGTCAGGGTAGGGGTGTTGTCTTAATCCCCCTCCCGCCCCTCACCGGGGATTGAACGTGGTGGAGGATTCGTGAGGATTTGACGAAAGAAAAACAAGCCATCACGCAATACACAAGTGCACATTTCATGATGTGTATGCAGATGATTGTGTGTGTGTGCGTGTTTGCGCAAGCGGAGGGTCAATTTGAATCCTTTATCTTCCGAGAGATGAGGAAGGAGCGGTGGGAAATGACAAAACAAGAATGGGATGGAGAAAACAGAAGGACAGGGCGGCTAGTCCTAGGGTATTGAGAAGTATCGAGAGGAACGCAAACGATTTGAATCAATTAGCTCTGACATTCTGGGGGTTTCATTAGGGGTTTTAGAACTTCCACCCCTGATCAAATTGGATCGAATATCGTTATTTTGAACCCCACCTCCACCGTAGATATCGATACTCGTATATTTCTCAGAAAATATTTCTGAGTATTTATCGCCACAAAATGGCATTAGCACTTCCTTATACTGAGTTAGCAGTAACTCTCAGAACTTGAAACTTCTCGTGTGTTGCGTCAGCCTTTCCCGTTATTTCATCATCACGCAGAAATAAGCCTCAAAGTCGTCGTCTCTGTGACTACGCTCATTTTTCTTACCAATTGTACATGACATCTTGGTCGGCGGAGGTACTAAGACTGTTAACTTACTTTCCGAATATAATCAACTTTTCAGGATTTCAATTGGGGAAAACAGTTACGGTAACTAGTTTTCCCCATGTACATAAATTTGTCATGAAGTTTAAGGTAGAGAAATTTGAATAAGTATAACCCATCATTCGTTTTTAATTCAGTAACAAGAATGGTTTTAGATATTACAATTAGACATATTAAAAGTTACCTTAATTTATGAATAAAATTTTTGAATATTTTAAGCTAATCTGACAAAAGTTAACAGTTTCAGGCTTAACTTTGTGGAATTACTTCATGGTGAGGGTAAAAAATAACATGAATTTCACATTTCCACGCACTTTTAATGCCCTACGACCATGGTTTCGATGATGCGACATTCAAAGGGTGCGGAAGTGTAAAGTTTCTGTTATTTTTTACCCTAATCTGATTGTTTTTAAACATGGCTTTCGCAATGTTGGCGCCTGTCAACACTCAACAAGACTGCAAGTCTAACATAATTTTCCTTTTACTATCAATTTTTGATGATTTTCATCTGAATCCATCTTCAAGTGTATTTCATAAAAGGCAAGAGCACGCACGCACTGTTATTTATTTTGTCAACATGGTGGTTATGTTCTAGAAGATAAAATATCACACTTTCCGAACTATTCTCATATGAGACAAATTTTAAAATTCCAAATCTTTGAATTACCATAATCCTGTAAAAAACAGAAAATTAACGATTTCACTTTTTGGTGGACGGTTTCTCTCAAATAGGACGTTATTTATTTCAAATAAAAGACCAGTCAAATATTAGTAGAAGTTTTCGATATTACCTCAAAGGGTACAGTTGTGGCGACCACTATAACTTCCTTCTGTTTAAAGAATATGCGAATTAATTCTGGAATTTGTAGCTTTTGAATGCATTTTTATCGATATATTTTCAGTTTGGCTCTAAACATAATGAGCTATTTCTAGATTCTAATAATAATGAGATTCAAAATATTTAGTGATAAGATGTAATTCATATATTTTCACTCTTATATGATAGCATTATCATTGTTCTGAGTTATCATGACTTCAACAGTAGGTTTTGAAAAATTTCTGAAAACTGATGATTATCCTTCAGAATTTCTCAGTCAACTGAAAAAATACAAAAATCACTTCCCCTTCATTAATTATGTATGCAGATTCTCAAAGTTTTCTCGTTCTCATCGCTTCATTCTTTATTCTCGACCTCTGTCATGCTGTCTATATTAGGGTATCCATCGATCTTGAAACTGAGTTTCTAAAAAATCACAAGCGAATTTTATTCGTAACTATTGTGTGTGTTGTCAATATATATTGATACAAGGCTAGTATGGTCAAATTCGCCTTCTTTAAGAAAGGATAAATGTAAACAAGTGAATTTAATGGTGATATTTGTAGGAATCATAAAGTGCTAAACAAAGCGCTAAATATAACAGAATGAGGACTAATTCATTGAAACTATAGTGTGCATAAAAATGTTATTTCATTATTGATGAGTTGAGTACATTGGTTTAGGATAAACCTTTTATGGATAGATAGGGTGGGGAATCGAAATATCCTGGAAAGGGCGAGAAGCAGATAGAGAATTTCGAGTTGTAGGAATGAGGAAAAAGAATTGGTTAGAAGCGTCGTAGAATGTAATAGTTAAAAGTGTGACAGGTGGGGAATGCGAGGGGAGAGAAGGTAGGAAAGAAAATCGGTCGTGTATTTGATGAGCCGAACTCGAAGGAAATCGAACGCCCACAAAAAGAAGAGGGTTTAAGCTCCGAGGATGGACAGAGCGGTTTATCGTGCTTTAAGGAATATACTCTTACGGTATAATATTTGTTGGATTTTTCCGCGAAGGTAGCTAAAATTGGACCTATGTAACCAAAGAAGGAACGCCATTGGAAGGGCGGTTTGCGAAAGGGATCGGTGAAGCGCCTAAGTAATTTTCCTAATCCCAACGCCGGCCAGCACAGCCTTTACTTTCCTTCTCCAATCCATTTTTATGAGCAGACCCGCGTCAGGCACATTCCTGGTTCATGCTCCCCGGCAAAGTGTTGTTTTGACTCAGGCATAGGTCCTCCGCCGCGTTTTCGGTGGGCCTCGTTCATTTCGGCCGAGCTATTGACTGTATGACCCAAGGAGGTGGACGGCAAATATGTCGACCTCATTTTTGATTGTCCCCTTCCCACCCTCCGTACTCCTTCGTCGCCCGCCAGCTGCCCCTCGAGCCCCGCGTCACGTGCTTCCTGTCCCGTCGCGCATCTTTCGTCCCCTCCACTACTTCCGTACGTTGCACGTCCGCTTCTCTTCATCCTTCGCAACACGGTTTCGCGCCGATCACTCCTTCCCTCCACGACTATTACCCTTTACGAGACCCCAGCAGCGCGATGAAACGATATCACGATGCGCGCGAAGGACTGGAGCCCGATTTGGGAGGGATGCCGCAGAACCCGCGGAACTGCGCCATTTCCGAGCGTGTCCTGAATAAATAAAAAGGTCTTCGCACTTCGGTACGCCACCGTTACGGTCTCTTCAGCACAAAGGTTACATCGTTTTATTAAAATTCTCCCCGACCCGCAATTATTTTTATGGCGCATCAAATTTCATTGCTGACCCACACACACAACTTTTCAGTGCTCATCGGTGGTGTGAATAATGGAAGTAAAACCCTCGAAGGATGGAACCGTTCCTTTCACAATGAATTCAAAATGTCGGGCAGTCATATATTTCTTTGAAGAATATTATGTCAACCGAATTACTACATTTAACTTATTTGGAAAATACCCATAAAATTTTGAACTAGAACCAATGGTAACTTGGTGAAACTAAAAATTGAATCGAGTGCTATGTAATTTTCAAGGAACATTTTTTAAGTTTAAGTCCGAGCAGGATAGCAAATGCCGGCTCAAAGATACTTTTAAGACTGGTATTTTAATCAATTACTAAGTTGTTCAAATGATGGGAGCAACTCTAATAAAACTTTATTCGAATTTCAGAGTAACTGTGCAGTAGTTTACAGTTTCATAAGTAGTACCTCTAATTCTTTATGGTGCCCTGCAATTCACCAATAGGGTGTGACTAGGGTTATTTTACAACAGATATTCAACATTCAATGCACAAACTTTAGAAGGGGAAGATCAAGATTGGAGTGTGAAATAAACACTGTAATAAAACTTGATTCAAGTGGACATGATTTTTTTAAAGTAGTTTTTCATCATCTTATGTATATCATGGGTTTAGTACAATATCAAGTTCCTTCATTATTCTTATTATTTCCTATCTCCAAGGGATTTTTTTAATTTTTTATGTCTAAAAGTTTCTGTTGACGCACAAGAATCAATCAATATCTTAAAATTCTACGCTATCTAAATTTCCGTAAGCCCTTAAATTACTATCGAAAAAAATCTACGTTCTCCTTCCCAGCCTCTTAATTGGCTATCGATATACGTTCGCTGTAATTTCAGCCTTACTGAGTAGCAAATTAGGAACCATCAAATTCTATTAACATTGGTCAAAATGTTTTCAATCTTAAATGTATTTTAGAAAGATTTGTGGAGGGTTCGACAAATTTTAGTAAAATGTGATGAGAAAATAATTGTGGGTGTTACTTTTTACTGGCAAGGCGGCAATTTGGAACACGCCGTTTTAATTAAAGAAATTTCTAAAGACACTTTTATTCCATGGAGGATTCGTGGTTGCAATAAAAAACGAAGCTAAACAACAATAAAATACGGCTGATGAACGTAGTTATGATAAACTTACCTCTAAAAGTTATTAATTTAGTTACCCAACAACCCCTGCAGGGTACCATGCAGATTGATTTTAGAGGCTTTTTCAGCTCACTTTATGGAAATTATTTATAGTGAAATGCAGCTATTTGTTTTTCTATGTTAAAATTTATATGTAGGCATTTCAAGAGTTTTAATTTATTTTCCACGTTTAACTTAAAAAAATTGACTTAAACTTTCAAAGGGCGAGTAGAAAATTATGCGACAAGGCTCTTGAAGTAGAGCGTCGTTATCAGCAGAACCGGATGATTCACGGATCCCAACCTCTATTCTTCCATCAGTTTCATCTAATTATCCATAATAATCGGAAATTTCCAGGAGCATTTTAAGTATCTTAACCCTTGACACTTGTCATTATCTCCGAAATGGATAACTCACTCTGATTCAAAACGCAGAGAAATTCGACAACAGCTTCACGGATAGGCAACGACTTCGACTTATGTAAAACCGTCAAAGAATATCTCGTACAGCTCCATGATGTCATCGTGTGTACTTCCATCCTCCACCTTAAACCCACCCTCAGATTCATGGGCTAACGTAGGCGCGTCCGCCAGATGCTCTTCGAGGAGGACCGCATCCCTTGAACGATCCTACGTGCCACGTATGAGCGAAACGTAATAGCGTGGTTAGATGCAAGTAAAAGCGCTTTAAGAGCAACCAACAGCCCGTTTTCCTTAGTTCGAATTACTATCGAAATCCTTGTATTTTCCCCCATCCATTCATTTGTATTTCATTCCAAACCCTGGTCGAGTCTCCTTCTCTTTCTCGCATTAATTTTGCACACCGGAGTGCCACCTTCTTTCACCATCTTCATAATTTCCTATATAAAATTCTCATATTTGAAACAGTCCATTCCAGATGTCGCCACGTATATGTAATTAATTAATGCGTGGGCTACCACGAAAAGTTAATCTTGAAAATGGAATCGGTAATGCAAAATAGAGCTTATGTCAGGTTATGCATAATGTTTTGCTTCCCTGAGGAATTTTTTGTTTGCTTGTTGATATTTTTATTATGCTTGGAATAAACAACGGGGCATGTTTCCCCTCAGTCACTCTGGCTACTTTAATGTATAAAACATAACACTGTTAATTTAACAATATAGTATGTAGGTTTTGATTTACAAATTCAACTTCGGGTGAACTGAAGCCTGAAGAATCATGTCAAATTCAAGTGACTTTCCTATTTAGAAGAAAAGTTAACTTAGAATTTTTTTCTAATTTCTTTGTGTAAGGTATGCGGAGATTAATTTTCAATTTTCACCTATAGAGACTGTGATTACCTAAAAATGGACTAAGATACAGCATAAAAAACTACACTCATTAAGACAAAAATAATATTTTGCTTTCCACTCGCATCAACATAAAGAGTGCTACTTGGCTGGTATTCGCAGAATCGGTGCGAGGAAATATATGAAAAGAGCCAACTATACAATTAAGACGGGGTATTTAGCCAAAAACACCGCATCGGGAGAAAATATTCCCATCAGATACAAGACGGGAACAAAAAACTTTACGTGCAACCTGAATGATGGAATGATATGATATTATCAAGTCAAATATTTCGATGCCAAAACAAAAGGGAAATTTCTGCATTGCAATGCATGTCCATTATGGTTCAGCACCTTCCCGCGCAACCTGCAGTTTCTCAAAAGCGTTTGTTTTCGGAAAATTTCGATGACTGAGTTAAACGTGATATTCAGAAAAATACCATGCTGGTAATTTAAACCCATGCTTTTTTCAGTATCCTAACACATTGCACGACCACTGTCTTTTAAATTCACCCATATAGTGCCCAAATGAATTCTCTAAATTAATTTACTATTTTTCTGTATCCATTTTCGCAATGTTTCTTTGATAGTGAAGTTGGTAACGATACACCTGTAACCGAAAGTTTCAGCTTATGCCACTTCTGAGGCACTGCCGCTTTTAGTGTCATTGTTTTTTGCCTTCTCATTCTTAATACGCGTAACACATTCGTCCAACATCTCCTCATTTCTCCCAAGCACGTGCTCCCCACACAAGTCTAGTGAGTTTTCTTCCCACCATGCTCACACTTCATTTTCATTTTCCCTCTGGTCCCGGCAAAATAGTTTTTCACTCCCTGAAAGCGTTCAATACACTCTCACTTTTCCAATCTCCTCCTCCCATTCCTTCCTTCCTTCCTTCGCTTCTCTCCTTTCCCTTTTCATTCCGCCCCCGCTCGACACTCTTACGCTCTGCCCACGCTTCTTTCGCTAACCATTTTTGAATCTCATTATTCTCACCAGAATATAACCTCGTTAAATACAAATTAATTCATTAAAGATTCGTCGTGCCGCTACAACCTCACCTCATCCGTCCTTATGTGCGTGGTTTCTCCAGCCCAGTGAATGACCAAATTTCCAGAGAGAATTTCACCCCACCCACAGAAAATTTACCTCGCTGTATTTGCCTTAGGAATATTCTTACATTTCTTTCCTCGACCTAGAGCTTTAGCGTTTCTGTTTGTGTCTATTTTCAAATATTGTCTCATAGCCTAATTTTGGATGAGGGGTTCAATGAAAACTAAATCAGTTTTCATTGAATTGCTGACCTTGAAGTTATGAATTTCGTTAAGTGTTTTTCATAAATTATTCTGCAAGTTATAATTTCCTTTAAAGTTAAAAATGCATTTGACGATTTCATGTAGATACTTTTGAGATGATTTCAACAATTGAAACGGGATGCTAAATGTCGGTATGTTGTCAAGTACGTGTTTAATAAATGCTGATAGCAAAGAGTTTTCAAGCATATTTAATTATATATTTAGGAATTAAAAATCACGAGAGTAAAATTCAAGAGGACATTGTGCTCCCCATCTCTATGATTCCACCACAATTGTGTTACTCGATTTTTAATTCCTTAATACCCCACGTCTCCTTTCTTCGCATTTCCATCAATACCACGTTCCTTAATAAGGTGGTCCATGGACCACTTTTTGTCTCAGGAGAAGCGAAGAAAGGGCTGAGTGGGAGGAAGAAATCGGCTTAGCGAGAGTCGCTTCTAATACTCTTCACGTGCCGTCAAAAACACATGACGATATCTTCTTATCCCTCGTCACAAATTGTCTCACTTGGAGGTTTGCTATTTTTCTGTTTATCCGAGTCGGTATCGTCCCTGGACGACATTAAAGAGGCCTGTGAAGCAAAATGTCGGCATCAACAAATTATATTCATCTCGGATATGATATCATAGTAAAAACTTCGTAAAGAACATGGTTATCCTGAGGTTCGACTACCAGAAATATCATAGAACAATAATTTTAATAAAATAGGTGTAACTAATGCTTGAGACTGAATTTTATTGCCTCAGGGAAAAGTCACTCCTACTGCTCTGCCTAATGAGATACTAAATGGCCTAAAACCACACGTTGCTGAACATTATTCAATTAAACATATATGCATCTTGTCCATTCTCTACCTCACTGACCCAACATTTTCTCCTCTAATGTGAGAACAAAATATGCCTTTTGATTTAATTATTCCGTACGATCGCCTTTTACATTAATGAAGATGCATGAGAGTGTTCACATAGGTTGGCATTTTTCTGATGCGATGTGTCTGATAAAATTCAAAAGGATAGGAAATAATTTGAAAAGGGTTTTTAAAAGAATATTTCATTATATGATAATTTCGCCCTGCCATGTTTCGAGATAACTCATGGTGCAAATTTGAGAATGAATCATTATACTAATGTTTGATAAAACAACGAGTCGTACTATACGTAAATGTAACAAACTATTAGATTTTTATGCGTTACTATGAATCCCTATAACATAGTTTTAGTATTTTCAACCTGAAAGTTAGAAATAATTAACTTATGTATGTTATGTACGCCTGCATGTGTACGGGCAGAATTTTTTTCCGTTTGGAAGAAAATTAATGTAAAAAAAGTAATTTTGGCTTTAAATTTTGTTATTTTTAAGTGATAACTTTACATCCATATAATGTCTTACATACAGGATCCAGTGTAAAAGAAATGCGTATTCTCTGGGAAAAATAGATTTATTGATCGTACTTGTATAAATGCTTAGAATTCTTCAAAATGCTCTCTCCATGCATCAATACACCTGCGGAGACGTGTCTACTACACCTGGAAGGCACCCTACAACTCCTCGTTAGGAACATTGTAGCGTTTTTGGATGTTTTCCGCCCTCTCCCAATGCTTTCCTCTCAGCTCTCTTTTCAGTCAGGGAAACAAAAATAACGCACGGAGCCAAGTCGGGATCCCCTTGAACCTGTGGGGCTGGGGGACCACTGGGGTGCTTCGGGCCAGGAAGTTGGTAGCGATGATGAACGTGTGGCTGGGCGCTCCATGTGCAACACCCATCAGCGCTGGGTGTTACACAGTCGAAAAACACAATTCGCGCGGAGGTACGTCTTTCCTCTCAAACTGGCAACCAGCTGCGTTGAAAGGGCAGACCGCCCACTACATCCCGACAAGTTTTGCTGCGCTGCCATGGATAGCAGCGTTACAACAAAATCATGCGCATTACTTACTTACTGATAAGTCGTTCTGTAGAATTTCGCAGTACTCTTCCGCTGTATGGTTATCTTTCCTCCTCTACTCGAAGCGCGGTCATATCGATAAATTCATAAAAAGTTTATTTTAACCTTGCATCATTATTTTACATATTTTCAAACAAGCTCTTATAATTTTAAGAAACTGCGGGAGATGTCGTTACAGTAACTTTTCACAGAGTCATCCAATAATGTGCATTTGAGTGCAACAATTTCAGAGTATAAAAATCATCCCCGGTCAAATCCCGGCCAAGGCGAATGATTTTTACGCTCTGAAATTGTTGCATTGAAATGCATGTTGGGGGATGACTCCGGTAAAAGTTGCTGTCGCGGCATCTCCCGCAGTTTCTTGGAATTTGTCAAATGTAAAAACAGCCAAAGTGTCTAAGGTTGGTAAGTTGGCTTAAACCTCGTGAACTGTGGCGCGTCGCGCACGACTACGAATGCCTGTGATGATGTATGTACGGTATTTCGTCGCAACATCTTGTTCCTTTAAAGCCCCCAAAAAACTCATATAATTCTCTCATCTGATAAATTTCTCACGCAGTCTCAATACCCGCTGCACAAAACGTAAATCGGTGAAATTAAGGGTGGGGTATTTCTTACCTCATTTTTGCATCGTTTACTCTTTGAAAATGAAGACATTGAAGATAGTGATGACCTAAAAAAGAATGCGCACCGTTTTTCATAACGCATTCGCTAAGTTTTCTTTGTCGTCATGAAGACAGGACAATCACAGAATATTGTTCTATAACTGCACTAGCATTCAGTGGTAGGAAATATGTCTGAACATTAAATATAATTTTTTCTTACAAATTAAATGTTCCTTCGAATAATAACCGTAATGAGATTACGATTATTTCTTCAAGTACCTTAAAATTACTACGACTAAGATGAATAATCATGAACTGAGATTTGAAAGACAAAAAGCACTGCAATGGCCCCCATCCCTTCAACCTACATTATATTTGTTCCCCGAGCAATATTCCTCTTGCCTCAGTTCTACACATTTTTGCGTCACCTTGTGTCATTTCTCATTTTCTGATAAGAAACCCGCTCTCCCTGAAGCCCACATCCGTCAGCGAAGGAGTTGGTATCACTTTCCCTTGCTATTCAAAGCAGTCGATCTCCCTCTTCTCTCTTTCTCGCGCGCAACCCCTTATCCTACGTCGTGTTTGTCGACCTTAACTTCCTCTGTCCTCCTATCGGTGACAGTGTTCGTCCGCGGACGGCAGATGCGTCATCTCGTCCTCATCCCCTCTCCTGACATCAAATGACAGCGAATTAACCTAGGCCATTCCAATAGTGTCGGTCAAATGCGAAAATGGCTGGGCTTTATATCTAATGTTCCCCTTAGACTCCAAGTAAGAGTTAGAATGAAGTACTTGAATATTTAACCGGCCGCCGCCGAATAAATTATTGTAGAAACGATGAAGACATTTCCAAATAGACACTTGATGACATTTGTTGTTGGTTGAGAACTCTAATTGAGATTTTAAAAACGGGGAAGGTATTACTTAACGTTGAAAGGAGAAATAGGACGGCTATCAAAATATAGTGAAGAACTCTGACAATATGACCAGCTCAATATTTTGCGAGCATGTCAGTCATAAGAAATTCCAAGCTCTCACAGTTCAGTATCAATTTGATTTCTCAGAGGTAGGAATTCCGTTCTCATCCCATCTTCTTTTCCCTCACTATCAGCCATCCTTTCCCACCACCTTAGTTTTCATAGTCCCCAATCTTTCTTTCTTTCCTTTACTTCACAGCTCCATTCTATGTTTAACTGACTCCAACTAAAATCAATTTGAGCCCCTAGACTGGCTTATTTTGAGCTCTCCGCGTGCGTCCAATTTGAAGTGAAGTTAGTAAAATTTCGAATTTATTTAACATATTGTTAGCAGAATTAATTGAACGGCTGGATAAATTCTTCTGGCGCTTTTACATTGGAGAATATTGATAGTGTCTGACCCTAATAAACGTAAAAATATGTAGTAATCGACTCTTGGGAAGATTTAGAGTGCGCACTCAGGTTAGAACTTGGAAGAAAGGCGGGTGGATGAAGAACCCGTCTGTGAATCCATTGATCGCGTGTTTGAGTCCGGCTTGGGAATGGATTTTAGGATAACTTCGGTGATTCGGCTCCTTTGACATCTGATGACCAAACATGAGTGAGTTATCAGAATCCCAGGGGAAGAAGGGTCTCCGGAGACGTTTGGACAGCAAAAAAAAGTCGAAAAAAGAGTGATTCGTGGTTTCAAGAATGCTATAAATAGCTCAGGTTGTTGAATAAAAGTTGGTTTATGTCGAAAACAGAATGTAACTGATATTCTTTCAGACTATAGTTGAGAATTATGAGATGATAAGAGCTTTCTCCCTCGACTACTCAGTTAAAAATTTATTAAATCATCGGATAACAAATGTTGGGCCAGTGAAAATACATGCCAAAACTAAGAAATTTTGTTTTCTTTTTTCCGTCATCAATTCTCATATATGAAAAAAATATATCCCCAAAAGTGATAGAAAAATCACCGGTAACTCTCATAATTTGAATTGCAATTCAGGAATGCGATTTCCAAATTAAGACTGCAATTCTTCTGCTACTTCCATGGCTAATTCCTTTCAAGATTCGTGATATCAATAACCTAAGTATCCGACTTATACTCCAAAGACGCATCCCATCGATGCGTCTTTGCCTGTCTGTCCCTCCTTCCATTGAATCCCTGCTCTTGGGTCGGCCGTGGGATATCCCGGCGCAACTGTATAGATCTAATCTTTCATTCCCTCCTATCAGCAGTCCCACCTTTCGCGAGGACTGCCACCTCCAACTTCCCTCCCCCCCATTTTCTCTCACCGCGCCTTCCGTTCCATCTCCCAACCGCTCCAATTTTCTTACATCTTACGACACACGCACAATGCCACCTACGTCTCAACACCTCACCGTGTCTCGGCTCACCCGCGCTGTCTCCGACCTCACTTCCTTCCTTCATTACGTCTCCGTTCCCGTCACCGCCGCTCTACCTATCTTTCCCCTATCCCTCACTCCGCATCCACCCTTCCCCACACACGCCCCTACTACTTCTTCCAGGACTGCCCTCGTCCCGCATCTCTACTTCGCGGCCTCCTTCCTCACTACTCAACTACACTCGCTCACTCTCTTACGCGCTCGCGACTTCCCATTCGATCCCCTTCCCCCACATTCCGTCGCGAGGAGGTGGAAGTTCACATGGTGCCGTCCAGGGATTCACGTGTGGAATCGCGCCGCCGCCCGACGGGTCAGCGTCCGTCTCCGCGCGTCGTCTCCCCCGTCGGAGCTCTCGCTATGTTTTCCTCCCGAGTAGTCCCGCACGCCAACGCCACCTCACACCCTCCCTCCCCTGTCCCCGTCCCCCATTCCTGCCGCCTCCCCCACCATTCTTCCCCTCGGCCCTCTCGTCTTCATTCATTCCCTGCTTCGCTCAGGTCCACCGCGGACGCTGGATACGCTCCTCCCGACCTCTCGCGCAGATTGTCCCAGCGGGGATCCTCCAAGGAGATATAAGAGGAGGCACGACTACATCGACGGGACTTCTTGCTTCATGGAGGTAAGGGGCGAGGGGAATGAAGCGGGAGGAACTCAACATTGGGAATCTTTTTTGTAAGGAGTTCCACACCTCTCCCCCTCCCCCCTTTTCACCGAGGAGTGCGCGTGCCAATCCGGTCCGGAGAGCGTCGTTCGTATCGTCAACGACGAAAGGGAGAGCGGCGCAAGAGTAAGGATTGTCTCCGGGACATCGTGCCGTTGCTCTCACTCGGAAGGTGTTCCTGTCATTCTTCCCCCATTTCCCCGACGTCGTGCTCTCTTCCTCCGATGAGACTCAATACTCACTCTCCGACGTGGCGTACCAAAAAGGTCTCGTCATGACGGGAACGTAATCCGTTTACGATGGGGTGGTGTGGGTGGAGGAAGGGAGAAGGCGAACGTTATGGGTCCGCGACATGCAGCCCTATATATTCGACGGTGGTTCGGAGAGGGAGGGGGCTAGGGAGAGAGGGTGTATGGACCTCCTTTTGCCTCACCCCCTAACTCCCACCCACGCGAGGCAGGCCCCGGATCGACACAAATTCCAGCAGTTCGCAACCCCATCCGGATCCCCTTTCGCTCGCCTCGACCTCTCGACCCCTTGAATAGCGGAGGGGGTAAAAATAAGCTGCGAGGGAGGAATATCTTTATACACACGTATATATTCTTTAAGAGGGGCGTGGCCCACCAACAGGTGTGCGATTTGGGAGCTACGTCGCTGTGGTGGGTCGACGTTGGGGGGATGTCCCTTGAGGGGGTGACGCTCATCCCTACGGCGCCCTCGCTTTCCCTGGCCTCGTGGAAGAGCGAGGAGTGGTTTTACTTTCCTGATGTGTGTGTGCCAGTGGGTGCTCTTTAAGAGGGGGGAATTGTTAGGCATGCTTATATGGATTCAGAAGGCCGTCCTTCACCCAGAATATTCTTCTCTCTCTACCCATGTGTCGCTCATTTTGTTCCTGTGTTAGACGCGCGTGTTCGAGTGCCCGGGCACGCTTGTACACCTTTTTAAATAAATCAAACAAGAGAAGTGCTTTATTTTCCGAAGGATCTCTTTAAATCAAAATTTCTATTGAGTTACGTGAATGGATTGCAAACCTGTATCCAGTTAATCTATACAATCATGCGCCTCTCCTCCAAAATGCGATCGATGGTACAAAAATAGATCACGACCCACGTTACCGTGATTATCTCTTTATATGAGAAATTTTATCTTTCGCTGGTTAGGCCAAATTTAGAATATACTTCTAATATATGGGATCCTCACGAAGTTGGATTTATTGCCGAATTGGATGGCGGTCAGCGTAGAGGACCTATATTTGTAAAATGTTGATAAGATAAACTTGGTAGCCTATTCAAATTGTTAGAAGGGCTAGGCTGGAAATCACTCCCAGAGCGAAAGTTAAATTACAGATTGAAGCTCTTGTATAAAATGGAAGGACGTCTCTTAAGTAGTGATGTTGAAAATGTATTATTACCCCATCGTCCTACGGTAGGAGAGATCATGTCAATAAAATTAGTGGGATATAAGGGTAGAACAGGTAGATTTAAGATGTAATTTTTTCCACGAGCGATAAAGGATCAGAATAACATCGTCCGATCGCGGTAGGGGTAAAAATATTCGGGTCAAATTAGTCTGGTGTGCATTCACCCCCTACCACACACCCTAGCGGTGGCATGTAGGGTAGTAAAGTAAGAAGAGCAAATATACTTTGAATCAATATTTCTGTTGCATGACTCTGTGGAATCTAAATACCCTTAGCCTTAACTTACAACTTCACCTGTTTACCCAAGCAGTATGAAACAACGTTGTTTATAATTTGCTTTGGACAATCTAAGGATGAGGTATGTAGCTCACAGAAAATCCCATGCAGCGAAACAATTTTCGTTAAAATGCTAGAGAGCCTAACGCACAACGTTTGGGCTCAAGTGGGACATTACTTCCCAGAGATCTACACCGGTCAGTATGAAATTCGTTAGAGATCCTTTGTGTGAGGTTCGGGGAAGACCTAAATTTTTCATTGCTTGATTCCTGAAAAATATTTGTTTCCCTCTTTGGTGAAAAAATCTTTTGAAAATGCGTTCAGAGTAAACTATTGATTCTTGCAGTGTTTTCATATCTGAAACACTTCATCTAAGGTTTCAGGTTATTTACCGCCGCTGGGATGTTCACACAAATTCTTCCGTGGACAAACAGAAGTCCGAGCACGTGGAAGAATAAGAATGGAATGAGTATGCGTGAAAATTTCACAATAATGTTGGTTGCTTCGAGCTTTCAGACAGGGTCACTGAGTAATCTAATTGGAATACATGATTCATTTTCCGCCGCATCGAAGTAGATTATGCCACACCGACCGATGTCTAGTTTCCTACCCACGATGTCCCGATCCAGTAAGCTCATCAGCGTCCGTTCTCGCGCGATCGATTTATGATCGACCACTTCGTTGGGACGGGAGGCTCGAGGGGATGCAAACCATCCGTGGGCAAGCCCGCCAAATCTTACTCAGACCTCGAAATCTAGGTGAAAAATGTATTTCTGATATCCCGAAAAGGCTAGGTATATCAATATAAAGATAAGTATGAAAATAATTGCAATGCCGGCATGGATTTTTGATGATTTGGTCGGTCTCTCAGCCTCGCTTCGGACCGCAGGGTTTCAGGCCCCCTCTTCGGACAATGGCCACATGCTTTCTCGAAAATGAAAGAGGAAAGCGATGAATGAAAAAAGAAATCGATACGCGATGCCCGGGGCAAGTCCGCGGACAGGCTCTGGATGACGGGAACCTTGGATGGAGGCGATAGCCCGTTCCAGGTATGGCAAGCAGAACATGAACGGCAGATCGGAACGATTCCATTGGCGTCCACTGTCGTCTCGATTGCGTGGTGCTAGGCAGGAGTGTCAGGAAACCTGGATGATACTGTACGAATCATTGCAGAACTATTTGAATACTTTTTCCCGCTGTTTTTGTCGTGGTCACGCAGTCTGCGAGAGAGAAATAAATTCTTAATATTCCTCTCGTCGTCGCCGTCAACATATAAAACCTGCCCAGCCGATTTATTGTGGATCTTGAACCATACCCTTACGAGGGCAGTCAAAGGGGAATTCGCATGGTTGACAACACTCGAGTCTTCGCGTTTCGTGCATCAGGTATTTTGGTGAACAAGCGACGCTTTGTGTTGTCTTACGTCACTGTTTTTAGGATTGATCAAAGGTATTTATAGGATTTTTGAATAGTCATTCACCTTTAGCGGGACCCGAAGCGCGGATCCCTAGATATCCGGCAGAGTGCTTTAACCAGCTAAACTACTGAGATGTCCTCTTACTCAGAGAATTTCTAGGGTCTTCAAAGGAACGAAGTGCTGTGGCGATTTATCTCACGTACAATGTCACTCACAGTCTTGCGTGGTCAAAGACAATAAGGCTAAAGTCAATGTTTGAACACCTAGGTGTTTTTCTCTGACAAATTCATAGGATTGCGAGAGATGCCGCGACAATGGAGTCAACCGTAACTGTGTACCGAAATGCAAGAAAAATTAGAATCCTGATCAAGGCGAATGAATTGTTCACTGTGTAATCCCTACTTTTCGGTGCATGTTATGTGGATGTTATAAATTGTCTCCGTTTAAATTACTGTTGTGACATCTTAGGCAATTCTTTGAATTTGTAAAAAGGTAATTTGACTATTAAATGGTGGTTTTTGGCGGTCTTGAATAGCTATATACATTTTATTCAATGGACTTCCCATTTTTACATTATTTCCGTGTCAGTACTTCGTATATTATACCTACCTTCCACCAATCTAAAAAGCCCATTCTCTTCCTTCCTCTACCTCTGTAACCTATCATTTACCTCTCTATCAGGACCTTCAACGTTCCACCACCTTTGAATATTGCCCCACTTTTTCTCTCTCCTATGTTTTCTGGAATGGATGGCATTTCTCTGAACCGTGCGCAGCTCTTAAATAAATGCATTCCGAGCTGAACACCGAACGATCAAAGCATATTTAATTCAGTTTTCAAATAAAAAGAAATGGCACGTCTCTTCCACTCTTCCATCACCAGTTGCTACCGCTGTTTCCGAAGAATCGTCCGTCCCTCTTTTGTCTCTTCTCTCCGAGGACATCGTCAATAACCCGTGCGGGTGTTTGCTTCGTCGTGGGGGCACATAAAGGGATGACGGGGGCAACACGCCCACTTGTGCCCTCCCCCAGATGTTGATCTCTCTCTCGGAGGCCCCCTCTTACCACCCCCCAGGTCCCGCAAGCGCTGAATTTACGGCTCGCTCCTCCCATCCTCCCGGCCCGCCGATCGCACTGCCTCCGCCGCATCTCGTTTCTTTCACCAGTCCTTTCCACCAGTATCGTTCTCTTCCCTCCTCATCTCCTTCATTGTCCATTGGTCAACATCATTTCAATCTCCACTTTTCTCAAACCGCCTCCGGGCACGTAGGGAACGTGCCGACTGACGCGTAGTTTGTGTTATTTTTCGCCCGAGGAGATTGTTAAGTTAAATTTTCGACACCACTCACTTCCTCCTAAGTACATTTTATCACTAACTCATTTGCCACGCTGGATGAATCGCGAAGAGGAGTGGGGGGAGTCTCTTCCACTCTCTCTGTTATCAGTTGCTTAAACATGGTGCAAGACACTGCTTTTAGGTTTTGAAATATTTTGGTTTTCCTGATAAAAACGCTCGCTAGTTTCCGGATGATTTCTCCACAAATGCGGGAGGAGGAAGATCAGCCAGATTGCTAGATACTAGGCAGCGTTATAAGTTTGCTGAAGAGTTGTACGATTTACATCAGTTGTCTAGGTTTCCCATGCAAGGAGTGATGTTCAGCCACGCATGCAGGCACATATTTCATGCAAGGTTATAGAGCATATAGTTGCTAGTTCGATAGCTTACCAATCCCGCTGAAAAATATCAAGCCTAATCAATTCTCCGGGCTCATTAAAATACCCGCTCGTATATTTAAGTATCTAACTTCGGAAATTACGCCGCATCTACAAAATAATATTTAAGAAGTCGCTGGTATATCACAATGTTCTCAGAGATTGGATAACATCTAACGTAACACCAATATTTTAAAACGGAGACAAGGAGGAACAAGTAATTAGAGACCTATTTCCCTCACATCTATTTCGTTCAAGGTAATGGAACATATAGTTGCCAGTTCGATCGTGAGACACCTCCATAATCAGGATTTATTCATGAACAATCAGCACGGTTCCCGAAAAGGTAGATCCTGCGAGACACAACTTTCTCCTTTCGTTCATGAAATTCTTATTTCGGGAAAGAGCAATATTCCAGTGGACGCGATTTTTCTAGATTTTAAGAAAGCCGTCGACAAAGTACCTCATCGTAAACTACCCGCAAAGGTAGAAGCATATGGCATGGATAAAAAATATCCAGGGGTGGATTAAATACCTTTCGAATCGTCGGGTTCAAAGAAAATTGATAGATGAGGTTAGCTCAAATGCAATAGAAGTTACTTCGGGTGTGCCCCAGGGAAGTGTCATCGGACCTCTTTTATTCCTACATTACGTTAACGACATTGACTCCGTAGTCACTAGTAAGGTACGTTTATGTGCCGACGATACAGTGGTTTACCGCGATATCTGTGATCCCGGAGACGCAGGGGCTTTATCAGATTACTTCATGCTACAAAACACTGGTGCCTTACATGGCAATTAGAATTACATTTGAAAAAGTGCGTAGTCATACATTTTTGGAAAAAGAGCTATTCCCTCCCGAACGCCTACTGCATTGGGAATATCGAAATGGAATGTGTAGACTCAATAACATACCCAGGCGTTACCCTTACTCACGATCTCCTCTGAGTGAAACACACACGGGGAATATGTGGACAAGCCAACAAAAAATTGGGATTTATCAGAAGAGTACTAGGTAAATTTGATGAAAATGTCAAAGAAAAATGTTACCTGTCTCTGGTTAGGTCTCCTTTAGAGTATGCTGCAAGTATATGGGATCCTCAGGAAGTTGAATTAACCGCCGAATTTGATAGCGTGCATTGTGGAGGATCTAGATTTGTAAAACGTTGTTATGATTAACTTGTTACGTAGCGTATCCAAAATGTTAGGACTAGGCAGGGAATCACTCACGGAGCGAAGGTTAAATTACAGATTGAAGCTGTTGCATACATTGGTAGGAGGTCTCTTCGGCAGTGATGTTCAAAATGTATAATTACCCCATCGTACTACGATAGGAGAGATCATGTCAATAAAATTAGTGGGATATAACGGTAAAACAGGTAGATTTAAGATGTCGTTTTTTCCACGAACGATAAGGGATGATAATAACATTGTCTGACCGCAGTAGGGTCACATTCGGGTAAAAATTATTTTGGGGTGTATTCACCCCCTGCCACACGCACTAGTGATTGCTTGCTTGCTGGGTACATGAATAAACTAATAAATGTTGAATCTATCATGATGTTAAAGTTTATCCTTCATGTCATGCCAGTCCAGTTATGTCAGCGGCATGAATGGGACCCATGCTGATAGATAAGATCACTGCCTCCTGTATAACTAGGACCGGTGTGTCTTTTCCAGGGGTTAAATTCACTGTCTGCCATTGATATAATTGTGGTATACCATAAAATTCAGTTAAGCCAGGTTTGTAAATGTGATCGGCAGATTGCGCCATCTACATTGCACGAAAGATGGAGTGTTTCGCCTAGTTTTTATTGAGAGGTCACGAAATTTATGTGATACAAAAACGAGCGTTGAAAGTTGGCAGCATAGGCTTTGTTTTTATATGTAAGCCATTTTTTTTCAATTTTGTGTGCTTGGGTGGTCAAGCCTCAAGTATTAGATTTCCGCGTCAAATCATAATCGAGTTCCGTTTCCATCGAAGGCACTTTTCCACGAAGTAGAATGCATATAGCTCGTTTAAGTCATGCATTAATTCCTCCGTAGAGTAATAGATATTGCCGTGATTTTATGTAAGAAGTCAGAGACTAAATTCATTTTTCACAATATCTTTACGCCATTCATTATATGGAGCAAATTTCTTTGGCCCGAATATTCGTCTTTTTAGTGCTTCCCATGAAAAATTAAATGCAGAATTACTCGTGTCAAGCTAGTCACATGTTATGTCACAGAGTTGATAAAACACTCTTATTTCCATAAATTTGTTTCTATTTATTTTTCTCTGAATTTTATTTAATTTTTGACGCAACTAAATATTCAGCTTCCATCTTAGCGTATGATATAAATTTGTGTTGTCGTTAAAAGGTATATCCGTAATCCTGACGATCAAGTCAGTTTAGCAGATGGCTTTAATGCAACTTAACGTTGGTATGGCATTTGGAAATCAGAATTAAACTTTATAAAGTGTGCAATGATAGATTTTTGGAATAGAAGTAGTTTCCTCCCGAACTTCTTCTTCATCAGAAATACGAATATACAGGTATGTTGACGAACTAACAAAAACTTAGATTTATTAGAATGGTATTGGGGAAATTTGACGAAAAGGCTAAGATCAATGTTATCTTTTGCTAGTTAAACCTCATTTAAATTATGCTGACAGTGTTCTGGGCCCTGATAAATTTTGACTAATTGCCGAAATAGATCGCGTGCAGTGTAGACCTAGATTTTGCAAAGCGTGATTATAATAAATTGAATAGCGTTTAAAAATGCTAGAGGAACTAAATTGGGAATCACTCACGGAGCGAGTAGTTAAATTACAGATTAAATATCTTGCATTAATTGGAAGGCGGTCCCTTATGTTATGATTTTGAAAAGGTATTATTAACCCTATTGTACTACGATTGGACTGACCATGCAAATAAAATTAGAGGGATTAAGTGTAGAACATATATATTTAAGGGGCCATTTTTCCCAAGAACGATAAGGGATCAGATTAACATTGTCCGACCGCGCGAGGACGGGAAAGTATTTTGTGCAAAAATTAGTGTGGTGTCCATACCAACCCCTGCCATGAACCCTAGCAGTGGCTTGCAGGTTGCTCTGTAAATATATACATACAAATTTGTTGTATCGGATTTTTCGGGTTTTTTGTGTCAATTCTATAGATCAAATTCTCCTATTAAATTCGCACAAACGAAACAATAAAGGCAATTCCCGGTTTATCTTAATAGAATTAATATGAAATAAAGTGAGCAAAATTAAGTTCAATCAAGAGTTTTTCTTTTGCATACTACAAGTACTGTGCAGACTCATATTTACTTTCCTGCGGTACACAAGACCACCGGACCCGGAGAGGGGTTATCGCTGGGAAACGAAGGATGGTTCCAAAATTGAATTATTTATGCGCTGTCTCTGAAGGCAACTTGGATGCAGCAAATTTTCACGAACCAACTATTGCTCAGATGGAAATATTTACAGCACATCCGACTCGTTTCTGGTGTCATAATATTTATATTCGTATGCGACTTAACTTTGTGAAATATATATACTTATTAAACTAATTATGATATTCACTTTCCTTTGAATGAGCAAAATGTACTTCAACTGTGTTGAACACTTCCACGTCATTATCATGGGACTTTAAACGTTGAGTGGCGAATGTCACATTAACATAATGAAGGAAGAGATGGGGAGCAAGGGGTTGGTTAGGTAAAGGTAAAGATACAAGGGAAAAAAGGAGGAGGAAGACTTACACAATTCAGGAACGGGAGGGGAGCATTCGCGTAGCTAAGATAAATTCCATGTGAAACAGGACCAGGATCTTGGAAAAGTGGCCGGGAAGAGGGTGGGGCTGCCACCAAAAAAAGGCGAATTAGTCATTGCCATCCGTGAAAACACAATTTGAAGGTGGTCAACATTTCAAAACTTTATTTAATTTACTATTCCACCACAATAGATAAACAAAACAAAAGCACAAGCTCAGTATGCATGCGGATTTTTTTTGCAAATTCGTTGAAGAGGTATTCATAAATTCCACATTTCATTTTCCTTTCCATCCCTTTACTATTTCTATTTTTTTGTTCGTCATTCAAGCTTTACTCCTCCTACCTCTCCCTAACGTTGTTCCATATTTTCTTCAAAAAAGACAACAGCGGTCACAAACTACTGAGGTCGGGTCATTTCCTACTCCTTGGTCACATTTTAATTTCTCAGTCTCTCTCTGCGTGCACGACGACCAGGCGTGGTAGCCAGGGCCACCAAAACATTCCGTTTTCGCAGTAAATTGGCGGTATGAAACATTACTGTATCCTTATTTGTTTTCCAAGTCCTCATAGTCTGGCACTACTCCACGCTCTTCCGTTGAGAGCAAAGAATAGAGCCAATCTCTTTCTACTTCGTCTCTCTAGACTCTCCGGGTTAAATTGTATCCATGAATATCCATCCACGTAATTTGTGAGCTAACGCAATACCATTCTTTCTACAAATCCAATTTCACTCCCATTTTTACCTGCCTCGAAGGCATGAATTTGATTTTCAGAATTTTAGAAATACTGCAGTCTTGTGGTTCAGTCTTTCCGATGCCTAGTGTGTAATCATATTTAATTTGTTACTTTACTCTTAAACATGGAACTCTGGCTCCGTTTGGCTGTTTTTTGAAAATGCGAATAATAACGCGTGATTTTGCTCACATTTAATGAGACCTTTGGTTGAATTTTCATGTTGGTCGCTTGTCAGCCATACCTTTTTTAACTATACAAATTTGCATTTTGTGAAATTAGAAGGCATAAATAATTAAAATGACTATGGTACTAATTAATTGATGGGACGTAAGAGATTGTGAGGGATGTAAAATGGTAAATGGACTTCAAGGTGACAATCCAATTCACGGAGAGCAAAATTAACTTCGTCAATGACAACTCTCTAATCTCGAGAAATCTAATGTTCATATTGTGGGTGACAACATTATTGGTTTGATTTTTATTTCACATTCACCGTGATTTGCCTAGAAAATAACAAAAAATTAAGTGTAGATCGCTCCAATCTGATATTAAAGTTAATTTTTATTTGAATTTTCATTCCCTTAATCAAATTAATAATCATTTCCGATTCAATTGATCCAATCACAGCCGACTTCATCGGAATCATCAAAAAAGGTTTTTTTTCAGTTAAACTACAAACTGCTCTTTTTAAGACAGAATTACTTCCTAAATTTTCAAACCTCATTTATTTTACCGACCATAGTTTTGACTCATAGCGCCATTTTGAAGGTGTCGGGTAAGAGAGCCTCGCTGCATTTAGGTCAATGGTCAACTTTTTCCAGCAGATAATTTTGGAATATCCTCTTATAATCCAATGCATTTCGCGTATCGCCAATGTCACGACCGGTTTTTCTTCCCCAATGAAGGATCTTGTAGTCATGCGATATTAATCATTCCTTTTTATTTTACTTTCATATTGCGTAATACTTGTATAAAAACTTTGTACTCCATCCATAATCGTTATATCTCACCGTATGCCTGCAAACCCTCTCCAACCACGAAAAACCCCTCTCTTCTCCAGTACCTATACTAAAAACTAGTATAAACTAGTATACTAGTATAAAAACGTGATAGCTCACTTACTCAGCGCCTTGAAAATGGCATCGAAACCGCCGTTGGTAGAATAATCAAGTGTGGAAGTATGCCATGTGATTCTAGTTCTTCAAAATGAACGTATAAAGCTCCCACGAAGTGAGGCCTGATACCTTTTCTTATGGACGAACATTTGACACCAGTGCTTAAGCACTACGAGATACGTAATACAATTGAATGGAACAATTCCGTTTACCAGTTTCGCTAATTATATATATTATATATATATATATATATATATATATATATATATATATATATATATACATATACTTTTTACGATTCCTCTATTCCAGTCAATTCTTCAGCCCAATCACCATAAATTAATGATTCATTTAAAGAAGGCAAACTAAAAAGCTCACATTAAGCGGATTAAGTATGATAATTTGTTATTAATTAAAATAAAAAATATATGTATGTCCGCGGCTGAAAATCAAAAGGTAACGGAGACATCCAATTGGGAAATGAAAGACAGAAGTTATTTGGGAAGCAGTAATAGTAAATTCACATATCAAAGATGAAAGAATCCAACAATAATTTGATTAACCTGTGCGAAGTCAGGCACTCTTCCAAAACATAACTAGTCCAGAAATACGAAAAGTTTGATTCAAACATGTATCTGGAGCATGATTTTCAGTATTAATGACAGTGAAAGCTAATAAAAAGAGAATATTTTCAGCGTTGGGCAGGTAGTCCTACAAGAAAACAATTTTGTCATGAAAATAGAAAAAAAAAGTATGATAAAAACTATGAAAAGCACACATTCAGCAAATTTGAACGCTAAACCATGGCATTTTTTTAAAATTGAATATAAATACTGACCCCACGATCAACTGTGCTGATAAAAAACACTACGTTGATTTAGACCGTATTAAAGTCTGAGCACTGTTTGGGAACATATGCACCTAATAGAATATGATTCACTATGGGTAGCGATAAATATATCACTCAAAGAAGTTAATAATGTTTCAGGAGTACAACGTCCTCCATCCTGGATCAATGTTTTATCCGGGAATCAATTTTTTCTCGACTTCATAACTTTCCGAAACCTATTTCCCTCCCATCCTGTTCCTATCGGCTTATTAATATTCCGAACCGTTGGTTTGAGACCCAACTCCTCCCCAGCTCAACTTTCACATTTTAGCCTGCTCCCTTCCCCTGCTACTTCAACTGATTAATAAAACACCCACTCACCCCTTTTCACCCACCTCTTCCGTCTTCCGCCCTCCTTTTGTGCCGGGCCCTGAAGCCTCACTTCCCGTTGCTTTCCGATAATTACGTTGGCCCGATGACCACTCCTAGTTCGTATTAACCAAGGCTTGAGCGCGACACACCAAATGATGTCAAACTAAATACATAATGAAACGTTGGGAAATACTGTCACTCAAAGGCAGTCCATCAAGTATACAAATTAAATATAAGTGAAGCATTTATAATATCTTAAATATTGGCTACATATGTGATTTCATATATGCTTGTGCGTGTTTGTGTATGTATATACAAGGTCGATTGAAAATTAGCAGGACTGAGTCCATTAAAAAAAATCGATATGCCAAAATTGATACGTTCACTCAAAAGTCTTCGAAGTAGGAACCCTTGTGCGTCCACACACCGCTGCCAGCGAATTTTCCACCCATCTTTCCGCCTTCTGGAAGGCGGCGCCTGGAATGTTACTAAGCTCCCTCGTCCGGCCTATTATAACTCTTTCACCGAGCCCTAGTGATGTCCTTTCAGCAATTTGAGGAGGGGGAAGAGGAAGAAGTCTTTTGGGACATTGTCTAAAAAATGTGGATCCTCACTCAAATGTTCGAGAAGTTCTTGGCGTGTGCGCGTGCGAGTTTCCTTTGTTTGTCTAAGAGCTCTCGTCGCACACACTTTTCTCATGCCCATGTTTTCAATCACAAGTTGATGCACATTACTTTAAGGGATGCCAAGTTCACCCTAAACCATGTAAACATTTAATCTTCGATCCCTGTCCAAACAAAGCCTTCACACTTGCAAGATTTTCGTTAGTTTTTGAGGTCGATGAGCGTCCTGAACGTTCGGCGTCTTCAACATCTTCTCAATTCTCCCGAAACAACTTGTGCCGCACGAAAAACCCGATCTCTCCATGGTGCCATCATCAAAAGTTGCCTTGAGCATGCCAGGAGCCTCTTTTCCGATTTTACCCAGCTTCAGGCAAAATTTGATGGCGTAGATGTTATCCAATAACCGGTCGATGACGGAGCGTAAAAAGGTCACGTAGTAGAGGTTTCGCAAAAGAACGGTTTGCATTCCGCAAAGGCTGGGAGCCAACTACCACCGGCCTTCAGCATTTACTTAGACTACCCTCCCTAGAACTCGAAAATGGAAGCCACCGCGCTGCCGTCCGTCTATTTAGGAAAAAATAAGTCATACTGCTTTTGTATGTATATATATATATTTTAAAGTAATCTACCGGTTAAGGTAGGTTTTTGGATGGACACAACTACCAAACAAATATAGTATTTTATTACTCCTAACAAAACACAAAATCCATCATCCTACTCTATATCAGGTCCCTCTTCATCTCTGAGTACTTTCTTCCTCCCTTCATCCCGTCCAACATCCCTATCCTGTTCCTTCCCTTTCCTCTTTTGCCCAACATTCTACCCTCTATCACAGTCTTCAACATCCCACTGCCGGTCAACACCCCCTTCATCCACTTTTCCTGCCTCCATAGGATTGCTCCCAACAAACCCCTCTCTTCGCCCACCATACCAAGTACTTCCTCATTTTTTTTCTTCTCTGTCCATTTCACCTTTTCCATTCTTCTCCACACCCACATTTCAAAAGCCTCCAATCTACGTCTATCCTCCTGCTTCAGTGACCACGTTTCCGCACCGTACATAGCTACGCTCCATATCAAAGTTTCATCATCCTAACTCAAAGTCCCTGTCATCAACTCCCTCCTCCTTGTGAAAGCCTCTTTGCCTAGCGCAATTCTTCTCCTTACGTCCCTACTACTTTGACCGTGTTGGTCCAAAACACTACCGAGATACGTAAACTGTTCTACCTGCTCTAGCTTTTGCCCTCCTATTTTAATGTTAAGCTTGGCCTTTTTCTTTCTAGGAAATCGCATAACCTTTGTGTTATTAATATTGATTCTCATCCCATACCTGTCGCACTGAATTTCCAATTCACTAAGCAATGCTTGCAGCCCCTTGGCTGACTGACAAACTAAAGCTTGGTCATCAGCAAACCTGACTGATTTTACGAATTCCCCGCCCACTTTCATTCCTACCTCGAGTTCTTCCCATGCCTCTTTGATCATTTCCTCTGCATACAGGTTGAACAGCAACGGTGACAATGGGCAACCCTGCCTTACACCCCTTCCTAACACTGCCCATCCTGACTCCCCGTTTCCCACCCGCACCTGAGCAGTCTGAGACATGTACAGGTTGCGGATTAGCCTCCTTTCCCTCCAATCTATTCCTATTTTCTGCAATATACTCATTAGTTTTTCCCAATTCACTCTATCAAACGCTTTTTCGAAATCTACGAAACAGGCAAATACCTCCTGGTTGTGTTCTATATTCCTCTCGATTAATAATCTCATTACTGCAATGGCATCACGCGTACCTCTTCCCTTCCTAAACCCAAACTGATCATCCCCTAAGTAATCATTTGCCCTACTCTCTATCCTTTTGTTTATGATCCTGAGAACAACTTAAGCTGCGTGGGATATCAAACTAATTGTCCTATAGTCCTCACATGACGTGGCCTTTACCTTTTTCGGAATAGGAACTAAAACTGATCTCACAATATATATATATATATATATATATATATATATATATATATATATATATACATACATATATATATATATATATACGATGCTTTTGCTGCCGTACATATATATATATACACACACACACAGTTATCAACCTGATGGTCCGTTTGCTAGGTAAGAATGGAAGTTCTGGTACTAGTTCTACTTTCCGACTGTCACATATATACGTACACAAAACGCTTTTCGGTGACGCAAAAATACATAAAAACATTGTTAAGATGTTTATGATGATGACGGCCGTGCCGTCGAAACGTCAAAACTATTGGAGAGCCCTTTGTATTTCTATGATTTAAAAATCTTAATAAATGTTTTTATGTATGTGAGAGTCGCCGAAGAGCGTTCGGTTTCAAAGATATTTATATTTTTGGCTGATGTAGCTGATACAATTTTTACTCGCCTTCATAGTGTCATCTTTATCCTTTATTTATTTATTTTTTTATTTTCACTAGAAGTCCTCAATTCAAAAGAATTTATGTATGCGCATTTTACAGACCGCCAGCCGACAGAGACAATTCAATATTAGAATTAAATCAGTAAACCAAAGGATTTTTATCCTAACCCAATGGTCGCGACGTTATCATCGGTGGGGATTTCAATGTTCCATCTATTGACTGGAGCACATATAGTTTTAAAACGGGCGGAAAAGACAAAGATATTTGAGAATCGCTATTGAATTCTTTTATGTTGAGCTCATTGAATCAACTTGTCACTTAAGCAACTAGGGGGGATAGTATTATGGATTTTTTAGTGACGAATATTCCCGAAAAAGTGTGATCTAAATAAATTGTAAAATGAATTAATGACCATATGGCAGTAAATGCTAAGTTTTCGCTTCATGGGGTCCGAAATGAGAAGCCTTGTTGGAAAATTAACTTTTTTAAAGAACGGGACTACAATGGCCTAAAGTTCGGCGTGCTACAGAATCAATTTACTGGTTTTAAGAAATATAGTAATAACCGAAATACTGAGGATACGTGGCATTACTTCCTGAGCTCAGCAGTCAACAAGTTCATTTCCAGTAAATTTTTAAACGATTACACGGAACCTAGATGGTACAACGCGGATGTTAGAAGGGCGTTACGACGTCAAAGGCTATGTCACGCCAAGATGAAAAACATTAGGGAGGATGTCTCTATCGACAAAAAGAATGAGATCACTTATGATTTTAATATAACTAGGGCGAATGCCAAGAATGAATTTCGGAGAGCGTTAAAGGAATACAGATGGCAAAGGTTAGCGGAAAATTTTAAAGAGAACCCAAAAGCATTTTGGTCATGCGTCAGAGAAGTTCAAGGAAATAAGTCAACTATTAATTTACTCAAAAATATAAAGGCGATAGAGTAGCCAGCAGTTTTGAAAAAGCTAACTTATTAAATTCTTTCTTTCAAAGCGTCTTTACAAGTATCTCACAGAATACCCCCGATAGCTAACCAAATCATGCCCGGTTCCCAAAATCGAGATCTCATATAATTGATTAGAACGTATGCTGAAAAATATCAAGCCTAATAAATTCTCCGGGCCCAATGAAATACCCGCTTGTATATTTAAGCATCTAGCTTCGGAAATTACACCGTAGCGTAGCGTTGCGTTATTTCAGAAGAGGGCAATATTCCAGTAGAGCGATTTTTCTAGATTTTAATATAGCCGTCGACAAAGTACCTCATCGTAAACTACTCACAAAACTAGAAGCATTTGGTATGGATAAAAATATCCGGGGGTGGACCTTTTGAATCGTCGGGTTCAAATAGATGAGGTTAGCTCAAATGCAATAGAAGTTACTTCGGGTGTGCCCCAGGGAAGTGTCATCGGACCTCTTTTATTCCTACTTTACGTTAACGACATTGACTCCGTAGTCACTGGTAAGGTACGTTTATGTGCCGAAGATGCAGTGGTTTACCGTGATATCCTTGGCACACTTGGCAATTAGAATTACATTTGAAAAAGAGCGTAGTCATACATTTTTGGAAAAAGAGCTATTCCCTCCCGAACGCCTACTGTATTAGGAATATCGAAATGGAATGTGTAGACTCAATAACATACCCAGGCGTTACCCTTAGTCACGATCTCCTCTGAGTGAAACATACACGGGGAATATGTGGACAAGCCAACAAAAAATTGGGATTTATCAGAAGAGTACTAGGTAAATTTGATGAAAATGTCAAAGAAAAATGTTACCTGTCGCTGGTTAGGTCTCCTTTAGAGTATGCTGCAAGTATATGCGATCCTCAGGAAGTTGAATTAACCGCCGAATTTGATAGCGTGCATCGTGGAGGATCTAGATTTGTAAAACGTTGTTATGATTAACTTGTTACGTAGCGTATCCAAAAGGTTAGGACTAGGCAGGGAATCACTCACGGAGCGAAGGTTAAATTACAGATTGAAGCTGTTGCATACATTGGTAGGAGGTCTCTTCAGCAGTGATGTTCAAAATGTATAATTACCCCATCGTACTACGATAGGAGAGATCATGTCAATAAAATTAGTGGGATATAACGGGAGAACAGGTAGATATACGACGAACGATTTTTTCGACGAACAATAGGGGATCATTATAACATTGTCCGATGACGGCAGGGGTCAAAATATTCGCGTCAAAATTATTCTAGTGTGTATTCACCCCCTGCCACACACCCTGGCGGTTGCTGATAGGGTATATAGATATAAATAAATAAAACGGAGAAGTGAGAAAGCGCAGGCGAACAAAAACATGGGGAAACACAAACATATGAAAATCACACGTATTCCTAAATTTCGGTGGCCAAACCGCCTTCCTCTTTGGAAAGAAGGAACTGCGGAAGGAATATATACATACATATACATGATGTTTTCCGCGCTTTTATGTAACTTTATATAATTTTCCAACGAATGTGTCATTATCTGAAAATCTTAATATGTTAGTTAAACGTTGACTTGAGTGAATATTATGGCTTTTGCCCACGTTTACCAAGACTCCAAATTTTTAAATCCGACTTCGAAATTTTTAATGGCGAGAGAATGATAAAAACAAGTCTACTGTTTGCACCTAAATAATTTGATTTTGATGGGGAGCTAGGCTCATTTGATAAAGTTAAATATTATAAAATGTCGAACTTTTCAAATTCTCTTCCTTTAACTCTCTCGTAATGGAAATAGATGATTAATAAACTAGAAGTATTATGGGAAGAATCAACCCCAGCCGTACTCTTGTAGACTCCTGATGGGGTTCATTCTTACCATAATATTGATACGGCCGTAGTTACCGTTCCTTTTATTCAAACTAGAAGTATTCAAGAATATGAATTTTAACAGTAACAAAATATTAATCTCGTTTGTTCCGGAAATGGGAACCTTTTCCAGTGCGAAGATGAATTACTATGTTAAATGCGACAGTGAAATGGGCACCTGGCTCGAGATCCGAAGCCGCCACCAAAGAGTTAACAGTGAAAAAACACTGCCAAATTTAATGTCCCAGACTCATCGGGCTGTTGATTAATTACTATGGTTAAGTAACTCGTTAATTCCCTGCCCGTAACGTTCAGCAAATTTCCACTGGATCTCTTCTCCATTCAATGTCTCGCCAACTTCTTCCTCCTGTTGGGTCAATCAGCAGCCGCCCATATCTGATCAAATGGGCGTAATCTCATTTCACTTATTCATCAGTTCCGCAACTCCTTCACGGTTTCTCCGCACAATTTCTCGGCCTCGCCCTTTGCAAATTGAGAGCTTTCCTCAAAGAGGTTCTAATCCCCTTCGATTTATCCTTTCCCCGTCGATCAGCCCCCTTTGTTACCGTACTCGCGATCTCTAGCCTCCACCTCCAGTCCCTTTAGTCAATTCACCGATCTCCGCGCCCCATAAATAATCCTGCCGCCTTACTTCGACCCGCCCTAAATCGCAATACATTCTCTCCGTATACATTTCAGATACGAAAGAATGATAATGTGTAATAGATAAATCAATGTGTGAACTTGATGCGGTATCACATGGCGATGTCACACAGGTAATCTGCTCTACACTCCGCTCATTGCGATGTTGGACCGTAAGATATTTCGTTTCCCGTGTCAACTTTTGATTTAAAAATATACTGGCGTGATAAGGCTATGGAGTGGTTGCCTAGGGCATGTTGGTCATATCACCATCAAAAGCTCTTATGCACACAAGTGACTCGCAAAAAGATAAAAGAATGGGAGAAAAACGAAATAAAACACCTGTCGTAAAAATGTCATGCCGCACACAACGCTATGTGACACTGTGATATGAATGTATTCCGCAATATTACATTGATTATCGACCATTTGACATTCCAATTACGATATATGTACGAATACCTATTCTATATTCAGTTTAGATCTCACTGCTGTCGTTGTAGACATACGATTTATTCTTCCCGAGAACCGTTAAATGTTTTTAAACCTTTTTTCATCAACTCATATTTAAGCATAGTCCGATGTTTAGTGGTAGTACTGCATTTTTAATTTTAAAATATCACATTTTAATAGCTATTTATTTCAAATTTCATCCTAAATTGAGCGGTTGACAGTAAAAATATTTGTGATGGTTTATCGATGGCTTATATTTTAGAGGTAGGCTGTGAGAATGATCCTCCTGCCGTCGACTCCATTGAATTCTATTAAATAATATAAAACTGATGCTTCAAAATACCTTTCAGGCGTATCAAGTAAGTTTAATTTTATATGGAAGCGAATATTAAAAGAAAAATAATCTCAATTGAATCTCAAAAGCCCTTCGAGGCAATTTTCCGCCACCCCTGTCGCAGTAATCCTGATTCTCCCTGGGATCCCTCCCCTTCATCTCTCCTTACACCCTCCGTCTCAATTTTTACTCCCTAAGTCGAAATGCGACCCGTCACACTTACAATATTGACGTCACTGGATACCTCCTCTTTCCATTTTCACTGCAATTTAACCAGCCGTCCCCGCTATCATTCTCTCTTGTTCCGTAATCTTCCTCTCCAATCCTCGAGCCACTCCCTCCAACCTCTATCCTCGACAACTAAATCAAGTCCACAATGACTGAACCAGACTCACGGGGGTCCACAGTTACTCTTTGGCGCCCAGTGTCTGACCCTCCTAGTTTTTTGGGTTCGACGGTATCTTTTCTGCCCGCAGCACCCCACGTTCCACGTACTCCCACCTCTCTCCCGTTCCAATCTTCGCCATCGAATGTTAAAAATAATTTTCGCTCGGCCAACTGTGTAAATCCTTCGCGACAACCTTTGGTAGTTTTTTTCGTGCAGCAGTACTATCACTTTCTCTTGACAATCATCCACGTCACTTAGGCCGCGATCCCTGCACTTCCTCATTTCCTTTCAATTGAAAAATATTCCGATGCCAGCAAAGTTCCAGTGTGTTCGAGAGACGTCTTAGCATTTTACGTCACAAGTCGTGCGTGCTTTTTCACATGGCATACCCTTTTGTCAGGTTAGAAATGTGATTGACTCCATTGGAATTTATTTTCGGAGAGTCACTTCTCTATTTGATAGTGATATCCGCAGCGATAGGCCGTTTCCTTTCCTGGAAGTGAAAAGCCTTTCAACCCATGCCGAAATGGAACTCGTCATTCAGCTATCGTTCGTTTGCGCTCAGTTAGCGACGAAAAATGCAAACGGTAGCAAATGTGGTCAAAAAATTAAACTCGTTCATCCAACTGGAAAACAGAGATAGCTCACGGTAATAAATTAGAGTAATGCTGGCCAGAATGGGCTGTGACTGCATAAGGAGATTAGATAGTCTTTCCCCAGTGGCTTTATGAGATCATCGCTGTATTTACAAACATTTAACCAGGGGTTCAATTGATAGAAACTGATAGATTATATCCGATTATGTTGGGAACCATTGCGATGCTTATGGCCAGTTATACTTATAGTATTAGTAGTTTTGAGGGGAGGCGACCGACAGCTAAGGTCATTTGCGCCATAGGGTAAGGACAGGAAAGGATGAAGGGTGGAGAGAAACCCGGCGTCGGCATTAGCCTACTCTTTACGAAAGGCGCCAAGGGGTCCGCGGCTTAACGTCCCATCCGACGGACGGCGTACTCACTCAAAGTGCCCTCCACAAAGCCCCTCAAGTAGGGATCGAGATACCTCTGAAAAATATTCAACACCGCCGGGATTTGAACCCGCGCCCTCAGGGTGGGAAGCCAGTACGTTAGCCCCCGCACCATCTCGATCCCCGTTATATTGATACTGACTCTTTTATTCCATCAGGCCGTTCTAAATTTCTGTTCAGACATGGGGATTAAAGTATCCCGGAAAATAAAGGATAATTTTCTGAAATTTATTGAGCATTAATGAACCCAAAATAAAGGTGATATTTGGGTAAATTACAATTTCATCAACTGCTAACAGAGTTTCGAAGGATGATAGTTTGTTTCAAGAAAAATTTAAAAGGAAGAATGTTGGCAGTTTTCCGTTAAAAAAGAAAAGAAAATCTGAAAAAAAACAAATTCATGCTTCCAAGAATCCCACTTTTCGAAGCATTCTTTCTTTCCTTACACTGACATTCCTCGCACCGTGGGGAGGAATGAGAAGGTAACAAACAACTTCCACGCGACTCATTCCTTCGCCAAAAATCTCCCCCCCCCCTCCCACACTACCTGGTTGCCCTCTTCAGCAAGAAAGGTCTCGACTGATGACTCCCCCTTCCTTAAATCCCTTCCAGGCGGCGCGGCGTCTTCTCGTGGCCTCGCTCTATAGCCATTACATCCTTCCACAGGGCTTACTCCCTGTTAGGCTTCCAAATTACTGGCATTAATTTGAGAAAATCACTCTAGATCCTCTCTTGCAACGCCCGTTCTCAGTCTGCTCCAAAGAATATTCAAAGCAGCGGTGGTTCTTAAGAACGCCAAAAGGAACTGAAGAAAGTATTTTCGTTTGATTGACAACTCTACCCTTGCTTGCCATTCCTGTCCCATTGGCTCGAACTAAATGCACAGCACGAGTAATATCAAAAAATAATTTATTCAGTTAAGCTAAAATCAAATGGTCATCTTTAGTTAGTTCTGCTTTTCACGATATACAGCCTGTACGTAATATTTTACTCCCGAAAAACTTAAATAACATCGTAGGTTTTATGTAAGGTTAGCACGATTACGTCAATTCAGCCAAACAACTCTGTAAACTATCGGCCACATTAAACATTTTAGTGCATTTATCAACATGGTTAATGTTTTAAAGTTTTAATCGTGAGTCTGGCTAATGTATTATCCATAGTTCCCTTTTCATTAAAATTTAACCGATTGGAATAATCTCCAGCTCTACGTCGGCTGGGTATGGGACCTACCTGCTTATCCGTAGTTCACAGTTAAGACTATAGTAAACTGGAGAAGTTTTTCTCTGTTAACAATGGTTATCAGGTTTCTATGTCCGTGCCTTTTGCTTGTTGTGCTAAGCATTAATTATAACATTAGTAAATGTGTCAGTATATGGGCGCAAATGAAGACATATTATTATTATATGTATAGCTGGAGTAACCATGACAGTTAAGAACAGATTAATCTAATAGCAAATTTACAGTGGCAAATATTTTGAAGATGCTATTTCATGGAATGACTTTAAATAATCTAATAAGATTGAACGGTCAAATTTATGACGGTATATTTTTGCTGTTAGTTGCCGAGTTTTTTACTTATAACAGAGTCTGAATCAAACGATATCTTCCTACCGATTTAGATGTGAAGGTCTCAATGTTTTAAATCTATGTAGAACGTAGCCAATACGCAACTTGTACCTACTCAGTATAATCTAACGGAAAAATTACAATTACATGATGAGTTTTATCTCTCTTAAATTTATAATTTTCCTTTTTAGCTAATTTTGCAATGAAACGACTGAAATTATCCGAATAATTTTGTCTAGTTGTCTGCTTAAATGTCTCATAATCACGTTTGTCTTTGAAAGAAAGGGAATATACTGCTTCAAAGTGACGTTCGTCCAACCACAAGGCATGGATGATGCATAGGAATTGCACATTAAAGGGGAGAGTAATAATAATAGCTTTTAAATTTCACAAAACTTTCTATGAAGACTTTTTTCAGAAGTTTTGATGAAAGAAATCGTACATTTGAAATGTAAATAAGTTTAAATTGTATTGATACCATATACGTATTTCGATCACTGTAGATTATCCATAATTTTCCGGTAAATTAATTTAAATATAAATATTTCAATTTACGATCTTTCTATTTTGACATTTATATTTTCTTATTTTCAAAAGTTATTACTCAAAGGTGTCATGATGTATTGAAAGGAGTCGACTACAAACTCTAAACTCTTTGAGCATTAAAATATAGAATAGCGCCCAAGGACTTGGAAGCGTAATGTAAATAATTGAATATTTATAGTTAATGTAGTACATTTGAATCATTAATATTCATTAATACAGTGCTCTAATATTTCCGATGATTATTTTAATTAAATAAATGCAGAGTAATAGTAATTTGTCCATAAATAATGGCACTTAGAACCTAGTAAAAGAGTTATAGATAATTTTGGTTATCTGCATTCCTTTCTTTGGCGATTATAATGCTTACTATCATATAGAACTGAGTTCTGAAGATATATTATTGGTAGTTTGAGGTTGTACTAATTGAACTCTATGCGTGTCAATTTTTTCATTCATAAATAATATAATAGACTTATTAGATGTAGAGGGTAGTTCAAAGAAATATCTCGAAAAGGTAGACAGCCGACAAGAGCTACCAACCAAATAAACGATAAGAAATCAATACAAGAAACGGCCATGTATAAGCACGTAATTATGAAGCTACCGTGACGTTGATGAGACTTAAATGAGTTTATGACCCTTAATCCAACGGTTTAGCGGGGAAGATAAGCCCTCTAAGGACTTTCCCGCTACCACAAACCACGCAATACTGCTCATGGCGCGGTTATGTTTTGACCTCGGCCATCGTCTTCCAATGGAAGCCACCTTAACTTTCACTTCCTCTCTCGACCTTACCCTCTCAACCCCTTCCGTTTCTCCGTTCATAAACCTCACTCCAGATTCACGCTTTAAAACTTACCACCACAACCCTTCCCTCCAACGACTCATCAAAGGGCACCCCTTTCACCCCATCCCCCTCCACGTGCCGCCGGAGCCCCCGAAACCAGCACACTCAGAAAGCCTTTAAATCAATCCTTCTCCCGTCACCCTGCTCCCAGACACTGCTCTGACATCGGCGTGAACTAGGGCGTGAGATTTATGTGCTCTCCTTACCTTCTCTCCTGCCTCCGACCAACCATCCCGCCACCACCAGCGCTCCCCAAACCCCTAGTCTAAAGGACCTGGCCCAACTACCTTCCTCCCTCCTCCACCCACCGCATCAGCTTCCTTTTCAGGCAACCCACACACAAACACAACACACACAACCGCCGCGATCCCAGCCTCGTGTCCCTGCTCCTCAGACTCCATCCTTAAAATTGATCGATATTTGGCCGGACAGACGCCCACTAGGATGTGAACACGAGGAGAAAATAGAGTGAGATGGTAAAGGGAGGAAAAGAGAAAGACGGTGACTTCTCCTCGCAAAAATCACCTCTCTACGAGACACTTGGGGGAATAATATTGACGCGACGGTCGCAAAGTGTTTCCACTCCCACGGTCCTTCATCCTTTCCCCGCCCCCATCCTCCCTATGAAAACCCTGTGGAGGAGGCGATGAGAGAAGAGAAGGGGAGGGAGGGAGTTTGAAGAGCGCCACTCCATCTTTCCTCCCATCTCCCGGTCCCCTCCCGCCTTCACACTTTCCCTCCGCCCTCGCTCTCAACTTTCCTGAAGCGCCACTTCTCCTCTTACCGATCCCCACTTGCGGCGTTCTCCGCCGACGTTAAACGAAGCAACAAGCGCCCCCGAAAACCCCACCCGCTTGCTCACCCGCCCATCCCCCGCCACACCCTTTCGTCCCGCTCTCCTCACCTCAGGAAGCGAGGAGAAATGGCAGGAAGGATGAAATGGGAGGTCGGGAGCGGATGGGCCTAAAATGGGGTTGCAGGGCAATGGGATGCGGCACTATGAACCCCTTTCTTTTGTTCCTTCCCCTCTTGATCCCTCCCATCCTTCTCTCACTCCCTTTCTCTTATGCATTGTTTTTTCAAATAATTATCTTTTTTCCTCGTCTGTGTTTACCATTCCAGTAATCCACGAAATATTGATCGAACAATGATTATATTTATGTATTTTACATCTCTTTCTATACTTTTGCACAATTTTCATTGACATAAGGTGCTTCACTTTTCACGATATATCCAATGGCATCAGTAGGTGTAAATTACGAATCGCTGAAGAAGGGGTAAACAAGAAAAGGTTCTCGCCATACCAAGCAAATAATAGTCTTTATATATCGTCCAAAGTCTACCTAAAATTATAGAATACTTTTGATTAATACAGCGCCAACTAGTTGCGTCGTGAAATTTAATTGGCTGGCTGAGTATAAAATTAAAATTTTCCATTTAATTCAATAAAAAATGGAATTATTTAACAAAAAATATTTCTCTTTCCTCTGAAGGAAAGAGAGGCATAGTTGAGGCATATATATTGATGAGGCATACCACGCAGGGGATGTTCATCAGATCTCGTCAGATAAAGAGCATTATCAGAAATAACAGGAAATTCCTTCGTAAAAGAGAAGGATGTATTTATTTATATTCCTCGGCTCTCTTCATTCCCAAAGATTCATTGATTGCGGCCGACTCCGTCGTGGCCCCTACTTTGTGCGCCCCTGCACACATTCGCACCCACAGCTTAATGCAACTACCACCGCCGGCATCAAATTACTCCCTCTTTCAATGTCTCTCATTCCATCCACCCCTCCGCCACTCTCTCTGGCCCCCCCCCACCTTTCAATTCCAGCTTATGGGACGAAACATTTCTCATTCTGCGAGTTCCGCGAGTCGTTGCCCGAAGCCTCCTTCTCCGCTCCCACCTTAACATGTCATTCCCTCGCTCTCCCCCTCTCTCCTCCTTTTTAACGCCCGAAAAAAACGTCTTTTCCGAGCAAGCATACACAAGCTTGGTTCCAAATTAAGGCACTTGTGAATAATTTACCAGACCTCTTGCTAGAGGTACGTAATTCAAACGAAATTGTAAAAAAATCTTCATTTATGAAGCTGGGTTAAAGATAGTTGCATGTATTCAAACAATCCCAGGAATGTTTTGAGGGAATAAATAAATGAATAGAACATTTATAGATTCCAGTATATTTTCGAAACAAATGTTATACATTTTTTATTGTCATCGCATCTATTTCCCAACTGTAATGCATGAAACATCATCTCGTGTCAGTATGTGTTTTATTTGAGAAGAACTTCAAGTGGTTTCATTTGACTCCATGTAAATTGGTAAAATCAATTAAAATTTTTCTTAAAGGAGATGAAATGAGAATACCCGGATGTATTTAAACAAATTCCAATGCCTACTGCTAAGATTGCTTATCTATTCGTACTTATGCTTTGTTTCTTATTATGTCATTTAAATGTAATTAAAAGAATGGCGGTTTCCGCAGTAAATTTTGAAAACATTAAATGGATTGTCAATATGTATACTGTTCACATACTTTTTATATGCAGTTTATCTTACTATGAGACATACGTACTGTATTAGTTAAAAACATGTATGACCTTGATTGAACAATTAAATCTTAAGGGGAAGCCCCTATCTACACTTTAGTGTATTTTTGTATTGTAGAGTGTGTTCAGTTTTATAAACAATCAAACCTGATACCTATTTTTAACTTTTATTACTTAATTCAATGCAATTTGATACAACCCCTCACTTAAATGTATTTAAATAGAATATTTTACATTCCATAAAGTTTTGCCGGGACTTTTCGATCTGAATTAGAATGGCAAGGTAATTGGCAGTAGATTTGATGGGTGATCAGAGTGCCACCCTACTCATATTTTGATCCTGTGAGTGGCGCTTATTTGTACTGAGTGAAGGAAGTAAATATTCAAGGGCGTTGGAAATTTTTTTGGCAAAGCAATTAGAATTTTTTAGATGAACCTCAATATATATATCAGTTTATCAATTATATAGCAGTGTATTATCAATTTTCCTCTCATTGCTACCAGTGTGAAGAAGCTAATTTATGGCAAAATGAAGTAAATACGTTCTATTGAAAAACTCATGTTCACGATGGGTATCTATTGATTGTGATAAGAAGAATTGCCAGCCCATCAAACCATGTATACCGATGCATCTCATGAAAAATCTCCAAGTGTTGGTATAGCCCTAGAGAAAATATAGCCCAACCCGGTAAATTTTCTGGTTGCATCGTAAGTTATGGATTGCCTAATTTATATTCTCTCAAAATTATGTAATATGAAATTGTTGATATGTTAACTTATCTGATCTGACCAGCAGCCGTTATTACTGCCATTAGGGAAAAGGCGGACGATGTTGTCTGGATAGGATTTTTAAGGCAAAAAGAATGAGTGGAGATAAATTTGCCGTTAGCTTATTTTCGATGCATGACACCAAGGGTACCCTTAGGAAGGAGGAACTGGACTTGCGTTTACTCCACGCGACGATCAACGAGGACTCATGATATAGTGAAAGCATTCGCTACCGCAGAATGTGAACCCGAATCCATGATAAGAGACTCTGAGCATCACATCAATGCAATTTCCTAACATAACTTGTGTCAAATGGTTGACTGTTTAACGAAGAACGAGGGTCGTGTCGAGAAGGCTCTTGGTCTGGACTAAATCACAATTTAAATATTCAGAACAGTACTCGTATCCAGATGTCACAAGCTCTTAAAGGGTTTATCTCCAGAGAAAGTGTCTAACCCTAGCCATCGGTTAACTGAATAAGTTAGGCAATCGATTAGATTTTGGATTTTGCCCCAGTGGCGCCACCACCTCAATGCGAAGGTCGATAGAATCAATGGTGAGCTCTGTTTGTGTTTAATGTTCCATTGCCTGCCGATGCAGGTCTCATTCCGAAGGGTACAATGCATGTGTTGTAGCATGAGAGCGCAACTCACCGTAAACAGCCCCGGTACAAGCAATAATCACAGTATGCTTTGCTCGCTTAAACGATCGCCAGTGACCTCAATCATAAAATTTGCCGGAGTAATTAGCAAACATTTACCTTCATGTGTTAATATTTTCACATACCAACGTACAAATTCACGAGAATATGAGCTTCATTTTTTTCATTTACAAATAGCAGCGGAGTTCTCAATGAAAATGTAAACCGAAATTTCGGCTAGGAACAAGTTCTGAAATAAGAGGAGCAGCATAAATAATAGATATGGCTGAAATTTAAAAAAAAATCATTCGCCCTTTCAAAGCTCCTGAACGTACAGCGGCATTAAAGCAATTTTTGGAATCCTGGTCAGCCTTGTGTGTCCTCAGGGCAGGATAGGGGTGCATGAAGTAGGGTGTGACCCCGGTATCACAATATAGGTTACCCAAGAGGGCGACAGATATGAGATATACGTTCTGCAAAGAATGGGTCTGCGCATCGTATACAGCAGCGTTCGTGGTTCGTGACGTGGAGCACCCACCTACCTTTAGTGATGACGGTGTACGAAATAGGCATGAACACGAATTGGGGAGAGGTACCATGGGGGAATGCTAATAAATTAGATTCCTATCTTTTACATATAAGATATTTTCAATGCACAGTGGTTATATCACCTCTTTTTTTATTTTTTATCGACAAACATTTAAACCCATAATCTCGCAAAATTTTAAGGTAATATTTAAACAAACCCATACCAAATATTACGTTGAGATCCTGGTGTCAGCCTTTACAATATTTGCAGATTGCATGGCAGCCATAAAAATACCATTATCGACTCACTATGGAAAAGGAATGATTTCTATAAAAATAATTTAACAAGTAGCGCTGACTGAATCTTTAAAGCCATTTTTTAAATGAAAATTCTTGTAAAATACAATACCACATCGTTTTCATTTGATTTCCAGAGACCTCACGTAATATGCACATTCGCGTGCTATGGGACGATAACGAATTCAAAATTCGGTTGTATAGAATACGCCTCACTCAATTTTCACGGTGAAATATTTAAATTTAAAGTAAGTGAAAGCTTTCTGTGCCCATTGCATTATTATCCGTATGTGTTTTCCATCAGTATTTCCCATCTCATTTCCTTTCATTGCAATGTGTGACATTTCAAAACTTTCTGTGTTTATTTTCAGAGTATTCGCGAAGTATTATATATAATACGTATAAGAAGTATGTATATATAATTTCCAGTATACGTCATATTCGGAAGAAAGCTGGTGAATGACTTAAACTGGAAATGATTCGCCAAGATGTTCCATATTCAAATTTAGAAAGGGAATTTTCTAAAGAAAAATACTTAATTGTTAGCAAGTGGTTACAGTGTTGCACTTTCATCTATTTTGAACGATTAATAGAACATTCAATTTAATCTTTATAAATCGGGTACAAAAGAGAGTTTTTGCCTTTCTTTGTTATCTAAACAGGAGTTTCTCAGGCTTTGTGTTGTAAATTATTTTTCATTCGATACCGGATGAGAAGCTAGGAGTATCCCATCGCGATCCCAGGGGAAGACGCTCGAACAGATTTGCCCTGAGAGTAGAAAAAGAATGCTGCAATTTTCTGAGATGATTAAATGAAATAATATATTTATTAATTACCATAATATCCATATTGTCTCCGTAAAATATGCGGCATAGTTCCTTATTTATTTTATTCACGAGATAAGGATTTATTATTGTCCAAATTAGAAATTTGGTGTTGGTGAATAATTTTTTATAATTTAGAAAAATACTTCCTCCCACTTTCAGCCATCATCATTAGGAATGCAGGCATGTGCAAATGTGGACAACTGACCAATGCATCTAGATAAAGCACTTTTAATTATTTTTTATTTATTCCGATCTTTTCATTAAGTAATTAATAAATCGAGTGATGTTGCACTCAGGCGGAAAAACGTAAACGCCAGGGGCGGGGATCAAATTAACATACTCTGGAATGTTTAGTGAATGCGTAGCTCACTCGGTAAATTCTTTTGAAGTTTTAATGAGAATCAACTCGTAAGAAGGAAAGTGTAAGAGGTTCCATAGTGAAATCTTAAACATTTGTTTGCTCGGATCTATTGAGACCAGCAATGTTATATGTTAGGCAGCAGATTTTCCTTCGAATATAGTCAAAATTTATTTATTCAAAATATATTGGTAACCAAATCAAGAATAAAATCACGGAATGAATCAAAATGAAATCCAATATGAAAAGCTTAAATTGGTTATAAGTCATGTAGTTATATAATATATCTATATTTAATCCCCCTTTTCATCCTTTATCTTGAAGAGTCCTTCCTCTCCTCATGACTGGTCATTCACGGAAAAAGTTTTATTTAATGCATAAATTCGAGTATGACGTGATATGCAAAACGGGATACATACGACTTAAAATTGGTTATTAAAGTAAAAAAAATAACTTCCAGTTTTTTGACTACATTTGCCCGTTTGAATTAGCAATAAACTGCATAAGTAATATGTTTGGTTTATAATACGAGGGTCATCCGGAAAGTAGTACCCGTTCGTGCCGCATGAAGTGCTGACGACGCGAGTAGCCGCTGGACGAGGTCAGATAGCTTCAGTGGCTTGTCTGCCTTCTCTGAGCCAAGTTGCGTGACGCTAGCATTGCCTGTGTTGTTTCTGTGATTGTTTACAATGTTTAAAAAAATTGAGAACGCCGCCAGTTGTGAAGTGAGGGCAGTGATTAAATTCCTCAATGCAAGAAACGTTCGCCCATGTGATATTCATCGCCAATTAAAGGAGGTGTATGGAGACAATGTAATGGACGAGTCGTCTGTTCGGCGGTGGTGTCGCAACTTCAACATGGGGAGGGGGAACACACACGACGATGAGCGTTCGGAGAGACCGTCTGTCATTACAGACCAACTGGTGAGCTCAGTTGACGAATTCGTGAGGAACGATCGGCGCGTCACAATTGATGACATCTGTGAGCATTTTCCCAATGTTTCTCGAAAAATTGTTCATGAAATTGTTAAACACCATCTGCATTATGCAAAAATTTGTGCAAGATGGGTCCCTCGCGTATCTCAATGAGCTGGCGGCGAAGGACTATGCAGCAGGAATACAGAAACTTGTCACACGTTATGACAAATGCCTTAATTTGCTTGGAGATTATGTTGAGAAGTAGTTTAAAGTATCCTCTTTCAAATAAAATTTTTTATGTTTGTTAATATTTACTTTTGTGTCTTTATTTCACGAACGGGTACTACTTTCCGGATGACCCTCGTAGTTCGCGAATTTCGTAATTTCATTCGGGTGAAAGGGAAATCTTGTCCTTACCTGAAACAGTTAACGTATTAAAAGCCTCATCAATTAAACAATGATAATACCTTATTACAGATGTATCAAGAAAATTGAATGCAGATATTACCAATAAATTAATATAAATTCTTGGCTAAAAATAAAAATTTTTAAAACAAGTACTCCAAGGATTAAATATTAGCAATACTGAGAAACGAATGCTAATATTCATTACCTGTTCATTTTAATTGGCTCTTTTTGAGAATGGCTAAGCTAGATGATCCAAATAAATTACCTTGACAGTAAATTTATATCAGATACGTTAATATTGGCGTCAAACACACACTGAGATGATTAAAAAATATATTTCTTAAGAGAATACCTGAGAAGTAGAAGAATGTCTCAATCTCTTTCATGATGCGCCAATGACAGAATCGAACGAGTTGAAACGACTGCTGGTAGCTTGAAATTAATCTCGGCCCTTGCGTTAATTGAATTAATTTCTGATTTCTACCAGTGAGTGTGTGCGTCGATTACGGATCATAAGTTTCCTAAAACATCAATGATTTCTTCCCATTTGAAGATAAACGACATCACCCCCATCGCTCCGGGAGTGATTGCTGGGGAGACAGCTGAATTTTGCCGAATTCCCTCTCTGGTTAGACCACCTGTCCCACTTCAACCCCTTGACCGAAGTCCAAAATCTAATTACTCAACCCAAGACCCTTCGATTCCAACCGCGTCACAAGTAATAGACAAAAAGATGATCTCGGCTCAAAAAAAAGAAAACGGGGCTCTCCACTCCCTTGACGTCGTGAGAAGTACCCCCCACCCCCACGCAAATCCAACCCCATTTCCCCAGTACTTTATAATCGCACATGGTGCCGGAACAATCTCGGGAGGGAACTTGAAGAGTCAAATTCCCTCCACGTTCGTCGGGCCTGGATTGATGGTTTTAAGAGCTGGTTTCCACAGCGCGATCCCTTTTATTATGACTCCCCCCTCCTTTTTTCCTCCTCGCGGGTTCCCGGGGAAAATATTTCGTGGCACACTTTGCCAGCGTTCGACTCCCCGCCCCTCCCTCAATCCAAATCCCGCTCCCTTTTCCTTTGTCGCCCCCTTCCCCTCGCGCATATCCCTTCAACCGTCCTCCCCCCCTCTTCCTCGAATATCCCGATCCCGCTTCACTCACACCGACGCGCGAGGAATCCCACGGACCAATAGGAGAGACCCTAGGGCGTGACGCATTTCCCTCCCCACGAAGGCGCTGGGCTTCGATCCGCAGAGCGGTCCAGGCAATGCAGGTCGGTGAGGCAGTGGGCACCGAAAGTGCACGGAGGGGGTAGGACCTAGGGAGGGTAGGGGGGATGGGATGTGAGGGCAGAAGGACGAAGGGAAGAAGAGAGAGAGGGAAATGGGGAAGAGAAGGAATGAGGAAAAGCACAGAAATGGGTCGTGGACGCGAACATTTTTTTGAGGTGATGTGAACTCTGCAAAGACCATGGAGGGGAGCGGCGCGTGGAAGGGGTGAGGCAGGGGGGAGAGCTGAGGGGAAGGATGAAGCGGATTTGAGCTGGAAAGAAGACAAATGAGAAGTGGAGGGCTCCGCAGAAAGTTAACGAATTAACCACCGTGGGAATAGGGGTGTGTGAAGGAAGAAGGGTAAACAGGAAAGAAGAAGAGATATAGGGAAAAAAGTGAATCCCGAGAATGGTGGACGATGAGTGCGGGGGCGCGGTAGAAGGGGGTACTCAAAAGCAAGAACTCCAAGAGTTTCGAAAATGATTTACACGGCCAAGCGAGGGGAGAGTGTTCAGGGGTGTCAGGAGAGCGGGAGGGAAGATACACGGGAGACCTGGAAAGAGGAGGAAGGTCACGAAATGACGACTGTGCAGAACATCTTGCGCAGGAACTGAAAACCCGACACTACCGAAGATTAGAGAGTGAAAGGAAGGCATTAGCGATAGGTGGGAGAGGAGAACGAGGCAAGGGTATAGCTAGGGGGAGAGATTCTACCCGGAGAGATTGACACTATGGAGACGGGCCACAAGTGACCAATGCAATTTTCAAGCAGCGGCATGTCTGGTCTCGTTTATTTCCTCGAGGAAAGGGAATGTTCTTGGGATCGCGGAGGGTGCCTCCTCACGCCAGGACTCTCCTGGGGAATGGCGACCAAAAGATGAGCAATTCGTGCTTTTTCTTCAGATTATTGTAGCAAAGTTTTTAATCTTTTTTTGTATTTTCATATTATCATGTAATTACCTTTTCGTTATTTTGTAAAGAGTTTCAAATTAGCGGATTAAATGCGTGCCATAATTAGCACTTCATGTTCCTGATTACATTAACCCTATTGCTAGTGCACTTTTTGGCTCAAATACTTGGATACTGTAATGATATCCCTATTTTTACGCTAGTTTTTTTCATTTATTAACCTTCTTCCCCTTCACCAAAAAATCATTTGCGTCGAAGAGCTAATAACCTTTGCGAGAGTGAGTTATTAGTTCGAAAATAATCACAATTCAGATAGAAGGAAAGTCACTAAACGATTGGATATAATTAAATATTTCCCAATACAATATCGCTGTATCATTTTTCATTGAAATTATTATGGGGAGCTTTCGAAAGATACAGCGACATAATAGGGAAGTAAACGTCTGATAATTGATACAAGTACGTCATTTAAAACGTTAGTTCAATAACATGGAGTTTAAGATAAGACATGTGAGTGCATTCTATACAATGAGTTTTCATTTTCCGAGAAAACTATTAATTGGATTAGAATCTCACGCAATTAAAAAACAACGACAGATATTGATCTACGTATTTGGTTAACCCCTTTGAAAGACGTTTAGCGAAGAGAGGCTTTACTCTGATGATAGGTCGAATCCGAATTAGCCGAATTCCGGCCATCGGCATGGACCTTTGATGTAACAACGCACCTTATTTTTTTACAATCTGTCCGTGAATTGAATAAAATTAATGTCGTCGCACACTGCCAATGGTAGAAAACTGAAGTAGATTTGTTGAATACTCCACAGGAGACCAGTTTGCACAAAACACCGGGAATCGGGATATCTGGTTTCGAGAACAGTAAACTGAACTGTTGCTCGCAGTCAACATACGAGTATTTCATTATTCATACTCATTAATAGAGTGCTAATTTGAGAAATATGGATATAACATGATACTCTTCTTTTATAATCACATAAATATCTATCGTTCTACACGTACGCCTAAGGTTGGTTCGATAGGTGGCGGTAGAATGCAAAAATACTAAAACCATCGGCGTTGATATTACATCCTTGTGTTGGCTATGGTTTCCCAGCAAGTTCTGGTACCCGAAAAACACGCAGCTTGGGTGAAGCTGTTGTTGCCCAGAGGCGCGCCTGAGAATCGAACCTGGGCCATCCGTAAGCAGTTCAATGCTCTAACCATAGATTACTATATATATATATATATATAGTACTGACTCCATCTCTTGGCCAATGAATCGAGGCACTTGGTAGCTCAAGCGGTTAGAGCATCAGCCCGACAAGTCGAAAGATCAGGTTTTCAAGTCCCGGTCAAGGAAATATTTTTGCGCCAGTGATCTGCTCGATTCCACCTTCCCCACCTCTCCTGCGTTCGTCCTTTGTGTTCCTATCCCTTTTCCTTATATCTATTTCCATGTAAATGAATATATGTATGTATATATATATATATGTATACATATATGTATATATATATATATATATATATATATATATATATATATATGTATGTATATATATATGTATAATGTATATATTCATAAAATATTAATATTCATCATGATTAAATTGTTTGTTTTTAAAAGTAAACTACCTATGTATGGTAATAAGTTCCCATGGTCCTCTTTATTCATTCTTTCCGAGTTTGTTTCCTTCGCCGAGATCCAGGAACAGCCACTCAGAATGAGTTTTTCGAGATTGACGTAAAAGGTGAGACGACGAGCCTCCAGATATCGTGGGGTGATAAGATACAATCACTTTTAAAATAACTTCCGTGCTCTCCCCCTTGCAAAGTTTTAATCACGTCAGGTGTATGGATATTTGAACTTTGATGGACGGATATTCCAATATAGTATATGAAAAATGTATTTTCAGTAGGATATAAAATCAACCTTTTTGTAAAACTATAATCATCATAAGGAATTTAAATGCTGATATAAACTACAATCAAAAGTTTTCGGTTCTTATCAGATACAAACTGCAGCAATTGACGTAGCTTCTTATCCACCACTCTACGGAAACAGGAGGGTAGCTAATGAATAAAGGTTAAATTTATTATTAATATTTCCACAGGGAGCATTTATGTTAGTGAATGACTTCTTTGTTTTGTTTTCTCTCCAAAAGAAAAATCGTTTATTATTTTATTCTTGGCATTCTAAAGGCTAAGATGGGTTTTGGATGGATATAGCTTATTCCACAGAGCAACGAGTGATTTCTGCTAATAAAGAGCAACCTGACTTTCGGCACTACAATAAACCCTTCCTTAATTCCACAAACTTCTTAACATGCCTATATTTTGCAAATCTCTTCTTCGCTTGCCTGCTGTTATTTTACTCCCCTCTGCCTTAGTCCTCACGTACCATAGCCAATCAAAATGCTCTCATCAAAACGCTCTGTATCCATCTTTACTGCCTCCTTTGAATTTATCCGTGCAATCTCCCAACAACCTTCCCCGACCCAGCATTATTAAAACTTCTTCGTTTGTTTTCATTTATGTCCATTTCACCTTTTCCATCCTTCTCCAGACCCAAATTTTAAAACCCAGTAATCTACGCCATCATCTTGTTGCAATGACCATGTTTTCGCGCCCTGAAAAACGCTCCGTATTAAAGTTTTAACGAGCCTTTTCTTAACATCCTACTCAAAGTCCCTGTCATAAATTCCCGACAGCTTATTTGCCTAACTCAATAATTTTTTATGCCCCTAATACTTTGGCCTTTTGGGTTCAAAACATTCTGAAAGAGGTAAACAGTTTCTCCTACTCTTGGTTTTTAATTCTTGTTTGAATATTTAATTAAGCCAACCTCTTTCTCAAAAACCACAAAACCTTTGTTTTATTTACATTCACTCTCATTCCGTATCTTGCGCCATGACTTTACCATGCGCTCCGTAATATTTGCGACCACTTGGCTGACTGGCAAACTAAACCTAGATCATACGCAAACGTAACTAATTTTACATACGTGAATTGTTCCCCGACTTTAATTCCTATCTCCTATCCTATCCCTTTCCCGTTTAACCATTTTCTCTATGTAAGCGTCATAAATCACGGGAGATAATGGATACCCTTCTCAGCCCTCTTCCTAACACTGCCCATTCCGATTCTTTATCCGTCACTTGCACCTTAGCACTGTGACATGTACAGGTCTCTGTCCATTTCTGCTATCCTTACAATTACTCCTATTTTCTACTATAAATTCGACCAAATTCACTCTATTGAATGCCATCTTGAAATCTTAGGAACAAACAGGTGCATCCTGATTTTATTTTATAATCATCTCTGTTAGTGTCCTCATTACTGCTATGGCGTCACGCATACCTCTCTTCTTACTTAATTCAAACTGTCGATTCCCTAAGTAATCATTTACCCTCATCTCCATCCTCTTCTAGATGATCCTAATTATCACTTAAAGTGCAGAGGAAATCAAACTAATCGTCCTTTAGTCCTCAGATATGACTGCTTTTCCCTTTTTTGGGATTGAAACTAATGCTGATGTGACAATACATTCCGGCCCATTCCCTCCCTCATACTACGGATCTGCCCATAAAAATGTTTCTTCATTCGTTTTCCTAAACATTAAAGTACTTTGTTGTTTAACCCCACGGTCTTGTTTAATTTCAATTCTCTTAATGCTTTTGCTATCGCTTCCTCAGGCATCAAGTATGCGTGGACCTAAGCTATCCCCATCTAAGGCAATTTCTCTTTCTATGTCTAAAATTGCTGGCTTTAAGTCCTTAAGACCTAATATTTCCTATATATATAGTATTCCTCCCACCTCTTTTGAATCTTCTCTGGTTCAAATAATAGTTAACTTAACTTATCTTTAGTTGTTTGCACGGCTTTCCCTTCGTATCTTATTTATTGGCCATTCTTTCCGCATTCTGTGCAGTGCAATTATTTTACCCTTCCTTTTTAAACATTCAATATCCTCGCACTGTCTATTTCACCGCGCTTTTTTCGCTCTGTTTGTTTCTCGTATTAGTTTATTATCTATTTTTTTACTTCCTGCTACATAACTCTTTGTTTACATTCTTCAATTCCCTTCTTTCATATATCTTTCTAATCATCTCACCAGTCATTAATTTTCTATTCCTTATCTTATTTAATTTGCCGATAGTTTTCTGAGCGATATTAACTATGCCATTTTTATATGCTTCAATTTTTCTTCTATTGTACTGCTCTTACTTTCCTAACTCAGGATTTTCTCTACAGCCTGCTGATACTTCTTCCTTATCGCTCTGATTAATGCTTTTACATTCCATTACCTAGAGCACATACCCTGTTTATCTTATCTTTTTATCTGGCGTTGCACTTCATTAGTACAAATAAACAAATGCACACCACTATATACGAGGGTCATCCGGAAAGTAGTACCCGTTCGTGCCGCATGAAGTGCTGACGACGCGAGTAGCCGCTGGACGAGGTCAGATAGCTTCAGTGGCTTGTCTGCCTTCTCTGAGCCAAGTTGCGTGACGCTAGCATTGCCTGTGTTGTTTCTGTGATTGTTTACAATGTTTAAAAAAATTGAGAACGCCGCCAGTTGTGAAGTGAGGGCAGTGATTAAATTCCTCAATGCAAGAAACGTTCGCCCATGTGATATTCATCGCCAATTAAAGGAGGTGTATGGAGACAATGTAATGGACGAGTCGTCTGTTCGGCGGTGGTGTCGCAACTTCAACATGGGGAGGGGGAACACACACGACGATGAGCGTTCGGGGAGACCTTCTGTCATTACAGACCAACTGGTGAGCTCAGTTGACGAATTCGTGAGGAACGATCGGCGCGTCACAATTGATGACATCTGTGAGCATTTTCCCAATGTTTCTCGAACAATTGTTCATGAAATTGTTAAACACCATCTGCATTATGCAAAAATTTGTGCAAGATGGGTCCCTCGCGTATCTCAATGAGCTGGCGGCGAAGGACTATGCAGCAGGAATACAGAAACTTGTCACACGTTATGACAAATGCCTTAATTTGCTTGGAGATTATGTTGAGAAGTAGTTTAAAGTATCCTCTTTCAAATAAAATTTTTTATGTTTGTTAATATTTACTTTTGTGTCTTTATTTCACGAACGGGTACTACTTTCCGGATGACCCTCGTATATGTGTAACCATAAACACAGTAATCAACCCGAAGGTCGGTTCAGCAGATGATAGTGGAGTTCATCCAGTACTAAGCCCGGCAGCGTGTGAAAATCACACATCAGGGTAGGGGGGCCAGTTCCTTTCCCTGTACCGGTTATGGTTTCCCATGGAAGATCTGGTACCCGAAACATCACATAGCTTGGGTGGAGCTGCAGGTGCCCAGAGACTTGCCTGGGAATGGAACCCGGGCCCCTCCAGTCAGTAGTCCAACGCTCTACCCCTGGGCTACCGCGACCCACACATACACAAATATATATATATATATATATATATATATATATATATATATATATATATATATATGTATATATGTATATATATATATATATATATATATATATATATGTACATGTACATGTGTGTGCATATAAACTCGAAACTTTACCATCTAGTCAATGACATACTCAGGCGTCTGTTTTTAATCATTGGAAAAATGTATTAGGAAAGTGAATTTTAATGCTAAATACTTTGTTTCAAAGTAACTGCTTTCATTTATCTTAGATGAGAGAACTTTAAGGAACAAACTTCAAATATTAATAATCCTGAATTGAGTTCAATTATAATCTCATAGATACATTTAGCAAGAAGACGCGCATAAACATTATCACTGTAGGCAAAATTAAAACGAGCCATATTTTGAGTCATCACTACTTTGCACTACGGAACGGTGTAATGTAGAGTATTCCCAGCCTCCATGCATAGATTAAGAAAAGATTCAGTTCCCATCTTATACGTTCAAATTATTCCGGCATGTCATTTGCTCTTCATTTGTAGTATGACTGGTGCCTTATTTCGCTATCAACGTGCCGACGCACTCATTCGCGCTCGTGGTATTTAAAAAGTCCTCGAATCTCTGTTCGTTGTTTGCACGTTCAACTTCGTTCAAATATGGCGTGCAACTTTCGGGTGGAATAAAAGAACAAAAGCCCTTTCGGCTTTCCATGCTGCCGAGAGAGATTTGGCGAAAGGGGCTGAGCGATGTTGGCGGTGGGCGTGGTGAGGAACGGGTCCGAGCCCCGAGCTGTTACGTTTGTCATCATGCAATACGAATTTCAAGTCACGTACAAGCCTCCCATTCAATTCAACGCGGCGCGTGTGACTTATCAGCGGTAAACGTGCAGTGAGGAAGGATATTGGGCTGTGGAGAAAAAGCATGGTGCATTCAGTGGAATAGTTCTCCCCTCACGTACATGATGCACTGACCCTAATTTTACTCCCGTTTCGGACGCACGGGTCTTCCACCTCGGGCATCACCCAGCATGGTATCCCCGCCCTCCCTGTGACCTCTTTATGCTCGGCTAATCTCTGATCCAAACCCTTGCCTCCAAAAATGCGTCTCCGCCATTGATATTCCTTTAATACGAGTATGGTCCATTCTGAACCCATTCCTTTCCGTCGGCGTCCTTTCGGTGCTTTCCACCGAAACCCACGTACAATGAACCTATTCATATGTGAATACATAATCTCATAAAAATAACATATGCGGGATAAACATTATTTAACAAATTGGAAATATCCAGGCATTTATTTGGTAGCCAATAAAGCAACTAAATGAACGCGGAATTTCTAACTAAATGAATGACTATTTATCACGACTAAGAAATAAATGTATGTTATCATTGTCAGATTCTGTCATATCCTTGTCTGTATTTTTGATTAGAGAAATGAATTGGTATTTTGCGTCTTTTAAAAAATATTTGGCCTCATTTTAACGTAAGGAAACGCTTAATGTCATCTTCAGGTTGTATATACTAATATATTTGAATCTAAGGTTTTAAAGTGCTAAGCTTATGATTTATTTAAATTTGAATCGATAGTACCATTAGCTTCTTTCGCCATAGCCAATTTCCATAGATGCTTACTACAAACACTCCTCTCACTTCGAATTGGTCGATTTCTATCTTAGAAAAACAGTTATGAACTCATTCTCATTTACTCTCCTGATCCCGGTCCACTCCATCTTGCTTTGCCCTTTCCGGTGTGTGAAACTTTCTTTTGGGTTTTTCATGAGAATAGTGCCTATGTAGAAGCTTGCCGGGAACCGCTTTCTGGAAATGTACAGTATCTTATTGGAAGATACATTACAATGTGTTTCAATTGGTTGGAGAATCCATAAAAATTTTCTTCGTGTTTTCTGGTGGAAAATTGACGCCAGCTTCCATTTAGTAGTAGATCATCATATCCTGCAAAGGCATACGTTGCACCAACTCAAATAAAGGCCGTGGTCACCAACACCCTCCGGAAAGCAACTTAGTGTATTTAATAAATGCTTAGATTGATTGGGATTCAAACATCGCCAAAAGAAGAGGAAAACTTACAATTTTATAAGAAAAGCTATCAGACTCCATCCTAAATGTACAAAAATGGAATTATAGATCGTAATATCGTAATAAAAAAGTTATTCTGATTAAGTATAATGTGTCCATTAGGATCTTTAGTCTAATAAACTCCTAAAACTAAATTTTACGATAAGCCTTCATCGGATTCGGGATTTTTTTTATTTTAATTTTTCCTTGGAGAATGACATTCACTCTTAAGTCATAATAATTTATTTTGTCATTAGAATCACGGTTTCTTGTTGTATTCGGTAGATCTCTAAATTCAAGCCGTTCTTTCATAAGTAGCAGGCGTTTTATGTTTCGGCAATATCAATAGTGAATAAAGTTATCATAGGAAAGTATTTATGAGTGAAAATGATTCTATGAATATTAACACATATGGTCTTTTTATGCTAATTTCTTATTTTGATCCTAATTTGCATATAAACTGGAAACCATTGTTTTTACATAAATTTTGGGTTAAAATTAGCTTTCTGCACCAGTGTGCTAAATTATTTTATCGTCTGTCACGAAACACTATTCCACTGGGAACACCAATTTTCGTTTCGATGAAAATTTTAGGAAGGAAAAACAACTTATGGAGACCATATAGATATTTTATGTGTTTCTGAGTCTAACTGAAGTCATTCTCCATCCTCTTTATCTGCTCTTGCGAGTTTAATTATGTGCATTCATTTTGTTTCATTCTACACTTTCAATTCGATCGCCGCAATTTGATTCGTAATGATTACTTTTATTGCCAGTATAGTGAACGAATTGATTGACTAATAACTAATATGACTCGCATCCAATTTTATAGTCATTTACTTCAACCCTTCGCGATAATTTCTATTTATTAGGAGAGCTACAAAGACACTGAATTTCGGGGCTATATGATATTAGGGGTAATTCTCTGACGGCATCAAAATGTGTGAATCAAATGTTAACGTTACCCGTCACGCGAGTTTCAAAAGGTCTTCCTTATGACATGTTTACCGCTTGGTAGCCTGACGACGCACCGAACGAAGCACGCGCCTCCGCCATCCCCAAACTGTCACATTGCGTCACGCCATCACCTCCCTCCCCCAAATCGCGGGGGAACGTAATCTCCCCCGTGCGCTGTCACTTCGCTTCCCCTTCCGTCACGCCGTTCCCCAAGTGTGCCCGTTCCATCCCACCCTCACTCCACTCCCCCCCTCCCCTCTCTCTCTCCCGTCCACTCCGAACCAAGTCTGTCATCGACGCCCCCTCCCCAACCTCTTGCCTTAAGTAATAAGTCCCTTGTCCGTCATAAAATACTGAGAGGCGGCTCGCCAAATAAATAGTAATCCGGGCTTGTGTTCCTACCCTTCGGCCACTCGCCCTGCCACTTCCCTGGCGCGAGTGAAACATCCCCGACCACTGATTTCCCCTTTCCACTTGCCCACCCTCCGTGTTCCCCGATGAACATGTTTAAACCCCTCTCCTTACTTATACTTGTCCATCTACCTGCTCATGTCCCATATCTCCCCTTCTTTATCATAGCCGTATCTCGTTGCCTTCGCACTTCATTTTTACGACGGGCCGATATTTATGCACCATAGAATCCACCCTCCGTTGCCTCGAGCCATGCTTATGCCCTCAGTTCCTTTTACCCTCCGATTCCCGAATGAACTGGGGACGCCTTCCATTGGGTGGTGGCCAAGAGTTTTTATGGAGCAGCAGGGTTTTAAGGGGGAAAAAAAGAATGAGGTACGCGTTTCACTGGTTGGAAATCGGGAAGATTTAGCATTGGGGATTTCTACGGTTCGTTCTCATATTTAAAAATTTGGAAGAAACTTTCGACGTTTGATATTCGACGTTTAAGATATGACGTAAGTCGGCTGACTCAGAGCACAATAGTACCAAAGAATCGATCAAGCATGTCATTTTTACACCAATTTTCGATACACTGAATCTTCCGAAACTTTACCAACGCCCGCCGTTTGTATTTTGCACTCGTCCAGAGTTTGAAGTTCCCTCGCCATTTATTTCTTTTGCTCGCTTCAGGGGTCACGAATTTTTCCATTTTCTTCGGCTAAACTCATTTATTATTTTGTCTTTCAAAGAAGGTGCTCAGTAGTCATACATACAAGTAATAAAATAAGTTTATAATTGAGCCAACTGAATGTTATTTGTTACTTACTTTTGTACAATTTCAATAGCACTCGTTACATAATTTCTTCCAATAACATAGCTTTATAATTCCCTTTTTTACCCTCATATCTTTAACAGGACTAGCTAGATTGTTATGGCAATTGTAATATGATTTACATAACACACGTAATTCCAAAAGCGTAGCAGCGCTTGATGAATGGTAATAAATAAACTAAATTCGCGTTAGTTATCTACATTTTCGCGTTATAGCATGCATGCTTGCATATATTAACTTGTGGTTATGCATTCAATATTCACCTCTGTTGCATTTTTAGAAAGCGTTTTTTCCTCAAACTGTTGATAGACATATTAAACTAAATAGATAAAATGGCTTCTCATTCCTTGTTTATTCCATTTAAAGCTGGAATAATTCAACCAAAAATCCATTTAATTTTACGAAAGGTTTAAGCCAAACAACGCGGTCGTATATTCGTCGTCGATTATTCAAATCAATGCGTTCCTATTTAAAAGTTCTTTGGGATAGTAATAGTTCTAAAATACAAGGTCACAGCGCCACATTCGCGGTATTTTAAGTGGGTCAGTATTAAATTAAGTGACGATTGGTGTTGGTGAAAACCAAGACGTATAGAGATCACCCATTTAATCCTGATGCATGGCGGGGTATAGAAAGAGTTATTAGGGTTAAACGACAGCTAAGGTCATTTAGACGGGTGGCTCAATAAGAGTAGGTTGGATCTGAGGTAGCAGAAGAAATACAGAGAGAAACCGGACGTTATCCTCTTTTAAGAGGAAAAAATCAAGAGACTTCCAGCGTGACCACCGTTGGGAATATATAATATACACACTTAAACACATTGTCCACACGGCACAGGAGTAGGATATAGTACATTTGAAAATAGATTAGTGTAGTTATGAACTTAAATTAAATATGAAGGAAAAGATTATCTAAGCCTGAGCATTAATGAGCAAAAGGGAAAAATTTGGCCGGGGAGAAAATACTATTTATAATTTTTCTTAAATACATACAATTATGGGTTAAATGGAAGAGGGGACCATTTGGTCTCAATTTTGCCCAAATAAAGACCTCTATCTATTTATCTACAATTGGGTGTGAAGTAGCGATCAGAAAGTGTAAAGTGGTCACCACTGTAGGGATTTGAAAATAGACCATCATGTAAAGAAGGTACACTACCCTCAAAAAAAGGGTTGGAGTCCTAGGATTTTGTAATGATAAAATCACAAGAAAAGTATAAAACTTTTCTACGATAAATGTATTGAAATGAGCGTTAAACTGGGCATTCCGTGGGCAACGTTTCTGATACATACAAACGCGCACAAGAGAGTAATCGGGAGGAGTAGAACCTCTTTATTACATCTTACTCCCATAATTACTGCCTTATTGCTATAATTCATACAGAAATGCAGGTACTTGAATGGTCCCTACGGAGTGGGAATATCAAAGAATATTCCGATGATTACGGGCAAATTTTGCAAATATTTCTGGCAAATGTAGTAAGAGAAATCTGATGAGGTCGGAATTCTTGGCAAACACCTTAAATGCAGTTACGGTCGTTGTTTTTCAGAATCTGTCCCTCGTGCCTGTTATTCATTTCCTTTCTTCCCCTTTAAAACCTTCCGATTCCATACCCTCCCATATCGCTATACTAGCTCTCTTGCCTTGTTACACGTTACTCTTCCATTATTCACATTCCGAGGGAATGTAAGTCATTTGCTCGACTTTTAAAACTAGGTCAACGCCGGAGAGCACAATTCCATTTCAATAAATCGGGTATTTCAGAAGGGTGAAAAGAGAAATGAATAAAGATGTGATCCATTTTTGTTTGAACGTAATTTTCGGGTGCGTCATCGCATGGCAATAATTTGGCGATGGCAAATGTATCGCTTACCATTTAACGATATCACTACTTTAATTTGGATTGCATGTAAAAAAAAGTCACGATCATCATTATTGAAATCATGGTATTCTACGTTTTTATTGCCTTCTATTTTTCTGCATCGATAGTTTGCTGATCGATGGCTACACACCCTTCAATAATGAATCACCACTTATGCTCAAATATTTCTCGATAATCAATATGCATAGAAAACCTAATGAGCTATTACATAACCAAAATTATGAGAATAATAGACAAGCCACTAACCACGCCATACTGGTCAATTTACAACACCTTCTAGGTACAAAATTGTTGTAGATAGGAAATAATCACTCTAAAATATAGCCATGCCCTATCTTAGTTTTAAATTGTTTTCGCGAAAAATTCTGAATGCGAACAAATACATATACTGATATTTAAATAGGCATATCCTTTTATTAGTATTTTTAAGGTAGAAAAAGATAACTACATAATTTTCCGGCAGTCAAGTGCCAGTACATTAGTTTTCTTCATTAGTTCGGAAGGATCAATATATATCTTAAAGGTGGAAGTACGGTCAAGACGGTGAAAACAACCATCGCAGTCGCTCCCTCCTCCTCTTTAAATACTCCAATTGTTTGTAAGGAAAACTAAAATCTGCTGAAGGGGTTGCATTAATAAATAATCGTTAGTAATCTGCACAGTGATGAATTCACAGTTTAGCCGGAGTAATACTACCGGAATAGATTTTTCTTCAAGTTATCCTGTTAACCCAACTTGAACGCAGTGTAAAAGAAAATCCAAATAACATGCCTCGTTAGTTCAATAATAAACTCTGTCTGTCCTCTCTGGCGTTTCATTGATCGCAGCCAATCCGGTTAATTTAAATTTCATTCAGATGTACGTTTTTCTTCTACTGAGTACTTCCTTCCCATCGCTACATCCCTGCTATAATCAATGAATTTCTAAAAAACTCTTAATACCAATGAAAGCATTGCCAAAACTTTTAGCAATTCGTAGAAATATAAAAATATTGTGGTAAAATGTTGAAACAAATGTTGCCTATTATATTTTAATATTTTTTTCAAATCCACTCTGACAGAAATCTCAATCTTTTGAGACTTCATGATGCAATAATGACTCATTTTCTTTTATTTACATTCGGTCTCATTTGACTCTGGTCTCGGAACACAATCTTATCATGGGTGTTTTAGCCGCTGTTGATTCTAGGCCCATGAATCATCCTAAAAGAAACACCCTTTCGTACAAGAGATACATTTATGAGGGAAAAATGGAGTCTTGTGGAAAAAAAACCTCCAATGTCGTCTTGAATATTTTTTTTGCTGCAGATGATCAGAAAATCAAAACAATACCTTGAGACCAATCCTCATTCTATAAATTCATTATCTATAATGTTCAGCGTGCATAAAAAAAATTAGTCCTCTTTAAATATTAAAAGCCCAGTAATCGAGTTTCAACATTTTAACGCTATTTCTTAATTTTCCTGCGACAAATGTGGATTATTTTACGGAGTGACAATTAATATTACTTTTTTATTTTGGTATCCCATTATTTCGCGTGTTAAATAACATAATTGTCTGTTACAAGTCATACGTTTATAATTGTACCCTAATGGTGTGCAGTGAAGAGTTACCTTTCTTAATATTCATCCTTCTTCAATAAGAGTAGATACCACTGGTCTAATTAAGTGACAAAGTAACCGTACGGTTATCTGACACGAGTTGACCAGATGTTGAGAATTTCTCACTGATAAATCCCTCATTGCGTTTACCATCTTAGTCACTACTAAAATAGCGTGGTACCACCTGCAAACAGAAGAGTGATAAGGACAGTTGAGTATTCCAGTCTCCACAATCTTAATGAAGGACCATCTCTGTGAACTTTACCGTTAAACTTTGATTAAATCAAACGTATCATGGACGCATGAATCTTGAAGCAATTGATGCCAAATCAAAGTTATTAACCCGAAGGTAGGTTTGATAGGTAAGGACAGAGCTATCCTATTACTAAGCCCAACGACGAGTAAAATTCTTGCATCAGCTGCCTGTGGTTTCCCAGGAAGTACTTGAAAAATCATACAGCTTGGGTAAAGCTGAGGGTATCCAGAGGCGTCACCCGGAATCGAAACCGGGCTCTCCGATCAGTAGCTCTCTAAGAACTAGACTGCCACGTCCCCCATAATAAGCAAAGAAGTGTTAAACATTCTTTATAAAATACATGCAAAATTTGGTTGGGACAGTCTAATATTTAATGACCATACTTAATGGGTATGGGTATTTCTGACATCCGCGCGCAAAAGGTTTTTGGAGGGGATGTTTGCCCCTGGTGGCATGCAATCACATATGCACCAATGCTTGACGCGTTGTGGCTGACAAGTGGGTGTTGACCTTCAAACCGTATTTCCCAAATAGAAAGGACCCCTCCCTTTTCGAAGGCACGGTTTACTTATTCATGCACAATAATCATTTGGAAAAGTTTTTACTATTTGAATGGAATAATGTAAAGTGAATGCGATGGTTTTCGACTCAACTATGAGGAAGTTCACGTCCATGAAATAAGGAACAGATTGCATTCGTGAACTGAATTTAATTGAGGTACAACTAGTTTCAACGCTTAAGCGTCATCATCAGATACCTTCACCTTCACATTATCACAGCGTACCTGATTATGACGCTTAAGCGTTGAAACTAGTTGTATGTACCTCAATAAAATCCAGTGGACGAATACATCCGTGTTCTTTATTTCATAGTGTATAGTATTTTTTTCGGTAAAGCATTATTTTCCCATTTGACTAAGCCCCTCCCAACCATTGATTTTACCTGCCTACCCGGGATTTGCTGACTTTAGGACAATTCTCAAATTATTTATTCTACTTTAACTAAATAAAATATTTGAAAGCCGAAAATGCCTCCGAGCAGGACGTTCTCTTAATTCAAAATAGTTTCTACCGTCACGGCTCACAACAGCCGAGAGACAGGATTTATGAAGGTCTAAGAGCTCTCTAAGCGACGATATTCCCTTGGATTGAGACTGAAGCTGTGGCAAACGCCATATTTGTATGCGGTTGCGGTGGCACCCTCGGGATGAGAGGGAAGGTCGTCGGGGGTCGGCGGGAGAAGGCGTCGTGGAGCGGAACACTATTAAATTATTCTACTTCTCTTTAAGTATTGGGAACCTAAAGCGAAACTCCCACTTCATCCATCTCACCTCCCTCGCAGGGACGATATTCAAATGCAATAAAACCAAAATGTTTCAGTTAAGGTGTCTCCACACGCGACTACAAATATATGTGTGATACCGCACTGGAGACCTGAAATTGTAGTGACGAATGGGATTATTTTCCCCTGTTTCCAACGGACATAAAAACACCCAAGAATGGTACGCTACGTGATCGGTAGGCTCTATTAGGGATAAAAAAAGCGCAAAAAGAGTGAAATCCAAATCAATGAATTCGTCCGTTGCACATTCAGACGGGTAGTAATCTTCGGGGGCCGGCATCTTATGCTTGCACATGTAATTACTCTTCGGCTACCTCAGCCAATTCTTGGTGCGATATTTGTTCCCCTCCCCTCCTGTCCCCACACACCTCATCCCCCGCCCGATAATGAAAAACCTCCTCAATACAGTGCCACCCTCTCCCTCTCCATTCAAGCTAGGCGATATCCGGGGGCAGACGGCAGACTATTGGTGGGGAGGAGGTCACGGGGTGGCGCCACCTCTCTCGTGATTTCCTCTCCGATTCCAGCTGGTCCCGTGCCACCCCCCCAAACTCTTTCCACCCACACCCCCGTCCACTCTCAACCCTGATCCCGTACCCCATCTGCTTAATTCCGGTGGATTAAACGCGAGGGCGCCCTTCTCGTAAAGATAATGGAAAGTGAGGACGTCCCCGTGATAGGCGTCGTGGTGTTCGACTGTTTTTATTGGCGCTGTTGGGAATCCCATCTCTTTCGAAAATCCCCTTGACCTGTGCCTCCCCTTCGCTCACCATAACCCCTGTCCCCCCCCCCTGCGTCCCCATACTTCACAAACCCACACAATCCCTCGGCGCATCGCCACTGTGGGGTTGATAGCAGGTGACTGCCTGGTACACGACCGACACCACCCACCGCTGCCCTCTTGCTCCTCTCTGGGATTGATGGACCCGCCGGGGTTCCCTGGGATCCATAACACTCCACTCCATCCCACTTCTTCCGTCTCATTCCCTTCCATTGAATTTTTTAAGGTTTTTCCTCTTCAGCTCAGGGTGTAGTGACTCTTTATTGGGTTGCTACATCCCACTGTCCCCATAATACATTAGTCTAGGTGATATGTAGTCTTTCAGTAATATGTTTAAGGTCAGAAAGAACGAAATAAATTTCCCTTTTAGCTAATCAATGAGTTAAAGCTGTGTACAATTGGCCATTGAAACCTTAAAAATGATACCATGGGGTGGTTATGTATGGGAGGATTCTAGGTTTCACTTATTTAAGGATGTCACCGAAGGATATGAAGATATGATAAAACCTACAACGCGCCATCGATTTGCGTGATTACCCGTTTAATATCAAAGGAAGTGAAGAAACAGAAACAGAAACAATACCCGGGAATGTTGTTTACACATTAGTTCATATGAATTTGAATTGGTTAATCCGGTTTATTATTTTGACGTAAACATTATTTTACAATTTTCCTTGAATTTCCCAAGCATTTGTAGAAAATCAAACGCAAAAATTGAGTTTTATTTTACGATTGGCAAAAATGATTTAAAGGAAGGTGACAAGCATTGAAACGTGACTTTTTCCAGTTATAATTTAGTTAGTTTCACTTCCAATACTTTGGGTCCAACGGAGAAAATTTTTCGTGATGACGAAAGAAAGTAACGAAAGAGAGTCCGATGCATTAAACACTACTTCAGAGAGATGAAAAATGGTACTACTACATTGCTTGCAGACCATGACTGGGAATCAATCATTAGATGAGAAAACATTTAACGCTAGACAAGTTATTGAAATATTTTAGAATTTTATAGGGTTTACGACGAAAGTTCCATTTGTTGGCCTGCTTATAATTACCGATTAAAAGAGGAACATTAAATAGCAAGAATGGGAAATCTTTTGAAAATAGGAAGAGCGAGAAGTACGTTATGACAGCAACGTAAACGCCTCTACTTCAATTCCAATGACTTTAAATCCTTTCCCATCCCCAATACCATTGTTGCTCACATCCCATGACATTCAATATTTTGTGGCTTGCAGGTAAACATGAAGACATATTATTTTCATATAAGCCTCCTTTTGTTGTATCTTTTCCCCCGGTTAAGGCTCACAGAAGCTCATTCCGAAAGAGGTGGAGCCAGGACGTTGAAAATAAATCTTTGAAAACTTTTTTCAGTGGCGAAACCACCCTTCCTATATTTTACATTCAATGAAAAAGTGTAACTCACCGACTCGATGAAAGGTTTCTACTTTCTTTATTTTTCTTATTCTTGCTTCCTGTGCTAGAAATTGACATGTCTCATAGTTGATGTGATGGGATGAATCTTTGGAAGACATAAGAACTAGGTAGGATCCGATGCAGAGCTTGTCTTCAGTGATTTGGTGGCCATAATAATATTCCAAATTTAGTGCCTGATTAAAAATTAAGATCGAAATGGAGGAAGCCTTCAGCTGTAATAAAAAATGAATTCTGATTCATAGACTTTGTTAAAATATTTATCGTTCTTATAAATAAATTTCTTTAATTTGATCAAATTCCCTTGCATTTATCTATTATTTTAATAAGAATGAACACTCTAATGCATTGTTTTAATGTGTGTGTGTGTATATATATATATATATATATATATATATATATATATATATATATATATATATATATATATATATATATATATATACACACATAGATTTTTTTTAAATTGTAGAAAATATTAATGAAACCGAAAATAGTTGCTCTGACTAATTACTCCTCGTACTATTATGAAGGTGGCTGAGATCACCGAAAAGCGAGTTACATTCAGTTTCATTTATCTTTCTTAAAAAAAATTTTTTTTATCTGTGTATATGCGTGTCCATCGAACATTGGCGAATGCCATAAAGGTGCTATCTTTAAAATTATATATACGAATATTATTCATACGAATATTATTCATACGAATAGATTGAAATAAGATTACTTTATTACCTTTGCCATGCACCATGAATATCAAGATATACCTGTAGACGTTGGAAATGTAAAATGGATTTCATTTCTACTATGGAAGATTGATATGTAGAGCTAAAGTTATTAGTATTCGACTTTTCCATGAATAAACGCGGATACTCCTTATTTTAACGGCACATACGATCACCTTAAATCTCGGCCGAGGGAAATAAATTCACAGAGAGTCTCAATAAAGACAAATAGATTCATATATTCATCCATTTTTCCATCTGACAGCAGAAAGTATGGAGCGCACTTGAACGGCGTGCTCCCTTATTTCATAGTCCTTGCAGGTAAGGCAATCACTCACAAAGAACAAATGGCCGTGCCATTTCGAAAATAAATTTTTTTAAACCGGTCTTCCGTATGACGTTAGAATAAGTGTAAAGGAGTTGAGGGAGCAGGTAAATGTTCAGGGAGTATTGATGTCTGTATGTGAATGAATATTTGGTAAGAGCCTGAAACGAAAACAGCTTTAAAAATTCATAACCAATCCCTGGACGTTGCTTCCATATTTTATATCATCCGCAGCCCCCTATCTTAAGTTACCCATCATACTCCTTCTCCCCTTTCATCACGGCAACCCTCGCACTGGCGTCAACCATCCAACCTTCCTATTCGCCCGGTACGCGCTCGCCTCACTTTCGGTTCTGTAGGTCGGAAATGGTTGATTGGGGAAAAATCGGAAACCTTTGGTAGGTCGACATTTGTTTAAGACTCGGGTATTTATTACCCGTCACAGCATTTTATAATTTACTTTTTTGCACATTAAATCTCTCTTCAAGCTTATTCTTTTTTATGCGCATTAAAATATACACGCGTGTAACTGAGATTTGTATCTTATGCAAGTTCAAAGGCATTGTTAAAAGTGTAATGAGAGTTTTAAAGTGTTTTAATCATTTTCTTTTACAGTTTTTGAGTGGATACGGAAATATTTAACGAAACGCTGAGTTTATCAAAGTCTATAAAATGCCTGGAAAATGTTTGCGGGTTAAACTTTCATTTCTCCGGCGGTTTCCTGCCGAGAACGATATCCCGAAATTTACAACGCTTTTTTTTCTTGACTCAACTGTCAAAAGCATGAATTAACGTCCCATTAGCTTGACTTTCGAAAAATATCAGGTTAAAAATGGCTGAAATGAAACTTATAATTGAAATTTTTTAAACTTTTGAGCAGTTGGCGAGAATAAGTTTTGCTAGACTTGAAAAGAAATGGAAAAACAGAAGTACCGATAAGGTATCTTGAAGGGGATTTTTATCAGATTGAAAAAAAATGATATTCTCCCTCCGTTCACTTAAAATTCCTTCCCTTTGACAGTGGTCTAAACCTTTTGCGTTCTTTCAATGTAGCAATTTCAGAGTGTAAAAATCATTCGCCTTGACCGAGATCCGAACCTGGATCCCTCGATGTCCGACTGGGGCTTTAGCCAGTTAATCTATCGAGGCATCCTTTTAAGCTGTGACATTTTGGGGGCTCTTAAGGAACAAGATGTTGCGACAAAATGCTGTACATACCATGTAACAGTCGTATTCGTAGTCGTGCGCGACGCGCCACAGTCCACGAGGTTAAAGCCAACTGAATCACTTAGGCTGTGTATACCTTTGACAAATTCCAAGAAACTGCGGGAGATATCGCAACAGTAACTTTTAACGGAGTCATCCGCTAATACGCATTTCAATGCAACAATTTCAAAGCGTAAAAATCATTTGACTTTACCGGGATTCTTTTGTGTTCTTTATTCATCCACTTCACCTTCTCATTAGAATATTGGAATATCCCGGTCTACCATTTACCACTGAGGGGCTTTCCCTTTTCCTGCCGCCTCAAAGGTGGCATATTGTCGTAAAAACGTATAGTTTCATCGCCGATAATTCGTATCGGATTTGCTCTTTCTCATCGCTTCCAAAAACTCTTTCTTCTCACACGCCTTATCGTGAATCCTCCGTCACAATGCCTCACCCGCTTTCTCCTCCCGGACCTCAGACATTGGTGCGAGTAAAAAAATTCATCACTTTAGCTTCTTTTTCGTTTACGTTTCCTAATGGGCATGTAAATAATCTTAGAAAACTTTGTAGTTGGTGGCCATAACGCCTGTTGGTGAAAGTGAAATTTATCATTCTTTTCAATAACGTATAATTACGTTATTGTTAAATTTTGGAATACATTGCATCTTCACAAACACTAGCACGCGTTTTCAAATTCTTATAAAAAAAGCTGCTGCCATTAACAGAGATAGGGAAATATTTGATTAAGTACCCATTCACCCAACGGAGCACTTTCCTTCCTCATGATTTTAATGATAAGCATTGCTACACTGACTTCTATTCCAAAATATATATATTTGTGGTGGACAAATGATTTTCTCCATTGGGCTATGGTGGGGCTGGGCTCCCTTTTATGACAAAATACAATGATAGGATTACAAATTGACGCGAACTTATTCCATTATAATGCGAAATGAATAAATAGTCCCGAGATCATCTCTTCTTAAAGTACATTCCTAAACACATGCTTTTATTTCGAAAATACTTTTCCTTCCGTCGTAGGCATTTTCCCTTTTCGTAAGGAGGAGTCGGCGCCAAGGATGGGGCGCCGACTTTATCTCAAATAATATTGAATAAATGTGTTAGATATAACATTTCTTGATGCTCAGTTTAATCATTGTTCAGCTAATATGCGATTGAAAAACCCATCCCGGAGTCGAATTTTTTCATGAATACAATACCCCTATAGTAAGTATGGAGAAAGTGAACAAGAAAGCGCTAAGTATCTTAGCAGAATATGTCAATGCTAAAGCAAATATTTTCGATAAGAAAGCTAATAATATGGAACTTACTGTCATTACGTGTGGAAAAAGCAATGAAAACCTCGGTTAGCATAATGGATTTTAGAATATCGCAAGCATAATCAATCTGCAAAGTGGTTTCAAAGTAGAAGTTTTCATTAATATAAGCTTGAAGCACGAAAGAAAATATGGCTTGAGCACGGAGGAAGGTCAAAGAAACGGCAATGAAGAGCATGCAGGAATAATGTCCTCCAATGTTTGGAGAATACTTACGTTTACAAGCACGCCCGGACAAATTTGACGGCCAGGAAAAATAATATTTAAGTGTGTAAAATGCATAACTACTGTTTGTACTAGGCGTCCAAATGATTAGCGTACGTTGCTAATCGCTGCTCAGGGTTATACAAGCACATATTAGGGTGGATTGATTTCGGTAAACCAAACAATCATTATATTCACAGATGACTTTAAACACCTTAAAAGCTAGGAAGCTTGCCATTAATCGCTCGTTTCCATAACTACACCGGTTTTTTCGTATGATATTCCTGTAGTTATTCCCAAGCAAGGTTCACTTCTCTTAAATATTCCCCAATCATCTCCTCACACATGTATCGGAATTCTGGCTACGCCGGCACACCTGCCGCTAACACATCCGTGCTCGCATTCACGACATTCCTCCGCAATATTTTATTCACAACTCCTCGGAGATACATCCTTCTCCAGCGCTACATATAAATAGGATTTCGTCCGCGTGGAAAATGACGGCAGTGCAGCGATGCCGTCCGACTCCTTGGCGTTCCATCCCAATGGGCCCATAACCCCCACCTTTCAGTCTCCCTAATCCGCTCCGCAGACTCCATTCCCCATTCTCCATCCCGCCCCACCACACCGTGCTTCTCAAAAGAGAAGCCACCTAACCCCCCCCCCCCCCCCCGTATCCCTCCGTACATCGATAGTTCCATTCCTTTTTATGCCGTCCCCGCGTGCAATCCACTCTCGCCCTCGCGGACGAGACTCTCCGTCACGGGGGTGTTTCATCCGCACAAAAGGCAGAGGAGTTCCTTTCATTTATTCTTAATCGGTCAGTCCACCTGTCGGCCACATTGCCTGTCATCCCTTATTCTGCCCCAGCGAACCCCTACGAGACGGATCCTCCCATTGCAACGGAGTCCGTGGTCTATTTTTCAAAATAGCTTACCTACTCCCAAGGTTACGATTTGACAAATGCCATCCGTTTGATCAATATTCATTCAAGTTGTTCATAATTCCTCCTGTGCGATATTGGTAGAATAAATAATTTTGAACAATGCACGCAAGTGCCTTAGTGACTCTTTTATTAATCTTATTTATGAGCATAAATCAATCCTCCGTGGTTATGTTTTTTGTTGGGAATTGGTAAAAAGAGAAATTGAAAATATTGTTGATGGTGCACCTTCTTTGAGACTTGAGATGCTTAATTGGCATACGAATTTGATTTCGTATTGAAACTGTTTGATATAACTTTTCTCCCTCATTGCAGCGAGCATCTTCTGGGGCGAACAGCAAGCAATGTCACTGTTGCACCCGAGAAACTTGTGTCCCGACATTTTCCGTTAACTTTACTCAAAAACCGCTTCAATCGCATAAAAATCAAATGAGATAAATTTCGCAGTCGAAACGATGTTCACTTGCGCCTGGTCGATTGTACTTGTGTTTACTGCAGCGGGTGACTCTACTAAATTTGGGCGCGGTATTTCCAGCATTTTCTCTGAGTTAATTTAAAAACCAAGAGTTTTTACGCTAAAAATAATAGACGATGCACTTGTTCCTAATCAATCCGTAGGGTTATTAATAAAAGTCATATGGTGACTAATAAACCATTATCACATTTTACGACTAGGTTAGTTCATGCTGGGTATTCGAGAGTCTCTTATAATGCAAAATTCAATTTTTACATAAGTTTTTATATATCTTCAATTATAATCGCCCATGGAGTTCATAATAATCACAGAAATGGTTTCGGTTTTGGCTCATGGTCTTTTTGTTTTCTGAAGCCGCCTTTTCCTGTGGTGTTCACGTTGGTAAAGTATGCGAACATTTTATTCCAATTGAATGATACTTTCCGTATTACATTGATTTCGTTGAACATAATGTACACCATTTAAATTGGGATAATGTCTTTCGACAAATACTTAATATTATAGAAAAGAAGGAACTATAATTAACTCAGTATTTTCATTACGTCTCATACATGGAAATATGAGTGAAAAAATTATCATTATCAGCATTCATCAACCTTAGAATAGTTCGCTAAAACTCCATATTTGTCCCACAAAATGTGCTCATATTCTTTACTTATGTATCTGCCATCATCTGCTTTTTCTTATTTCCCCCGGGTTCTTCTTCTGAAGATTTTTCCCTCCACTTTGATTTCCACAATCGTCTTCCACAAGGTGTTGCGCCTTCTAAAATGGCTGACGAGTTAATCTTCTCTCTTTTAAGTGCTTTCCATGGCATTGACTACATTAAGTGTCTTCGTGAATTCGATCGCTTATGTTATTTACATCATTTTCCAGCAGAATTTCCAAAAATAGTAGTATTTATGACTTAATGTTTTCAAATAGAGAAAAGGGATGGAGAAGGGGTTTTTACACATTTGGCGTTATTACTAATTCAATGAAGTTCATTCGCTGAATATTTTACTCATGCCATCCCGCATCTTCTCAGTCCAAATTAAACACGTTAATAAGCATTAGTATATAAAACTTGCAAAATGATAGTTTAACAGCTTCTATTTTCTTCAATTGCTTTCCTGAAACTTCTGGGAGCGTATGTATGTAATTCCTTTACAGCTCGATATGAAATTTCGTAGCTCTCTAATGCTCCACTTAATCTATTCTATGCAACTAATGACTGAATTCTGGTATATCCTTCGCTATAGAACGCAAAATAGCTATGGTCCACGGCATTTTTTTTTTTGAGATCCCATAAATTTCCCAGTAAAGCTGCATGTTCTTCTATCAACATTCATAAAAGGGAATACGTCTTTCAACAGTGAAAAAAAGCGCATTTTTGTAAAATAATATATCACAACGTTGACTTAAATGACATTGGTAACAACTGAAAAGAGACCAAACGGACTTTATTGATTTGTGCAATAATATAAGGCTTGAATTGGCGTAGCTTCTGCATAACATGAAAATAAGAAACCGCTGCCGCTCCGCAGAAAATACTTCTTCAACCACTTTCGGTAAAGCGGTCGACCGAAACAAGTGATTTCGACAAGGAATGGATGGAAGATGATACTCTATAACGAACTCGGTCGCAAAAAAAGTATAACTGATGAAGTTCTGGCATGGGCTAGTATATTGCGCGGAAAACCCTCTTTTTATTCCTGTTGCAGTTATAGATAATCTATTCAAAAATTTTATTTCAGCAAGTATATTTTCTTTAGTATTTCTAGTCCTCAAATTGAACATGAGAAAACGATCCAAGAACGAATGCAAAATTATGTTCACAGCTCACATTACTAAAAGGAAAACTTAGGATCTCTAAAATGGATATCAACGAGGACTGGAAACGGAAAGTGAGAGTGTTAGGGTGTTCCCTGTAACGGAAGGGAAGATTCTTCATTAACTGGATGGGGCCGTTGCGTGAAGGTGGAGCAACGGGGAAATGAAAGAGACTGCAGGGGATAGATCCGCTTCCTCGTCTTCGATTGCCCAACTTCTCTCCACCACTTCTCTCGCCCGCCCTTCACTTACCGTTCACCCTCGAGATGGGGCAGGAACCCTGGGGTTAAAGAGGGAAACGGGGAATCTTCGAGAGACTAAAGGGGCTGGTTAACCTTCCGCAAGTTTCTTCCTTGGGAATAAAAAAAGAAACTATTTCCTCAAATCCCCATTTCCTTAAGACTGCGGCGTAAGCGCGTCCTGATTTCCCGAAGCATGGCAAAGATAATAATTTTTTTAATGGCATAGTTTGTGGGAGGATCATTTAGTGGTGAGGAAGAAGGATAGCAGGGAATAGTGTGCAAGGTAAGGAGAGAATGGATGACGACAATAGGTTCATTGTCGGGGTGAATGGGGAGAACTGAACGTCAAGTAGGTTTGGGATTCCGCACCACAGCGGAGGGAGGTGGAGGATGTGCCGGGGGTGAGAAGGAGAACTTTCTGTTCTCTTTCCAAGTGAAGAAAGGGTGCAAAAAATTAAGCGGACGAAAACGGGGATGGTGGAGTGTAGAGTATGGGATTTGTGTCCCTGCCCCCTTTCTCTCTCCTTCTCTGCGTGCAGTGGGAAGGGGATATATTAAAGCAGGATGCTGATGAGATAGTGAGAGAGGGATGTAGGAAACTGCTTGTATTATGCTTTTCGGTAAGAGGGATGGGAGGAGCCGGACATAAAAAATCTGACAGGAAGTATGGAGATGGTTTGGAAGTGGCATTGGGAGGAGAAGTTCTAAAGAACACACTCGGCTTCAAGCGCAGAGGAAAGACGCTTTGCTTATTTATGGCTTGAGCTCACCGAGAAATGAAAAAGTTTTCCAGATGCCAAACGAGATCATTCAAAAGTTTTTGTCATAAATACGCATCCAACTGAAGGCAAGGATTTAAAGAAAGTGGAAAATCGATGCCACATCTACGATGGTAATTGCGAGACTTCTGCCTGCGCGCGAGTGTGAAACGCGTCAACGGTAATCGAATTTGGAAACTTTCTTCGTCATTATAAAATTTTTTGAAGAGAAAATAACAGAATACCGCGACTTAATATTTATGAAAAGCGCCGCTATGAATGTTTAATTGGTTTTTCAACCCATCATTTCATTAATGCAATGCCTCAATAAACCATATCATTTTATTCCTGATCTATTCCACCTGTATGTTTAACAGGTGAATACATTAGTTTTCTGTTCCTAGAGGTGGATATAGGACCACCAAGTAATCATGCCAATTTGATAAAGGGTATTTTTGCACAAAATTTGAGTAATCATTAGCCTGGCAATTTATGAATTACTTTAATTAGAAATAATTTAGAATCCGGCATAGTATTAGGTTTATTATTGTAGTAATACTAGAATAGACCATGGGACAAAGTGTTGTAAAGTGCTTTCCCGGGCTCCTTCCTGAGAGGAACCCAAACTCACTAATAATTCAGGAGCATTTCATCATTCTGACAACGTTTTCATTAAATCAATGGCAGAACGTTCAGCTCCCTCACATTGAAAATTAGCTCACATTGCTCCCATCTATAAATTTTGAATGAAGCCGTTCCAGTTATTAACTCGATTGCATAATAAAACTAAAATGCCTAAATTTATTGGAAAATGAAGAGAAGAAGTATCATTGATAATAGAACTAAAGCTTGGGTAAGGAATGCAAACATATGGTGAAGTGTGAACAGAGAAATTAGAAGTTGAAGAACAAGGATCCACCAGAATTCTGAACCATTTTAGGGAATAAAGTAAGCGCTACATGAATATTGCAGAAGGTAGAACGAGATCGCTTCTTGTTAAAAAGAGAGGGCGGTAGCCTGAGACCTTTATAAAGCTAAAGATTGCTTTAATTCACTTCTAAAATCGAAAAATAAACTGCAGAGAGTATCTACCCTGATCAAATTTTAATAATCCCTTGTTGCTACGCTCATGAAAAGGATGGATTTTTACCTCGAATTTTTTCTCGTTTAATTCGTAAGCATAAAGCACAAGACCAAGCGCTACAATCGTCTCCCCTTCCTTTTTAGAAAACATAATAATAATATAAATTAATCTATTTCTGTGCAAGGTCTATTAGTTTTGTCGTAGTGAAACATGCACTACAATGAGGTTGAAAATGCATAACATGTATAGTTACTAGATAAATGAACCGCTCTGAACTATTTTACTTAGACTTAACTAGCGACCGATATGGCCTTCAATGTGTGTATCTATAGGTGTGTATCATTTTGAGCGATAAGATTATTCAAAGAATTGCGAGAGATGCCGTGACAGTAACTTTTAACGGAGTCATCCGCTAATATGAATTAAAATGCAGAAATTTCAAAGTGTAAAAATCATTTGCCTTGACCGGGATTCAAATCCGGATCCCTCGACGTCCGGCCGAGTGCTTCATGGTGGCCAGTTAAGCTACCGAGGCGTTCTCATGCACTACAAAATTTTTCGAAGCACTCGGTTGGACACTTCGAAGCACTCGGCCGAAGCACTTCGAAGCACTCGGCCGTAGCACTTGGAAGCCCTCGGCCAGAGATCGAGAGATCCGGGTTCAAATCCCGGTCAAGGCGATTGAGTTTTATCCTTTAAAACTTCTGCATGATAAGATTATATTTCCAACAAAATTCACCTTAATATCCGTATGCGCACTTATTTCTACAAAATATAGGTAAACTCAAAAGGACGCCTTCTTACCTTATACCTTGTATTTTGTCTTCATTTAGTTGGTCTGATTGATTGTTTTGGATTTTTGCCAAGATGTGTCCAGGTTTGGACAGCAAATTTCTCATTAATACTGCATGGCCCCTTGAGTTTGTCAATTGCTCCTTCGAATTTGTGTTCGGAATTGTCGAATTTCATGGATTTTGATCTTTTTTATATGTATTTTGTGCGTAGACACATTCTATTTGAGTAAACCGTTATCATCAACTGATTGGCGAAATGTCAGGTTTTCGTGACTTTGTAAATATTTTATTTAGCAATAATATGCGCTGAAAAATCTCCAACAAAAAGTTACATCAACAGTACTTCCCAAACGTCTGAAAATTATGTTTTCAAATTTGGTAAGAGTTACCTTTTGCCATCATTGAAAATTTGTGCATTTTTGTCATATTTCATGCAGAATTAAACATACCAGCATCAGTGAATTAAGGAGTAATTTATGCAATGCTTTTCGACCAAAAAGATGCAAATTATCTGAAAGACGGGTTTGACCTTCCATTCCAAATGTAGCTTGTAAATGCACGCTGAAGGAGCCGTTATGCCGTGATGGACTTTTTTAACTTTAGTACTTTTTCATCTTGTTTTTTTATATCATTAGTATGATCTGACGCTTATTTCATAATAAATACTGTCCTGTTTTCTTTTATATCATTATGTCATATATGGTTTCTTAAAAGATGTTATTATTCTAAAAACTAATATTCCGCAAAGTGCCCCATTTTAAATCTAAGAATCTCATTTTTAGTCTAAAAACCTTACCTGGCGATGGTAAGTGTAGCTATGACTTATGAGGAGCCATAAAAAAATCAAGTGAACGCGTGCTAAAAATTAATAGGATATTTTCAAAAAAAATCCTTTCCCGGACCCATTTTATCATCTACTCTGTGTATCAATATAGAACACCGGGAAGACGGCAATCGGCCCCCATCAATCGGCCCCCCGGATCCCCTCCTCAAGAGTCCCTTCACGGAAATGTTTTGCCGAGAAAACTGCCCCTCGCCATCCGACAACTCCACCATATTCCTGGTTAATGAGGCTCGGGGAATGAGCGGAAAGTGAGATAAAAGGAGGTTTTAAAAGCTTTCCAGTCTTTTGAAGCCAAAGTGGGCGCGAGAATGGCACTCGGGTCGGACCCGACGATGCGGCTGGTAGAAGGAAGAGGAATGAGAGATTAATGGAGACGAATGAGAAAGGGAAAAGTGAAAGTGGCGAAAAGGGTGCAGGGAAGTGAATGGTGGGTGCGCATGAGAGGATATGGGAGTGGCCCAAAGAGGTGGCGGAGGGCGAGCGGGAAAATAGGAGGATTTTCGCACCCTCTTTTTCTCCCTCCTTGTGGGACGGCGAACCCAAGGCAAGGGAAACAGTCTCCTGAACTCAAAGGAGGCCTCCCACTCCCTCCCATTCCCGGGGGAGCTGAATGGGTTCTTGTTTTAATCCCCAGTCGTCGTAGTCTCCCATCCACTGCCCCCCACCCCCACTCACCGCCTCCCGAGACCATGCAGCGTCTTCCAAAGAATGAGAAATGGGAATGTAGATGCCTCTCTGGATATTTGAGCCAAATTTAAGAAATATCCAATCTTTGGGCCGAAATTTCAGAGACGCAAGAATGAGACATATTGCTGATTACGTCATCACTGTCACCCTTCACGGTGAAAAGCTTCAGATGAATGAAATCCTAAATTTAACACCAGTGAGCTGCTACGTTGCCAGCTGATTTCTTGGTTACACAAGCTCTCAGCGTTTTAAGTTGATTTATTCAAAGGAATCATCGTTATCCTCCTGATTTTTCCATAATTTACAAGTTCTACGGCGCTTGTTCCCAATAGTTTAAATTATTCTCTTTTGTGATTTTATGCAAGAGCAAAACTTTAAATTTGATAAGACGTATGCATTGTATTGAATGAAAAATAAAGTCACACCGAATGTGCCTTAACTGTGCGCACATTTTTTCTTTCGTAATTATTGGTGAAAATAAAATCCACGCCAAATGATATTTGAAACGTGTCTGTGAAATTGAGGGGGCTTTAATTAATATGAACCGGTAGACATCATCATAAGCCCGAGAGCGAAAACAAATTGGCGAAAGATGACTCATATTAGTCCAAATGGCATGGGATAAAATATTCAATAGTTCGTGGGAATTGCTCAATGGATTATCTTTTTCAGGCGGTGATGCATAAGTAAAGAGAGGGAAATTTTGTATGATATATATATATATATATATATATATATATATATATATATATATATATATATCCTTGCTGGAAAAAAATCGATATGGCAATCAGGATCCAGCACACGAAGTATAGAGTCGTTTCGTCGCGAGGCATTGAGCGAAGGGAGCAAGAAAACCAGCGTGCAGTCTGAGAAGTGTAGGTAAATTGAGAAGTGGCGGAAGGGAAGCGGGGAGGAGCTTGGGCATGGGTAAGAGCAAGGTGAGAGAAAGAGGAGGTGCTTGAGCTAAATAATGGGGAGGCTAAATGGACGCCAAACGCGGGATAATGGCTCCATGGAAATTAAATCGTGCAGTTCGAGATCGGAGGGGAAAAAAGCATGGGCAGAGGAGGAATAAGTACTAGGGGGAGTAGAAAACAGGAAGAGAAACGGGCTGAGTGAACGGAGATGGGAAGAGTAGGAACGACGAGTGGTTGAAAATGGAGAGAGAGCGGTAGGAGGAGGAGGTCGCGGCGGCTACGTTCCTCTATATCCATTTATCCAGTCGTCAGGCGTAATTCCGTCGATATCACTCTCCTCGACGAACAGATGAGCAGCGTCTAGGGCGGAGCGTTTTATAATTTAAGCGATCCATTTATCTACTCAACCTTGAAAAGTGACATGACCCAAAGACTGAAAAACGACTTTAATCTTTTGATTTCTGACGTCATCCTCGAACGAAATTACCTTTTATTGATGCATATACGAGCTACGATGTACAGTTTCACTTTTGTTAGAGTCAACAAGATAGCCTGGAACAAACCTACATGAATGTGATGAAACGTTTGCACCACTCTATTTAATAATAATCACATCAAAAGTGGATTAAAAATGCTTGTGGTCTTATATTTTTACTATTACCATGGAAACGGCCTGGAAATCTTTTACAAAATGTATTATTTAAGACTGTGTGGTTTTTTGGTACTAGGACAGATAATGAACTAATTCTGGCAACCAAACGTTAGAAACTGTTCATTTGTGGATTTTTCATATTTCTATGATGTCGCCGTAGAAAATGCTTTCAAAGTTTCGGTTAATCTACTAAATACTCGGCAATAGAAACTATTTGATGTAGCAAAAGATTTTTGCCATGATATTCCGAATTCATCTTTGCACGAGAAACACTTTCAACTGCAATGTATATAGTTATTGAATGAATTAATACGACTAAATTTCAGAAAGTGAGTATAATAACTTAACAATAAGCTCGTAACTGAAGCAGAAAACGCAATTCAAACTTATCTTAATGCAATGTGATTTCGTTACGCTCCGCATGTATTCAAAATGATGCATTAGCTATATTCGTACTTTGCACCGCCATAGCGGTCTACTCACATGGTCACTTCGTCGATAATTTTAAAGAAAGGCTACTGTCATTTTGATAATTTACATTGTTATGCTCGTCCAATAGCCACATAGTTGATATTGTAAACAAGGCAATGGCGGTTAGCTTAGAAAGTTTAATCTTCTAAGCAAGTATTCTACGCAGTTTCGTAACAGATTCAGATAAAGTATGTTTACATATTATAGGTAGCTTTTCGAAGAAGAGCGGAAGACTATAGATAAAAGACCAGAACTTCAAGCCTGTTCATTAAGAAAATATATAAGTACAAAATTAAGCATTGTATAAGCAAAAGTAATAATTAAATAAGAGCAGATTCATGGGGGTTTAATCGTAGAATTTCCATGGAAATGCTAGGAAGTTAATTTTAGAGTGTTCAGTCGTGAAAATATCATCTTTAATTTTTACGGTAAGAGTATCGAGGTGCGAAGGTTTGCCCGAGTTCGGCTGGAAGTTGAAGATATATACTTGGTTTTGCGTAAATAAAGCATGCCGTTTGAATTTCGGGCTTTTAAAATCTGACATAGAGCAATAAATAATAGTAATTTTTCGAAGTGCCATTTCATTTAAACTGTGTAAGACAATTGAATATTTTCCATGAATTCGATTGCAGTTCAGAAACGTATGTTTTACGCAGTACAATTACCATTCACCTCGCAAGTAGAGACTTACGGCAAAAAAGTGTAAAGAACGAAGTCTGCCAATGGCACACTTCTGACATATAAGGTGTATTTTCAATGTGCCTATGGCGACGCTAGAATCGAAACCTGGAAATGTTTTTTATCGAAATTGAAAATATGATTACCAATAATTATTAATTCCTTCGCCACTCACCTCAAGCCTGAATAAATGAAGACATTTTAAAATAATAAATTATGAATATCCCAAATGGAAACACGCACGTCTCTCTTAGTCATAATGAACGCATGAATATGATAGAAGGGTTTTTGGGAGAGGACTAGTTTTTGCTGGAACCAGCCACACTGGCTTGAAGAGGTGAAGTTAGGCGAGCACTTCTACTGCAACCCTCTAATATGAACTCGAACATCACGGGTGTGTTTTCACCATATCCTCGCAGTTAACAAATTTGATCTTCTCACAGTTTTCCTAGCTTGTTTGCTCTTTTTACGTAACGGAAACATTTTATTGCATAATCCTTTTCCCACTCACCCAGGAAAGGGAATCGTGTGAGACTCTCTATCTACTGCGACCCACGACTCCTACGCTTCCTCTCCACTTCACTCCACAGCCTCCACCGCAGCTTTTCAGCAGTGCCGAGGGAACCGCCGCCAACGTAAAGCCACTCATAAAATATGCTCAAAGTCGTGGTTATCTCTAATTATAAGGTTGCCGGTATTTCATTCGTGGTATTCACTTTACTCGTTTATTTACATTGAGTGAATTGAAAAATTATAGTATGAGTCGTGAATGGGGCTTCCGAAGCTAAGAGCTCCAGATCTCCGAGATCTGAGTTCGTTTCTAAAAATTAGCCATTCAGAAAAATTTATGCTACGGTGACAAGGCATCCATGCCGGCGGCGGAATCCAAACGAGTGATTTTCTTATTAGACAGTTTTACCCTTTTGGCTAATCGGATCTACTATTAAAATAATTCCATTTTTTTCCTTGAACGCCTGTTTCTAGTAAAAGTCTTCGAATCCGATATACAGCTGTTTCTTGTAAAACAAATCAAAACTGCCTCTTATAATTGCCCTGCTCCCACTCTCGTCATGCCTAAAGAAAGCACCATAAAGATTCTTTCTACAGACATTTCCTTATTCCATTTATGAACCATTTTTGGAGAAAATGTATAACTGTTTACCATCCAAGTAATGCGCGCAATTTATGAACTTCTTCTACCACCAGTGAAGATTGCAACCAAAAAGTAGTAAGTTTAGATTCATAAATAAATGCTGTGGAAGAAGGATTTTTCTCTCTGCGTCACTTTCAGTTTACAGTACATGTACTCGAAATTGTTCTTCTATGTTTCAGAAACTGTTCCTTTAATTCCTCTTAATTACAAAACTTGAGAGCAATCCCAACACTCCCTCTTTCTTGTAGGTAAGATGGAAAAATCAATTCAAAACCCCATCAAGGCATGCGTTCTAAAATCTCTACTCCCTTGGATCAAAATTGAACGGCATATTTACGGAGAAAATAATGATGATGCTCTCATGGACGAATGAGAATCGGAAATATAGCAAACCGAGGGCTGCGGAGAGAGGGGAACCAATTTCTAAAAGCGGATCGCTCAACGCACATTCAAACCACTCGAGCGCCCACATGTGGTACGTGCGTTGTAGCTAGGGAAAATGGAATGTACGCTAATAACAAGGGACATATAATAAAATTTTAAACCCAAACTGCGGAAGCTACGGGAACTGCCGGACGCGCATTAATGATTCCCCTTTTTTATTTCATTCCAACCCCTCTCATCCTTCACCCCCTCCCACGCCCACAGCTTTTGGAATCACGGCTCACCCACCCCCCACCTCATCTCTTTTCCGCCCCATCCCCTTGTCGGTCCTCCGAACGGCCTATCCCCGCATCCCACTCCCTTTCCATACGCCACCAGCGACGAATCCCAGCGCGAGAAAAAAGATGGCGAGGCGAATGGGGGGTGGGAAGAAGTGGGGACTGAAAGAACGAGTAGGGAGAGCTGGTAAAAGAACGGGTGAACGGAGGAAGAGAGGAGGAGGAGGGTAGCGAGCGAGTGGGTCGCGAGAAACGGGGTCGGTGGAACACTGCACTCGGAACGAGGGACGGGGGAACCCTGAGGAACGCGGGGGGGAGAGGGGAAGTTGGTGGGGACGGCGCAGAGGGGAAAACCCTCTCTCCCACGGCAGGAATAAGGGTGTGAGATTTCCTTTCCTCCCTTCCTTTCCTCTTCCTCCCTCATGGTCGCATCTCGTGGCTGCCGTACACAGTCCGCCTTCCGAACCCCCAAACCCCTTTGGCGCCCGGTTCAGTGTCAAGGCCGTGCCAGAGGGTGGAAGGACGCCCGGAATGGGTGGAGAGGTGGCGGGAGGAGAGGGAGGATGGAGGGGAACGGAAGGGGTGGCGAAATGGAAGGAGAGAGGAAGGAAGGCAGTAGTGGCGAGAGGAAATTTATGGAGCGGGAGCGCGCCTCTGAATCTCTCGTCCTCTCTTGCTCCCCTTCCCTCGGCACGCCGCCCCAGGGAGGTGGCGAGCCTCGTGGAGGATCATGCGACAGTCGTAATCGCGTGCTTCAACCCCGTGCCTTCTACACCCACGCATTCACTCGGTCTGCTTGTATGCCTGCAATGGGCTCGGAAATGTTTCTCGTTTGGTAGTCTCCCCAATCACTGATCGTTCAAGTGTAAAGAGTCGTGCTCCTGAATAGTGTTCGTTCGGGTGCGATACTCCATTTCTTCCCTATCCTGCATACATACGTCCACGGTGCCCATACGGTGTCCATCCGAAAATTTCCTTATTTTAACATTCGATGTGATGGCATTATACTCTTTTGAAAGAGAATGGCATAAGCTTGTTCTGCTAAAAATGAAAGCAAGAGATTTCAAAAGACGATCACGTAGATCACCTCAACTCTTTCTTTCCCTACCCCATTATTGTACCTCACATTCAGTGGAAAATCCAGGGCTACACGGAGTCCAGTGCGACTGGGAGTCGGCAGGATTATGGTGTTACGTTTGTTTTAATATTGATACTTGGTTGTTCGCAAAATGACATTCAGGTTACATATTTGGAATTTGTCGATATTTAGACCGAGCACTCGCTGCTTCGACAGAAAGTTTCAGTCAAGAATGATTTTTTCCGAGGTCTTCCGAGAAAGCAGAGACCACATGTATTGCCATGGTATGTGCGTATGGTCGTATACCTGCACACCGAGTCAACTTCTTTTTAAGACTTTCTGGTGAGATTCGAAGAAGGAAAAGTCCGAACAAAAATCACCCTGTTCCTTTGAATGGCCCGGCAAAAATCGACAGAGGCGGGACTATGGCTTTATAAGTATTTCTTAGTCTTCGGTTGATAATAAAGGATACCCCAGCCCAGTTACATCATCTCTTGTCCAACTGGGTAGTCTCATTTTTTCTTGAAAGACTACCGAATGATATATAATCTTGTAGCAAATCGCAGCGGACTATTTTGTTGAAGTGTGCGCTCGGCATTATAAATTTAAATGTTACACTACATTAAGTGCAGATTGAAATGTTACACTACACTCCTCCCCCCGCTCCCTTCCATTGAATGGATCCAGAGAGGTGTAGTGGTCTCACATGCTGACCGACCGTCGAGGTTACATTCTTGCAACCAATGCACATTAGTAAAACAGCGCAAGTAGTAAGTAGGAGAGAATGTTCAACACAGTGGCTCCTAACTGCCGCTGAACTCGAGTGCACCCATCGCCGACCCCAGCCACAGCTGAGCCTTTTATCACGACCCCCAATTACTCGTCTCGCTCAAAGGACGGCAATGACCTCAGGTGGTTGCAGAGGTCACCACTCACCAATGTTTTCACTCTTCCTGCTCTCCCAGTCTCCATTTCCAACTCCTGAATAAACAGTTGGGAGTACACCCTCGTTATGCCCCGTCATCTCTCGCCCCTCCTTCCATTCGCCGCCACTGCTACCCAGTTTTCTCCTTTCTTCCGTACACCTCCTTGCTTCCTCTCCCCTTTTTGCACCATTCACCTCTTCTTCCGGTCTCATTGTCTGGTTGAATGGCGCCGGCCGGACTAATAATCACTTTCAGCCCCAGAACCACTCTCGCTTTGTTTCTTAATTCGACTTTCCTTTGTTCTCCGCCCGGACCGTCCTGTTTTCATGAATAAATTGGTCACTGGTGCCAAAGCTATGTCAGGCTCGCCTAAGTTAACAATGACCGACTCTAGTGGACTCAAATTAAACTTACAATTTTGGGAATGAGCTACTTTGGATGGACGAATTTTCTTACTGCTAAGCGAATGTTTGATGGAAATCAAAGGTATCGAATAAAAGGCACTAGGAAAATTTACTCATTCAATACTTAGCGGTATCTTTACTCACTCCAAAATTGATCTCCTTCATTGCGGTACGTAACAACTCATATCGTGTATGGGAATTTAAGTCTTCACTGAAAGCTATGTGCTATGTATGACTTCACTGATCTCAGTCACACTTCCTTCATCGTAATGAAGTATTTACTGTTCAGGTGAGGGTTTTTTTACCAACCCAATTGTTTACCCCTTCCGTATTATTTCAGTGAAAAATATGTTTAATCTTTTAAGAGCGATTAGGTAATATTAATATTATGTTTTCGTGTTAAAATAGGTAGTTTTCTATGTGTAAATATGTGTGCTTGGGAGAGAGAGGGGGAGTGAAAGAAGCAGGATTAAAATGCAGTATGCAATATAGCGTTGAAGAAAAGCGTTTTGTCCTTCCCAATATGTAGGTGTTTAATGGCATTTGTACAGTACATGCCTTTGCGTTTATTTTATGCTATGCGGGTATTTCGAGTGACCTCCCTAGCTTAGTGTTTTTTATCATGTTCCCAGGGCTACTTTCTTTTTTTACCACATACGAACAAGATCTGCTCTCCTATTATTTCAAATCTTAATCTCACTCTTGTCTACTTTTCCTAGGAGAAATAATATATAGTTTCTCTTTCCCTTTGCAAGTCGATTGAAGATGATAAATGGATTGCAGTTTTCAATTATCTAAATGCATAAAATTTGAATATGGGCCAGGAAAACAGTGAGAGACGACCAACTACTTAACAAATATTTTGCAGAACTTCATTTTATCCATTCAGATACACTTCTCCGGAAATGAAAATGGATTTTCGTGGGATGCAGGCTGAAAATTGCACTTTATTCACACAACACTTGAAGAAGGCGATATTCTCGTAGATAATATTTCAAAATGACTGCACTCTATAATATTTAAGATTGTCACATTCATCAGTTCACGTACGAATACTAAGGAAATTATGTAAATAGGGTTTCCGAAACATATTTAGAGCCATTTTATGATTTATGAAATTGTTTCAAGTTTACAAATAATTGACGTGCATGTGAGCATCGATCAAAGTTTATTTGCCATCCATATTTCTTAAACTACAAAAATTTTCCAAATTGATTAATTCACTCCAAAGGTATAGTTCTAAAATTAAATGCAAATCACATTGAGGCCTTTCTTTCTCTCCTATTAAAAATATCTCCGTATTATGCTAGGTGGAATAATACTACATAGACTAGCAAACTGGTATGCATTATCACTAGCTTTTCCACTGAAACTAGCCAAAGAGCATTTGATCTCCATGGCAATGGGGTCCAAAAGAGGAATTTTGAATATGAAGATTATTCTCGAGGAATGCTTCAATGACACCTGCTAATTTTCACTCGGATTAAAAGAAAAATATAGAAGAGGGAACGAAGATAAAAAATTAAAATTTTCTGCACCAAAATTTTAAAGTTTGAAAGTGTAATCCGTGCAGTATTTCATGAATTTGTATTTCTTCAAAATAAATGTATTATTGATTATTTCTAAATAGTAGCCTAAACTAAATCATAAGAACAGACTGATCAAAATGAGAATGTAAAAAATTAATATCAAAAGTTGCATGGTCGATTAGCAATGGAGCATATAAAATGTTATCCATTATTTTCTGATGATATAATGAAAATAAATCTCTCAGTCGCATTTATCTCATTTTGAGTCCTCGCGTTCTCCAGTCGTGACCCATACCATATCCAAATTTGGAAGTTAATTATATTTATATGCTAAACGTCTCTATGCATAATCACTAAGTAGAGATGTATAGGAGTATATTATAAAACAAAGAATCAATTCCATGCGGGTGCTTCATATCCCAAGTTTCTTAGACGAAAAAAAGTTTCGAGTGGTAATCGCATATCGAAAATCAATTTGATACCTTGTTCCAATATCAACATAGCAATCCGCAGATTCCAGTCACTGCAAAAGAGAAGCGCTCATACCCAAATTCCTGTTTTAATGTTAATTTTTAGCTTCCGTGCATTGAAAGTTAATTATATACATAAGCTAAGCAAACATTCAACAAAATATGTGGACGGGTTCAAAATTCATTTGTGCAAAAAAACATTTTGTAATTTCGTTACTGTCCTAGGATCTAGATTTCCGAGGATTATATATTACTTCAAAAGAATCGTGATAGGTGAGTTACGTGTAGCTTCATTATGTCATAATTTAATCATATTTTGTGTTTCATTAAAATGGTTATGATTACCTAAAAGTTTATACATGCATCTGAGCGTCTTTTAAGGTATCTCTCTTTGTATCAATGCAATAAAAGCTTTAAATAATTTTTCATTTTTTTTTACATTTGGAATGAAGGAAACAATTTAGAATGAATGAAATAAAATTTTTATAACATTTAATTTTAATTAAATGTAGTTCCTTTGAAAGCTGATGCTATTTTTGTCAACTGATTGCCTTAAAAATGAATCAATTGAGCTTGAAATTTGAACAGGAAATATTTCGGTGATTCTTTTTAAAGTAGTTTTTTCGACGCGTTAAGTGATAGCAGACTTCAAACTATTCTTCAACTTTCTCGGTTCGCCAATTAGGACATAACGGGAAACTTGGCCCTTGAAAAGCACTTTATCCTTCCTTGATTACCGTACTACTCATAGAAAATTCTCAAACAAAAAAGATCTCACACAAAATTGGAGGAAGCCCAAAAATATCGGCAATTAACGAGCCTTCCAGGAAAAATTTGCCAACGCGCAAGTAGGTCAGAAAAGTCGATCTTTTATTGACATACGCAGTGGAGAAAGGAGATGGAGACTTAAAGTGAAATGAATCCGGAGATTTTTTGTCAAAAATGCCAAAAAGGAGTATTGATCGTGAAAGCAGGTAGTTGGATATTTTGCCAAATTATCCCAAGTATCGACCGTCAGAAACATTTTGAATTTTTCCGTTATGCGACATCTTCTAGGTCAGGGTTTTTGATGTACTCTGGTCATAATTTCGGACATTTCGTGACTTAATTTAATCTTATTTCTTAAATTCAGCACTCTGGCTCCAACACGGTCCGTTGTTATTCATTAACTAGTAAGTGTAAGTACACGTCGCTGAGTACGGTTTACTAAGCCAAATATTGAGTCACTGTCCAACAGAGAGCGTAACTATCGGTATCTAAATACGATCGATATTTTTTCGGTGTTTTTCTACATTTTTTATTTTCAAGATTATGAGAAGAGAATACCCTTTTGTATAAACTAGTTTTTAAGTCGGATATATTTCATTTTTTGGGCACTATCTCTACATGTGAGGGTCTTGGCCTCGTCGTTCTGCGGTCGGAAAATATTGATTTAATAGAATTTCGCCACGGAAATGCTGACTACGCCAGTATTGCCCCAGCACATGATTCTAATGAAGGAATAAATACTATCAATCGTACTCATCTTTCAACGTGCCATAATCTCATCTGTCATTAAAAACTTGACATGCAGCGTGTTTTCATCGTGAGTCGAAATCAAAACGTTATTTTGTATTAGAGTTGTTTACATTTTCCATGCCGAGAATGAGAGTGAGTTGTTGCATCCGCATCTTTCGTGTTTGGGTGGATTTTCCTCTTGCGCTTTCCCTTTCTGCCTAAACCTTTTCCTTCACCCACGAATAACGACTACGGACATGCGATTCTTCAAAGCTAAAGTCTTTCAAAATAAGACCTGCTGCACGAGAGGGCTTACCAATTGCTTACAAAAGAGAATCGATTTTCTGCTAAAAATATTTCAAATTTTGAACTTTAAAACATTCCTTAGAGCCAAATGAGCAATATAAATCTGAGGTCGAAGAGAATGAGAGAATCTAATGAAGCGTTAATGAATACCTAAGTACTTATACCTATTTATGCATGCGTTGGCCCCACCAAGGGGATATTTCTGCTTCACTTATCAGCGAAATAAATTAATCATATTTAGTCATTTACGTCCGTAACCACCCCCTGTGCTTTGTTGGCAGCAATATATTTTCACGGGTATGCCATGCATCAGTTATTCAAATGATGTGCTGATCCCTGACTAAAGAGTTCTACTCTCGGGATGCGTCATTATACTTAAGGCATACTCCTGGGAAAGGGACGGCCAAAATTTTTCTCTGTCGTTATATAACATTTGCTTCCACTAATAACTCGAGAGAGTAATGAATTTCATAAAAACAGTAATGACGTGTCACAACTCAACAGAAAATTTCTCAGCTAGCAGCACACCAGAGAAAATGTTGTGATAATAACGGAAAAATATTTCACTTAATATTTCACGCTTCTACAGAAATGCAATACCGTGAATTCCATCCGAATTATCATTAAATATTTTATCTTAATGAATATTCCTTGAAACAGGTTTTCCATTCATTTGCTAGTTCAAAAAAATATTTTGGTTACGAATAACATTCAAAAGATTTTGAATTACACAAAAGCCCTCTCGAAGTTCAATTTATAGGTTTGAATTTTCATACAAATTTTAATTGCGAATAGTGATCCAAATGTTCACTGTGAGATTAAAAAAATAAATGTATAGAGGTATATTTGTGAGTTGTAGCTACCGAAAAACTATATCGACGTTTCCCCTAGAACAAATATAGAAGAGTATTTACGGATATTTACAGGGAGGGTAGAATATATCTTCAGACAACCTGATTATCTTGATGCAGATAGGCACAAAATCGAGACGTAGATGGCAGTAATCACATAGTCCCTATGCGAAATTGAATTGTAAAAAAAATCCCTGCGATGCGTCCTTATCCTTTCAAGAGAGTCAATTTCACCACGATCCCATGAGCATCCTCGTCCCGACAATTTGAAGAAACCAACTACCCTACCGCAACCAAGGACAGCTCCCCTCTCCCCCGTCCACCCCTGCACACCTTACTAGCGCGACGAGTTAACGGAAGTTTTGTCGCCTTCCCTATTCTGTCGCCCTGCTCCCGCAGCGAGGGGGGAGGGGGGTGACAAAGTGTGGAGGATGAAAAGGAAGCAGCATTGGGGTGGAAATAGGGGTAGGATGAGACGTCGGCGGAAAGGAGTGGAGTGGGTATGGGACCATATTGGGGTGGGAGAGATGAGGGAGACTTAGAACGTGCCCTCAGAAAACACTCGGGTGACGTCGGGAATGATGCGCGCCGGTCGCGCAGTGGTGGGTGGCACGGTGGTGGGAAGTGCGGCCTCGAGGGTGGGACGGGCTATGACGGGGGGAGTTGGAGAGAGGGTAGCGCGGGAAATAAAAACGGAGGGCAGGGACGTCTCACATGGAATAGAGGTGTCTCGACGAGTGCGATTCGGGGGACGGGAGCCTGGGAGGCAGCATGAGGTACGGAGGGGGTGCCGCCGCGAGTTTTGAACCGGGGACTGTCGCGCAGATATCGACCTGCTTACGGCGGCGGAGCCGAGCGGCGTGGGATCCTCCTTTCCCGGCGTAGGGAGCGCGCATAGGCGCGCAAGTCTGTCCCTTCTCTCTCTCCGTCTCACCTCCGTCGGCCACTCTCCTTCCCGCCCCTCTCTGCGGCGCGGGATCCCGCCGCCGCTGCCAGGCGCGCTCGCCTGCCTGCCCGGGGCGCGGACAGTCCTCTCCGCGCTCCGAAAGGGGGCAGGGAGATGCGGGAGGGGGCGGAGACGGAGGCCGCGGTTGAGGCGGGGGTGGTCACCGTCGCCGTGGTATCTCGAGGACCCGGCGGGACCCTCCCGAGGGCCGCCACGTTGACCCGGCGGAGGTCGGTGACCGAGCCGCGCAGGAGGTCCCTCTTGACCAGGGCGAGGGGGAAGGTCATCCGCTGGCTCCGGAGATCCTTCGTTGCGACGCAGGTAAGGCCGGCTCCCGGCCGGCGCGAGCGCCGCTGGGAGGCGGTGGTGTTCGGGGCGGGGGTTGGAAGGAGGCGGCGGGGGAAGTTTTGACGTTCCGCGAGTGATGGAAGTTGGCCTTAGTGGTTGAATATGGAGGCGGTGATGTGCGAAGTGTTCTCATCTGTTTAGTGATGAAGGGACGATCGACTCCAAGGGATCGATTGCGAGAGAGGAAACGTCCATGCAATTTATCGTCGCGTCGCTGGTTTAAACCTGGGTGACTTTATCTAAGTTGAAACCAAGAGTCATGTAAATTTCAGTGCGGGAAAATCATTCACTATTTCATTCTTAAAACAACATGTGTGCATCTCATACAAATGAAGGAGGCGCGTTAATATCGGCGGGAGGATATGTGCTCGAGGTGAACTGCCCCAAGCAGTGAAAGTGATCCGTTGTTTTAGTGAAATTTGTATGCGTAAATATCTTTGCCTTTACTCCGTTAAGACCCTGTTATTTCAGACCGAAGGAAGGTTCAGAGTAATAACTGAATATCAATCTTTTCGTAGTGCTGAAAACAGCATTTTCTGCAAAGCACTGAATTTCAAGAAGAAAAAAATTATTCTTAAATTAAATTACCGAATGAACATAAATATTTTAGTTTTTTTCACGAGGGGAATTTTGTTTTGTAAAATTTAGGCATACCATCTTTGCATGTAAGGATATTGGGCGCGCATTTAACACCGTTATCTGTGCTTGTAAATGAAAATCGTACGGTAATATATTTTCTCCAAAGGCATGATCGCTTCGAAAGATCATTTCATTTAAGTGTCAGCAGGAGTGAACAGGCAGTGACGACGGATCGATTCCGGTTGATGTGTGAATGCCTAGCTGTTACCCATAATTGGCGAATATGAAGCTTCCATGCCACAACAGGAGAACACACGTTTATACCGAGTAAAGTGCAATTGATTGAGCACACAATGTACAATCCGTAAAAAAAACTCGAAACAGTACGCAGCATAATACTTATGGTTATCTGTTTATTCTACTCAGGAAAAAATTACCTTTATGTTTAATGAAATACAACTTTTCCAGTGTTAATGGTGGTTGTGAAGTAATGGTGTCACGTTACAAAAACTATTGATGGAGGCAATGAGAAACCACCTCAAGTAATTAGCCCAAGAGACAATGATGGCCGTAGATTTCATGCCTGTGTCCATCCAAAAGCTACCTTAAACGGTTGAGTACTAATAATTATAAGTAATAACTATTGTAAAAATCGTTATTTGATCAGATTTGCTTGTATTTGGGCTTTACTCATGATTTTAATGTTTAAGTTTGCATTTGTCTGCAAATATATTTTTAATTCCTGCTATATATTTTTAATTATTTAAGAACGTGGAATAATTTACTAAATACAATGATGGTATGCCACCTATAACCTCCTGTTTAGTTTGTAGGGCGTTGGGTGAAAACATATACCTTGAAGCTACGTGCAAACTTCAGAAGTATACAATTCGTATTTCGACGAAAAAATATTCTTCCTTGCTTGATACGGTGCGATTAAAACAATTAATTTCTACTTCTAGATAGTAATTAGGATTCTACACCAAAAGATCTTAATGGAAAATTAAGATTCTCCGAATATTTGTATTAATATATTTGAAAATATTTAATCATACAAATGTATTGAAAAGCTGCCAGTCAGGAATTTCTTCTTAAAAAAATTCTTCTCAATCAGGAATTTCTTCTTGCCTTACCTTACACGCTCACAAGATCATTGCAAATGAGCTTCTCAAGCATCAACATCACCGAGAAGATGTTGTGTGCTCCAAAATGTTATTATCGCCCTCCTCAAGCTTCAAATTACGAAGAGCGTTTCTCCTACCACGGGGGCAGGACTCGAAACATTTTCTGTGTCCCCGCAGCATTCCATGTAATTACTTTTATAGACCTCGCACGACGCATCGTCCGACGACAAGATTTTATATCCCGGGCGTTCCGCTACTCCCTCCTTTGTCCACCCTGTTTGTCCGAGATTGCCTTTTACGACTCACTTCGTCCAATTCACAATTCATCGCGTTGGGATCTCAAAATAAGCCTCTTTCACGGAGTAGTAGGTACTCCAAAGTGTGCACCGAAAGGAGAGGAGAGAGGAAATTAGCCTCTTAGAAGAGGAGGCGCTCATTTCCTCCAAAAATGAATGAAACTCGAAAGTTTGGGGTGGGAGGCTCCTAGAGAGAGCGCCTCCCACTTTTCGTTTCGCTCACGCGCGCGCGCGGGCATTCGGATATTCATTCATTAAAACTCATCCTTTTCATTATTAAGCCCATTAACGCCGATCACATTCGTGTCATTCTGCTTGTCGAAATCAATTGAGCGGCTGGTTTAAAAATAAAGCTCCAACCAGTCGTATTGATTATATCTATAAGGGTGTTAGACCAGGGGAGGATATTATTCTTGAATCGAGGAAAATATTTATACATGTGTATATTGGGTGATTCTTACATTATTTGTTGGAAATATTCGATTTTTTTCTGGTACGACCACCTTCCTCTGCGGATAGAAGGAAGGTGGTCGTATCAGCGAAGTTCTAGGGTTTATATATATATATATATATATATATATATATATATATATATATATATATATATATAATTTAATTTTATTTATATATAAACCATAAACCCAGTAATCAACCCGAAGGTCGGTTTAGTAGGTGATGGTAGGTAGGAGATCACCCAGTACTAAGCCCTTTACGGCGTGTGAAAATTCACACATCAGGGTAGGGGGGCCAGTTCCTTTCCCTGTGCCGGTTATGGTTTCCCAGGAAGGTCTGGTACCCCAAAAATCACTTTAGCTTGGGTGGAGCTGCAGGTGCCCAGAGTGCCTTGTTCGGGAATCAAACCCGGGACCCTCTGGTCAGCAGTCCAACGCTCTACCCACTGGACTACCGCGACCCACAATATATATATATATATATATATATATATATATATATATATATATATATATATATATATAATGTATGTATGTATGTGTGGGTGTGTTTCTACACGATATGATGATGTCAAATATTTTTCCCCGTGTGTAGGCAAAATATTTTTTCGATTAATTAATTATATTTTATATTTGCAGACGTCATTATTTCATTAGTATTGTGCTCGTGTATTAAAACTACTCCGCAACATCCGACACTTTACATATGGATTGAAAGGAATCATGTGTGGCTTAACAGGAGTGAAGAAGTGGGCGGAAAGTATTTCCCGTCACCTGCACTGGTTTTTCACATATAAGAGTGTTGGTTTGATCAATAGTGCCAAATAATGGGAATAATTGGGATTTGTGATGGGGGTAAGCTGAAATAATAAAATAGCACTTCAACTTCAGATTACAACTCCTCTGAGAAGCGGTTAGTCAAGGGGTTCTAACGTGAAAGACTTAAATTTCTTTGAAAAAACCATGAAATAATGAAAGATCAAAGAAAAATACAAATATTTTTTTGTTAAGGAAAGGGAAAGTCAAATTGACCAGCGAGTAAGTAGCAGCAATAGAATTTTCACAGGGAAGGAAGCACATTCGTGAATGAGAAAATTAATGACAATAACTAAGAGCGGAAATGTAAATCAAAATTTTAGTTAAAATAGAATATTGTTATAGAATATATGTTATATTTTATTTTTTTCCCAATTCACAATTTGATACATTCAGCGAAATTGTAAGGCATAATCGAATGAATTATTCCACGAGCTGTCGCAAATTTAGGCCGAAATAAATTGCCAATATGGAGCTATTTGAATATAAAAACTGTTACGATCCTAACCAGGCCAGAAAGAAGCAATAAATGCGCAATTGGAAAGGAATTTATTTTTATTTGCATTATTTTTATAGAGTTCAAGAATTTAAAACCCGGTTAACTCTTCAGCTAACTCATTTCAGTTAGCTATACAATGGAATAACCCTGCGGAAGTATATATACGCTGACTATAGGACTGAACTGCAGGATAAACGGACCTTTATATCTGGATACGATTATAACTGCTTCAAATGAATTAAGCCAAAGCAACTGGCTGTGCAGAGAGTTAAAATTTTGCATTCCAGTCAGAATTCATTTCCCTGGAGTGGCAGTGGTGATGTAAAGCTTTAGTTATGGCGTAATAATTGCTATTATACTTAAAATGTGTTCTGACGTAAGAAAACCACAATAGAATGAACAAGAATAAAGATTCGCTGGCAAAGACGTCGGTAAAATCACCCTGCACTGAATGCTTCTTTCCCAAAAATCTAAAATTAAGATTTAGAGCGCCTTTCGTATTTAAAATAAACCGGATCGCAGAAAGACAATAATCCTAATATTGTTATTGCTTCTATTTACGTTATCAAATTTCATTATCGATGTGCTTTCTGGTTTATCTACAGTAATACTTGCTGTAATTTAACTCACTTTCTTTTTATCCAGTTTACGAATAAATTATTTTTTCGTGGACTTATTTTGGATAGTGTAGCTCGTCCTCACTAGCTGATACTTTTTTTCCCTCTTCACTTCATGCTAAATGTTTGATTTAATTGTTCTAGCTTTTTTCGACACTTGAGAAAAATGACCTTATGATAATGGTTCTATTGTATATTATATCTAAGTATCTGTGTTGCTTGTTAAATGGTCAATATAGTACTCCAGATTCAAATCGAAGTATAAATATAATATTAAAATGGTTTGCGAAATTCAATATTAAGATTCCAATTTTATGACTTTTTCTCTTTGTTCATTTTCATAGGTACGATCGTCACCAAAGCAAGAATATTCTACGCCCTTTCCTCCTTTGCCTCATATGTTTTGTGCGGCATTGAAGGTCCATCTTTATAATGAAATATCTCCAATATCAAATGTAAATTTCAAATTCTCAGTAGGATCCGTCGCATTGCATGAAAGCTGACATCTGAACACAAACGGCGCATATCTGAATACGGCGCTGCCCAGCTCAGCATTCATTTATGCCCACGCGGCTTGACCGACATGTTTCGAATAGGAGCTGAATGAACCTCAATTTCCGTTTTGAATCGGGGAGATTTTGTTCTTTGAATACCTTCCTGAAAATGAGCTTTGCAGTTAAGTAGCCTGGCATTAGGAAAATTAAGCTTTCGGGATTTAAAAAATAACGATTCAAAATGTCTATTATGCGTAAAAAAGCAGATATATAGTTAAATAAAATGTCCACCTTGCGAGTTCATTCCCAATATTAAAATAGTGATAATTGCCGCGCGCTGAATCGTATAATTGGTTCGCAGTGGCAATAATGGAAATCTATGAATAAAATCAAAACGGAGTCATTTTCACATCATCCACATCCGCAATAGAATTTGGAAGGAAAAAAAATAATTCTACAGATTCATTAATATATCAATCGTAAGGTTACTTGACTGCATTCCTCCAATAATCCTCGTAAAATGGTAATTTTAGTCCTTTATATCTCTTCCGGTTTATACAAGTATCTCTCATCATTATTGATCTACCAGTTTGCCCCTGTGTCTTCCTCGTGAGACCGTTCCTTCCATTTGCCCTCCTATTACATTCCTGGCAAATCCACAGTCTCGCAATGTACGAAACATCCGATTATTTTCCGTGTAGTGTTTCTTGAACCAATGTGTATATGTATCCTGATTTATCACTTTCTCTATTTGATGTCCAGAATCAATTTATGAAGGGTTCTCTTTGGCCTCCTTAGCCAGTTTCTCATATATTTAATCCGCTAAAATATGATGAATAAGAGCATTTAGACATACATACTAATTTGAGCTAGAGAGAAGCTGAAAAAAGATACTATTTTACGAGTTGAGGAAGCATGCTCATGATACAACATTTTAAAATATTGTGCCTTGTGAAATATTTTCCTACCCATTTTCTTACATAATATTGGAAGGAAGATATTTGATTACCATCTAGTACATTACAGTCTAATCTATTAAAGCAATTATGGTAAAGATGCAAGTTCTATTATCCAAGAAGATACAATAATGACCTAAGAAGGCCTACACTATACAAATGTAGTGCATTAACGAATGATCGCAGGTCTTCTTTTGCACCCGATTTAATGACGATACCATCTGGAAAACAAAGAATATCAATTCCTCAGGCATTCACCTTAATTTCTTTGATGCTCACTCAATTGCTCTTGTTTCTCTTCCAAGTGTGCATGTTAACTTCGGCTGGTGGAGGATTGTATTCTTGTTCTTTTATTTCCTTGAACTGCTTTGACTTCTATTTTCTTTCCATCTCTCGTTCACTTTAAGGAGATTTGATACGTGTAACGTTGATGGATCATTTTCTGTCTTCCTAATTCATGCCAAAGGTTTAAAGCTATTTGAGAAGTTCATAGTTCTCCAGGACTCTCACTTTCCTATTTTTCCTTTGAGTATTTTAAATATTCTATTCTTAGCTTCAATTCTTAGTGACTAAATAATTTCTCCATTGTTTTTCTCGATCACGTCTAACCATTCCATCATAGGATGCAATTCATCTTTTTTTAGATGCTGATATATTTTCCTATCTGCGATTTTTCATCGATGGCCGTTATTAATTTTTCTCCGATACCTTGTCTTCCGGGTTTTCTATTATCCATCTTAATTAATGTACAGCCTTCTTGCATCGCAGAGAGGTATGAAGGACCAATGAGCTAAGGCCACTATTCATATCTGACGTGTAATAGCTCTTCTGATTCACATACTTCTTGTGACTTCGTTTGAGGATAGTTTCGTCATACTAATATGTGTACGAGTATGACTCATTTCATCTGAATTTATAAAATGTATATTCTGCGCTAATTTAAATTTTCGCATTTTAATAATTTATTCATAAAGCATTAATTTTTCCATTTAGTTATCCCTGCTGTGAAGACATGCTTGGATTTCTTTCGAAATTTCTGTTATAACTACTCCGAATTAATAAAATCTCTAATCTCTATTTTCACAGCATAATTCCTCACGAAAAGATTCATGGCTGGAAATTAGTTACCGTACTGCTTAGAATGAAAGCATTTATCGCAAATTTATCAACGCAGTTTAACGCAAAAATATTCCAATATGTCATCACCAACATAAGTAATCTACATAAGGCCCCTGGAGTCGTTGCTCCTTCAGTCATGTCTGTCCTATGACCTTGTCTTCGTCCTTCCGTCTTCTTTCCATTCTTTGAGCTATCGGTCATTTTCACCCTTATTATCTTCACTCTAGCTTCTACTTTACTTTATATTATCGCCTTTAAAGTCTTTTCTTTGAGTATTACCCATTCAGTCAATTTCCCTGTTGTTGATTATGTTGGTCAGTATTCTTTCCTCGTTTACCCTGTTATTCTAGAAAGTGTAATACTTCACATGTACTCTGCAAAACTTGACATATTTTTCAACATTCTTTCAAATATACTTAAATAATCACTTATCCTTGATGAAAGAGTATTTGCCAACTAATTCAGCGGCCGGACCGTAAGGTTTGTGATTATCCATTTCAAAAGGTTTAGCCTTTTAGTTTGATGTAGTGCGCGTCAACCAGGATTACTAGTGACCTTCTCATGCAATAGACTTCAGTCAGTCTTCGGTCTTACTCAATAGGGACAATGACGAATCTATAATATTTCGGTTAAAATGTTAGCGTTCTGACTAGAGTATAGCATGTTTGACGGATTTTTTTGTTTAATTTTAGCGTAAATCATTATACTTTTATAACCGAGTGAATGTCGACCTTAATTGTATAGTTTTAACATGTCACAACCTACGCTGATGGTTCTCGCTCCAACTCCTTCGGAATCGATTGTCTACGGTAGAGGAAGCGACGATTTTGCCCTTCGTAAAATGATAAAACTGGATCCATCATTAGACCAGAAGGCGGAAATAATAGTAAACGATATTAATTAACCCTCCCTGGATATTTATATACTTTCATCACCCATGGCTGTGCTTCATTCTTCCCAGAATTATCTTTTTCTTCTTGCCCCGTTCAAGCGAATAGTTCCCTTTCGCCCTAAGGCATTTTCTGGACCTATTTTTGGAAAGGGATGAAGGTGGTCCTCATTACACGAAGGTATCTTTCAGCCTCCACCCCAACTCCGTTACCCATCTCTCATTCTGTCTCCCTCTCCCTCTTTTCGCTCTTCTTCTCCTTCCTCCCTTCACCTGCACCCCTATACGTTATCCATTTTCCCCATATTCGGGTCCTCTTCCCATTGGAAAACTGTACGAGGAGGAAATTTGTGACGAGAGAGGTCCCTTCAGTCGAAGCCAAAAGGCCGTTGACCATAAATATTCATTTATCCAAAAATAATTGCCGAAAATAAATCTCTATTAATTTGATTCTGATTTTTCATGATGAGGTTCTAGGGGGTAAAACCCCTTTTAGCGAGAGCAATAAAATTTCATATGAAACTGGAAATACAGATATAGAGCGTCATGATTCGCGATAGTACAAGTATGTTGAAGACTGATGCAGGCCAGCGGGTAAGGAGCAGGCAAAGATTAGGCATGTTGGACGTTATAGATGGTTTATTGCAGTGTCGAATGTCAGGTTTTGATTTCTTTCGCCATGCAAGGAGATTTATCGTTTTACCGTTGTATTGGCTGTGACCATCCAAAGCGTAACTTAACCAATAGAATACCAATAGTATTAATAATAATAATAATAACTGAACTGTCTTTTGATAAAGGCTCAATTTGTCTTTTGGGAAGACATGAAATGGCTTTAAGGGTATTTTTGGCGTTCAATTTCAGTTAACAACGCAAAGAAAAAAAACACGTTTGCCTTAAAAGTCCATTATTCCCATGACCATCAGTAATATTCAACCACCTTATTTAAACTTCACTCTAAGCAAGAGAAACGTTATATGACTCCAGTTTGCCGAGCGCTCCCTTAGGCGTACGCCTACGCATCCTTTTGTATTCTTCTCTGATTACAAGGAGGGAGAAATTTTATTAAGCTTCTGGTTGAAACCAGAAAAAGGACCAAAGGGAAGATTAGGAAGATTAATGCCCTTAACTTTAAATGTATCCGAACTGAGGTTATTTGAGTACGGATAAGTTGGAGACAGGTTTATCAGCCTGGAGCACACATTAAGTAATGCAACAATCAATTAAAAATTCTTAAAGTATTAAAACATAAAAGTTCGAGCCACGTTATGGCTCAATAAGACATATTTACTTTCAACTGTCAAACCAATAATGTCTGACTTCCCGCGATTTCAACTGAAATAAACTGGTATCAAATTAAAGTTCATCTTACTCTAAATTAGTTTTACGAAGTGGTTTTAACGTTTACTAAAGGAACTGGTGCAAATTGGTTCAGTAATTGCCAGATTGGTTGCCAAATATAATTGTTCATCAGGAATTACCAGTGACGTATAGATAAGCCCACATCACTTTCGTAAACAACTAATTCCATTGCCTCAGTACTTCATGGTTGCATTTTTTACACCAAGAATTTATATAAAGTGAATTCAGGGTACATGGCTGGAATAATTCGTTTGGATAGCCCTGCGTAGGTGTGGAATAATAACCGTTGAAGGAGCTAATCCCTAGCATATTATTTCGAGACAGAGCATTTGAGAGAAACTGCTTTCGTTATTCAAGGCTTAGAAATATTTACACCTAGTACATCATTGAAAAAATCGTTAATATCGTAATAGCGGGGAAACAATGGATTTTCACGGAAGCATACTATTCACGATCGACATTTAAATGCCATGAGAAAATCGAAAACAAGAATTGTCCCAAAAGTAGGAGGACTGAGTCGATTAAAAAGATTTTAATGCCAGAATTGATACATTCACTGAAGTCTTCGAAGTAGCCCCTTGTGGGTCCATACACCACTGGCAGCGGGTTTTCCACCCCTCGTACGCCTTCTGGAAGGCGGCGCCCGGAATGCTGCTAAGCTTTCTCGTCACGGCCTATTGTAACGCTTCCACCGAGCCGAGGTGACGTCTTTTCAGCACGAATTTGAGGCGAGGGAAGAGGAAGAAGTCTGGTGGTGCAAAGTCAGGGCTGTAGGATCGAGAAGCTCTTGGTAGATCCGCGTGCGAGTTTCTTTTTATTCGACCGAGAGCACTCGCGGCACCAACTTCGAACCCACATTTTTCATGTCCATATTTTCAGTCACAATTCGATGCACATTACTTTTAGGAGTGCCAAGTTCACCCTAAACCATGTGAACATTTAATCTGCGATCCCTGTCCAAACAAAGCCTGCCCTCTTGCAAGACTTTCGACACTTTTTGAGGTCAATGAACGTCCTGAACTTTCGGCGTCTTTAACATCTTCTCAACCCTCCCGAAACAACTTGTGCCACTCAAAAAGCCCGGTATAGCCATGGTTTTATTACTATAGGCTGTCTTGAGCATGCCATGAGTCTCTTTCCGGTTTTGTCCAGTTACACGCAAAATTTGATAGCGTAGCACTATTTCAATAACCGGTTAATGACAAAGCGTTTCGAGGTAACGCTATAGAAGTTTCGCAAACGAACGATCCGCCCACCGGAAAGGCTAAAAGCCTACTGCTTCCAGCCTCCAGCCTTTTCTTGGACTTCCCTCCCGCGAACCGAGGCAGAAAAACCGCCGCCCCTCCGTCCGTCTATCCGGGAAAAAATAAGTCTAACTACTTTTGGGACAGACCTTTTAAGAGCGACGGTTTTAATGGCTCCTCACATCGAGGATCCAGGTTCCAACGCCGGCGATGTAGAATTTCAACAAGGTGTTTCGATCTTGTTTTGGCAGTCGCATTGAGAACACTTAGAGCATTATATTCCAAACGTGAGGCGGAACGTTAAACTGTCTTTGTCCTTGTCGAATAAACTCCTTGTCGCCTATCGTCAAAAGTTATCTCGACCCCGGTTATTTCTCTACCCTTCCTCCTTGCTATAAAAAATTATACCACCCATTAAATTGCTCTTCTCTTCCATCAGGAATCCCCAAGTGTTAGCTGTAATTCGTCCTCTTCATTATTTCCTGATACTATGAGACATGGTCGTGAACTTTTCCGTTTCATAAAGGAATTGGTGTTAAAATTTTTATTTGATATCAGACGATAAAATGATGAAAATATATTATTTCAATACTTGTCTTTTTAAATCTTCTCGTTTTGATTTTACGAGTATTTAATTTCATATGCACCATCTTATGATATTTCGAGAAGACAACCTTAATAGTTTATTCTACGAGATTGCATCAAGTTCCTGTAGCTATTTATGAAATCAATTAACCACGCTATTTCAGTTTTAAATTTCTTATTATTTAGACAATTATGTTTCCAGCTGGAAACATAATTGTCTAAATTCAACAGCCGGGTCGCTTCTAGGCACTCTCCGCTTCACCCTACGTGTGCGATTTTTCTGGTACCAGATCTTCCTGAAAATCCACGCACGGAACAGGCAAAGGAATTGACCCCTTTTTACTGATACATGAAGCTCACGCGCTGTTGGCTTAATATTACGGGAACTCTACCCTCAGTTTTCAAACCGACCTTAAGGTTGATAACAGTGGTGGTTGTTCATGGTGTCATTCTATATATTTCGGCTTATGTCCGAGAGTATCTTTATAACAAATCTTCAAAAGAACTCTTTAAATTTAATTTTTTATCACTGTTTTCATGTCTGCGAATTAATTGCACTCATATTGTGGCAACGTTGAAAATAATGATTCTACGTCTCTTGCTCCCTCATCTCTCAGAAATGAATGTCTGTTGTATAACTCAAAAACAATGTTATTATTAGCCATCAGGCCACTTCGGTAGGCTCCAAAATTCTCTTGAATTCTGAACGCAGCCATATAGACAGTTTATTGGGTTGATATGGTTAAACGAATTAAAGTGACACTGTCATCCTCTTCGATCGAACTTCAGCAGGTTGTGTAGAGGGTCGGCGTTCCCGGGTGAGCTCCAGGAAACCTCACCTTTCCCAAATTCGGTTTCACTCCGCCGTATTATTTTCCCGAATTCTATCTATGTTGAACGTAAGTTATATTCGCACCCATGATAATTTAGTCACTCCATAAAGACAATGTCATCTGTAATGCATCAGTAGTGTGCTGATTATTTGAAAATAAATTTTAATAATTCGTATAAATAAACTCATATGAAATAATTTCAACAAAATAAAAACTGCGTATCGTCACTTAAGCAGTGAAAAAAGTCGATAAGATCAAAACATAGCTTGTTTTATATTCTAAAAGCGGTACTATTGCAATTAAATTGCAGGTCTTTTGATTAATTTGCGCTAAGACGATTTCATTATTCATCTCAGTTATTTTGTGGCCACCACAGCATTTAACTTTACAATTCGTATTAGTATTTTACTTTCTTGTTACTTGATTATATTCTTCAATAGTCTTTTTTTTAATTATCATCTTGGTTAAAAAATGGATTGAAATGCATCTTCTTTCATTGAAAACGTATATCAGTAGAATGCCAGTTACTCTAGTAATGGTTACTCCCAGGAGAGAACGAAATTAGGGGTAATGATCGCCATTTATAAGTATTTTCATTTTTATCAGTCTTTTTTAAATATTTTACGACGCTAGTGTACGCATATGTATATCCATGTGTACATGTATGCATGCAATCGCATTTCGAAAAATATTTCATCTTTTAATAAACAATTTACAACATTTCGTATTCAATTATCTCTTATTCTGGCCCAGGGAACTCCATTTTCGACATATGACCCAAATCTTTTGTATGGGTGTTGACAGTTGTAAAATTGTTTCATTTACATTTTCCGTCGTAATAAATAAATGAATTTTATTGAGGAATAGTAGTCATTCATATACAAGTTTACTGAAAACTCTTTCAACCTCATGCCTTCGTATGGATTCGCTACGCAGCTTTCTTGTATTAGAAGCCATCTCTTTCCCGTTCTACAAACTTTTAGCCAATGTAACTAACGAGCTCAAGGAAAATGGTGGAAATTTCTCTCGGTGAAAATGCTTCCCCCATGAAAAAATATAGCGACGAACGTTCATTTTGTCCGAAATCTGCTGGTGATTAATCGATTTGCCATTTTATCGTTGGGGACTGTAATGCAATAATTGGAACTGGGGTTTTTGGGGAGAGTTTTCATTTTGGGACGCTTATAAATGAAAAAAAGAAGGAAGCCCTCCTCTGACTCGCCAGGGAATAGATGTGTTCAACAGTACTGCGACAACCTCTTCGCCTCTCTCTCCTTCTCTCCCCTGCCTCGCCTCGTTAATGGCCATAGTGTGCTGCGACTTCGCGTTTGTATTCTCTTGGGATCAGAAAGCTTCCACTTGTGCTAGAATGTATCTCGGGTCAAGAATTGCGTGAAATTAAACCCAAACCCTGAACGCGCGGATCATGGTTTGCAGATATTTTTGTACGCTCGCCATTTATCTATCGTTGCTGTTCCTGTGGAGCAAAACAGAAAAATCGTAACTCGGGAGTTTGGATGGAATTTTTAACAGTTATAAATATATTTCCAGATGTGCATTCATGTACTAATGGGGATTTTATATCAGTTTCACATGGGAGAACGTTAGCTTTACATTCCATACATCGAGGATGTTGAATTGCACCAAAATATTCATAAAATTATAGTAAAGGTGTGAGTACTTAAAGTAAAACACTCTAATTTTCTTTGGAAAACTTGCCTCGTAGTTAGAGAAATTGTGATAATTGTTTCAATTCATGTTATTGTGAGGCCACCAGAGATTTTTCAATTACACCTAAATACCTTTTAAGGATCCATTTTTACTAGCATGAATTACTTATGGTGGGTATTTAACTGTAGTCAGTTCTTACACCCATGGCTCGTAACTAAAGAGCAGATACTCGATTTTTGACAATAGAGGAAAATCCACAATTCAAGAACTCCGGAAAAGTAATATCGAATGACGTTTATTATAATTAAAGGATGGGAGACGTGAACGATATAACTACAGAAAAAGAGAATAAAGGGCATGGAAATGTGTTGTCATCGAAAATAAAATGGACTGTCAGAGTGAAAATTGAAGAAATATTTCGAGGACTGGTTGAGAAAAGTCTGTGGAGGACACTTACAGGAAGAAGAGGAAAATGGATTGGACATGATCTGAGGCATGACTGATGGTCATAATTGAAGGAAAATTAGAGGGGAAGATTTTAAGATGGTCAAAATTTAACTCGGAGGAATAGGTAAAATGTCAGTGCAAAGAGATACGAGGCAATAAAGAGATCTGCAGGGAACAGTTTAGAATGAACAGCTTCTGAAACCAATCCTCGGATTGACAGCCCGCGATGATGATGATGAAGAAAAATGTTTAATCCTATGTATGTTTTACGATAAGTAATTCCTACTTTAAATCATGGACGCAGACACCAAAGACGTTACAACAACAGAAGTATTTAAATTTGAGGAAACCAAACATTCAAGGGAATTAGGTTGATAATTAGCTATCATGGCGGGTAGGGTTGGTGAGGTGGTGAGCTTACTATGCGATGCATGAAATACATGCATTAGGGTAGGTGGGGCCAGGGGGTCCTTTCCTTATGCTGCATATGTTTTCCCAGAAAGTTCTGGTACCGGAAAACTAACACAACTCGGACGAAGCTGAGGGTACTCACAGACGCGTGCCGAGAATTGAACCCGGGCCTCTCTGGTCCAATGCTCTACCACTGGACTTCCACGTCCCCATATATCACTACTAGATCCTTACCGCTTTCCTCCCCCCCCCCCAGCCCTGCGCTTCCCCTACCCCTGGATTACCGCGACCCACACACATATATATACACATATATATATATATATATGCTTTCGTAGACGTAACACAGAAGTGCCGAATAGTACAATACACAGTAACACACAATATAGAAATACAAAAAAAGAAGAACACTCACACGTTATTTCTTGATATTTCGACGGAAACAATCCGTCTTCCTCTGAAGATATAGAAGTAATGACTGAGTCATTACTTCTAGTCGAAATATCAAGAAATAACGTGTGAGTGTTCTTCTTTTTTTGTGTTTCTATATTGTGTGTTACTGTGTATCATATATATATATATATATATATATATATATATATATATATATATATATACTTATATATATATATATATACTTATATATATATATACTTATATATATATATATATATATATATATGTATATATTTATTCATTCATTCATTTACTTCTATATCTTCCGATGAAGACGGAGCAGAATTCCGTCGAAATGATCAAGATATAACGTGTGAGTGATCTTTTTATGTGTTTCTGTATTGTTTGCTGCTGTTTAATTTATTATTCAACACTTCCGTGTTACGTCGACGAAATCATCTATATATATATATATATATATATATATATATATATATATATATATATATATATAGACACATACACATACATCTATAATTGTATATATATGTTTACATATTATATATATAATATATATTACACACACATATATATATATATATATATATATATATATATATATATATATATATATATGCCTCAATACTTTTAAGTTCATGCCAGGAAAGAGGTGAAATGAGAGAGAAATAATAATAGAAAAGCTTCAAGCGCTAATACCACCCCATAGTTCATGCAAACAAATTCAGGTTCTAATATACTCGTCATAATACTTCAGAGTAAATTAGGTAACCATATTGAAACAAAATTCGGTGAATGCTTTTAAAAGGTTTCATTTGAAAAATTGAATATTGATTAGCCGATATTCAATATAGGAGATGTAAATACGTGTACAAACTTCCTACCACTTTCTTTAGCCTCATGCTTAGTGCTTTTTTTGGTTTTCAGTAACTCTAGTTTTACTTTGCGATCCAATGAAAATCATAATGTTGGAGGTGTAAGTGCTTCGGTTCTTTAGTGCACCCAAGATAATTTGCCGATTCAGAGACCGACAGAGGGCCCTTAATAGCCTAAACGAGATAGCGGAGAAAATGAAATTGAGGGTACATACGTTCAAACGGAAGCGGTCGTGTTTGGTAAGGATAATGGGAAGTGGGAAGAATGATTGCATATGGAGGTTAAACGGTGAAACAGTCAAGAAATGGGATATTTTTTATACCTATCTTGGTGGAATGTTTGTGAAAGATGATGGGGTAGAAGAAGAGATCAAACTGCGTGCGAGTGGCGGAAGAAAGGTTGTTGTGAATTGTGTAAAATATTAAAACTCGTTTAGGGTGACAAAAATGATAGTGAATAAAAGTGTAATCCTCCTTACAGTATTTTACCAAGGAAAAACTTGATTGTGCCAAGATGTATGTTTGTCTTCTTATTGGGGTATCGACTTGAGGAGCGCTTATAGCAAAAAAAAGATAGAGGATGAGGAATGAGTAAGTTATGACAAAAAATGGACTACATGCCCCTGTAATAAGCAAATATAAAAGAACTATGCTGCGCTAAGCCTTTTATGCTGAGAGAGTGGATGAGGGTTGAATTACTGAACAAATGTACAGAAGAAGAGAATGGTTTTTGTCTCAAATTTGCGCTAACATGATAAGAAATCCGAGGGAAAGAGCAACCGATTCACTTGCGAACGTTTAAAAAGTAAGTTATGGTTAATCCTAATGAATATCTCCTCGATTCATCACGAATTACCTTTTTTAATTTTTTTATAGCCAGTACCATGTAAAAAAATACATCTTACTAACGGAACCATTTCGAACGGAACGCAACTCCACAACACAATTTGACTTGACTCCATTGGTGTGCAAAGGCTCTCTGGCTAACCGCTGACATTCAACATGCTTTCCTACAATATATCTTGCGCGTTTATTGAGCGCATCTTCTTCTGTTAGTTCATTCCGATGAGCTATTGCGACCAAAGATCAAAGGCGCTACCAGGGCAGGCTCTCTGTTAACTGGGGACATCCATTAAAGGATAAGAATGTAAATTCCGCTCGAATAGTGTTCTCATCTAGCAAAGAAGATTCACATAATTGTATATAACTCAAAAAGACGAATCTTAAGAATCTCTAATGTAGTTCGATATTTTATGGCATGTCCTTGCTTCAAAAAACTAGTTTTTATATTCGCAAATACGAATAATAAGAGAAAGGAATTTTCTTGTTTAGTGGCTTTTGGCTGCAGTTGAAGCAGAACCCTTCAAGAGATTTTCAAGTTGAGGTTTTTGTTTGAAGTACTTCAATGTATTATGTCATGTTTTAAGCTGTATTAGTACCCATATGTTTAGTCAGTCACATAGTTGCTATCTTTTGCAATGTTTTAGGAAACTTTTCACATCGAAACCAAACTTCCACTCGACTAAGAATAGCACTAACTGATTTCACTAATTTAGTTCAAGTGAATATTGGCAGGGGCAAAGTTAAATTGAAAAACTATCATTTCTAAAAGCAGTAAATTCCCTTACCGTGTTTACCTATATGGAGTGAATCATCTAATAAAAATATTTGCTAGAAGAGAGTAAGTTGTAAACAGGTATCCCCAGGACTGTAGTTTGTGAAATTATCGTTTCATCGAGGATAAAAAACACATTTTGCAATGCTGAATCACTAACAGTGCAGACCCAAATTAGGGAAATCACATGACTTAAGACTGAAGTCAGCCGCCACAAGATAGCCACAATGGCAAAAAATATATTACATTAAAAATATTTTCACATGAAAGTCACTTTTGGAGATTTTATGGTCATGAATTTGACACTGCTAGTTTAAAATTCGTATTATGAAATGTTTTTGCTTAATTTAATTATATCTCTGGCAATTAATTTTCATCAGTGGAAGAAGTAATGCATCCATCAGGCTCAGAGGTAAAAAATTTTAAGTTGTTATTTTACCCTTACTTTTTTAAGGTATTTCGTAAAATCAATTATTATTTCATCTAAGGAATATAATATGCAATTATTAGAAAGACTAAAAATAGATGCTTAAAATTCCTTTTCATCAATAGCTGTAAATCAAATTGATAAAAATTTTATTGCATCAATAAAATGAATGGCTGTCACTAGTATTCATAACTTTTTGCATAGTCGTGAAGCACTTACTTTCGTTAAACAAGAAAGCTCACGTCACTGGGTCTACTTACTACGTTGGTCAAAGCTTATCAATGCTTTGTTATCATTAATGCATACATAGGTATATCTTTGTTTCCATGCCAAGGGAAATTTAGCTTAACTCTGATAATTTTCCCAATACGCGTATACGTAAATATTTTAATTGACAAACAAAATTAATCATTATCTTTACATTAAGATTAGACAGTAAAAATGCCATGGCTTGATGTCTTAGCTATTGCACGAAGTTACTGTTGTCTGAGAAAAAATAATGTACTTACAACCATATCGTGAGGAATTCGAACGAATACTAAAAAAGTAGAGTTGAAAACTATTTGCTTTGCACAAAGGTATGATGAGTCTGACTGAATCAATTAAAAAGTCTAGTTACTCTCAGACCATGATAACAGATAACGACAACGAAAATGTAAATAAATGACCTCCTCCATAGAAAAGTTTCCAAATATATGCTGTCAGTTTCCTTATCAGATGACAACGGGGTCGTTTCCCTCATTTTCGCGAATTTCTTTTGCTGGAAAACACCAAAGTGGCTGTCATCATCGTTAATATATACCTTTGCATTGAATTCAAAGGAAAAGTTATTGCTTTCTTCTTCCACATGACGGCATTCGAATGGGAACTAGTCCCGCGGAGTGGCACGACCAGCTTCTAGGGTCAAAAAAACTAAATCAGAGGATGACGTCCGCCATTCTACCCAGCCTATCTTGCAAAAAATCTTTCTAGAGTTAAATATAGCCGCTTTATTTAATAGCAAAGTTGTTCTTCTTTTGATTCCTTACTCCGATAGAAGGTCTCCTTTGCATAATTTATCATTTGAGTAATAAACGGATGATTTTAGTGAACTTAAAAACCGTTGACTCCGTCGCAATTCTCATATCCACCACGAGTAAGCTAACAGGTTTTTATGGTCCTTCTCGCCTATCGCCCCTTTATAATAATAGCCTTTTTAGCAATATTTTTCAATAGACCATACACCTTATATTGGATAATCCCAGACTGACTCAAATATTTGGTAAAATTTATGCGGCACTTAATTTACATTCGAATGAAAAACAATTTTTCACAAGCCTATTTCCAGCATTACCACAACATACCTAAAGATGACATTGTGGTGTTGATGTGTCACTTCATAAATTAATAGTTTTAGCGGAAATGGGAAGTACTAAGTCAATGCCTTTTAACGTTTGTAACTTTCATGAAGCAACTGCCGAATCTGCAATTCTTCGCATTAAAATAGCTTGAATCCTTTGTATTTAAGTTACAAAAGTTTTGTCGACTGATCAAAACGCCCGGGTTCAAATTCTGGTGACGCCTCTCTACACCCATAGATTTATCCAAACGTCGTGATTATTTGGAGAGCAGATATCCCAGAAAAACTGTCAGCGGCCCAGGGCCTGCAAATGCTCCCCATTACCTGTTGATGTGTGAATTTCACACACCACCAAGCAAATTTTGTGTTCACAGTGTATCACGGATTGATTTCCGTGGTCAGCTTTGTTCTTTTAAGAGAAAATACCCTAACACGGGTCAAGTTTTTGCTCTCTTACTTGTGGAATAGAAATATAATGTAAACCAAATTCATCGAATAGAGTTATGAAATATCGTCTCTCAGTCTTCTCTCTGTATGAAAAATCTTCTAATTCCTATATCATTAATGCATTCTAATACCACTTTTACAAAAGTATAGATACTTTTTGGAATTAAGGTGTGACAACTCCATATAATTTACTGAATTATTTACTCCTACTTGGTGAATTATTAGAATTATCGGATGAAAATATTTCAAGGGGGTGGTTGCCAAAGCATCTCCACATGATAAAAACGAATCGATTTTAACAGTTAAAAAATGGCGTTTTTTCAGGCCATTAGATATTTAATAACGAAAGTTTTGCTTAAATTCAAAATTCATAAGTTTCACGTCATGGAGGTTGGTGCGATGCGAGCTGTTTGCTCTATTCAGCCTTCGATCGAATGATAATTTTGATAGGAAAAAACAAACGTTTTCCATAATGACCATTTTCAAATCCTTGCTTAACTCTGGAGATTTTTCATTCGTGGCCTAGGTTTTGTGATGTGTTGAAGATTGTACTGAGAACTCAATGTACTAATATCAAACCATTTTTGCAGAAAACCGTAAAACTCCGAAAGTATTTGTGTCAGTACCCTCCTAAATATACAACAAAAAGAAATCTAATGACGAACGTTAATGCCATTAGGAAAATTCACAAATTTTTTCTGTTAAAAATAGTCTGACGCAGGTAGAGTGCACCCAGGAGAATGAAGGTGGGTCAAGGGTCAGTTGGCTGGCATTTCCTAGAGGAAAGCGGAAAACTAGGACAGTTGACACCTACATAGGTGTTTGTTCCCGAGGAGTAGGGACTGGTCGGCGACACGAAGGGACGTGAAATGCAAGCAGGGAAGGGAAAAGAGCTGTAGTGGAAATAGAAGGGGGGAATCGACGCGGTGAGTGCCGAGCGAGGCACAATATCGGCCCTGAAAATTGAAATTAAGGCGCGGAGGAAGAGAGGAAGACTCAGGGAGGTGGAAGGAAGATAATGACTACAACCCCGATTACGGACAATGGTAGCCGTGGGTGTGGCAGTGCTACAGCACGAGCATGACAGATTATTTCCATCACAATTAGGGATATTAATCACCGATAGTTTGAAAGTTAACATACGTTGTTCCCTAAGGTCAGCGTTTCTTCTTCTGTGGGTAAATTTTACTCAGTTTTTAGAAATTCATGTAATCTCAGCGGTGAAGTTATAAATAGATTCCAAATTGAACATCCATCTTTTTATTCATGATAAAAATTATATCCCAACAATCGATACTTTTATCCTTAACGCAGTTGTAAGTTTTCACTATGAAGAATGAGGTCGGGATTGAAAAAATTCTTTGTCTATTTAAACGTATTGCGATGATAGAATCTATCTATACCTCTTATGTTGGTTATTTTGTAACCAACTAAAAAACAATTCATGACAATTTTCCCCTCCATCCTGCCCACTTTTCCTAATGCCTATCTGTAAATAGCCACCTCACTGTTCGCTTAAAAATGATCACAGTGGCCTTGCATCTTTTGCAGCAACTATATTTATAACATAGTGCAAGTTTTAAAGCAAGAAATAACCCAGTATTCAAAACGAAGTGAGTATTCTAATACGCCAACGTGATTCTGGGCTCCACGATATAGATGAGGATACATTCAATCGGAGATCGTATTTAATCAGCATTAATGTCTTCTCTCCTTTAAAGGAGTAAACAGCAACCATCAAACAAAAAAAGCGGAGCGTCTTTCATCGCCAGTATTCCGATCTCCGATTTGACCTTTTAAATCATTGTTCCCTGTTTGGTACGTAATATCTCGACAGCTCTTTCCGCAGAGCGTATAATAGCAGTAAAAAAATATTGGCGTAGTGATAAAATCAGTACTTCCGATGTCATCTGACAATGGGTTGTCCTCATGCTCAATAATGGAAGGGCACATCACTGTAAAGGGACGGTATCCACCAATGACGTCTATCAGATTGATGACTGTCATCATAACCCTTCTTTGGTATCAATCGTTAATACATTTTTTATATGGCACGGGAGCCTTCGGCTGCATTGCTCCCAAAACCGAATTTCTACTTCCTTGAATTGTGGTAAATAAACAATTCCTGTGCATAAAAAAAGTCTAAGACATTTTGATTCTGGAAATACGCTGACTCATTGAAAGTATTTATTTCGAAAAGAGGTTTATTTGCCTTCGATGAACTGCTTAAGAAACATCCAAAATGAGTTATCCTTTTACCTCTTTCAATTAATCTTCACAGCTCCGAATTGTCTTGCCCTCATTCGGATATTGTGAAATTCCAAATTACTTCATCAGTAATACCCCGCAAAATCTCCTAAATTCATTCCTTATTTAACCCTCTCATTTCACGTACCAAGACCTCGCCATCTGCTCAAAATGTATTCATTTAGTGCAAATTTGATTGCCAAGTTGATGAGCAGGCAATCAAACAATATTATACCTTTCGCTTATCTAGTGAATATCAAAACCGCACACTCCCCAGGATTCCTCATTTCGAGACAATATTTATCTAGAATCTTATTTTGGTGTCCCTTAAATTCAAAGGCCCTGATTTTTTTCCCACTTAAAATAGGTACCAAATGATAAGCGAATGGCGGTTAGAACTCGAGAAACTTCTCAGCCGTATCGACTGTTCCACTACTCTGAATGGAAGAACGAGTTGGAGGTGGGAGGCACTAACCGTATCAGGCACGGTCTCGTCATGTCATTTTAATCACCGCATACCTTTCACCTTCCCTTAAAGTCGGGAGTGTCGTTTCCCTCCCCCACCCCCTCCCCCCGCACTTTTCGTTCCTCCAAACTGCCGGCGAATCCACTGCTCGTGGACCGGGCGGTCGTCTCACGCAAGCAAGTGCTTCCAGTGCTTTAAATTAAATTCGTGTTTCACAATGAGTGCGAGTGGAGTGTCCTCCCGCCGACGGCCGTGTCCCTGTTTTCAAAAGTCGCGGTCACAGAGTGATGATTTGAGCGGGAATGAGGGAGAGGGTGAGGAGAAGGAGTCGGATACTTTGAGACGAGGGGAGATGAGGCTAGCTCTTCGTTCCATGCTGTGCCAGTTGCAGCAACTCGTTAAAAGGTCAGGGTCCCATTCCAAGCGTACTTTATTAGGGAAAAAATCATCATTTCGAAGAGTCCTCCATGCATCTTCAGGGGATTTAAAAATACATTTATAGAAAGAGATAGCGTTAAATCCACACAGTTCAGCATGAAACTGCCAATTACAGTGTTTATATACTTGTTTATGGAGCAATAAACTCTCGAATCAATGTCCTTTGATCATTGTAGACTTTTTCTAAAGCGACATTAATATATCTAATAAAAGTTTGAACATTACGATTGTATGCTAACCGATTTTTTCGCAGTAACTTTCCCGAGAAATAATTGATTACAAAATAAAATATCTAAGTAAAATCTATTTGAATAAAATAAAAAATAAAACTTTGTATAGTCTCAGGTCATTTCCAATTTAGTTACGGGATTTATTATATGCTCAACGAAATATCTCCCTTTCTGGCTCCGAATACGGAGAAAGTAATTATGTTTAATAAGAAAAAGGAAATGGGTAGAAATAATATTTTACACTCAGAATTCTCCCCTGTTTAAAAGAATCTTTAAATATTTTTGTGCATACGCACTCATATACACACGCACCCACATTCTATCAATGCTAAAAACGGAAGTTTATTTGGCATTATAATGAATTCTTGTTGAGATGGATGATTTTGAAAGAAATTACCTTTGCGGTACATCGTATTCGTAGCGTATTCATATGAAAACATCCAAGAAAACAATACTTGAAGTTTTAAATCCCAAGGTCAGTTTAAATGTTTTGGATGGTTCCGAAAATGTTTTTGTATTAACGAGTGAGTTTGCTCTCATTACAATAAAAAAGTAAGTTTTACTGTTGACATTGTATCATTCTCAAAAAAATACCTCCTATCCTTATCAGTCACATTCAAAGAGAAAAAAATAATATTTTAGAATACCGATTTTTCATTTGAACTACGTCAGGCATATATTTTTTTATTCTTCTCCTTAACCACTTTTGCTAATTGTTCATTTTTATCTATTTTCTTAACTATTAATGCGTTCAGATCTATATGAGTTGTCAATTATTTTATCGAATGCTATTTACCAGGTAGTTTGAAGGTCGAAGATGGATGTGTGATTCCCTAAGAGAATAGCGAACCTGGAAACTTGAACCGAACTTATCACATTTTCTAGAAATGTTATATTTCCCTCGCGTGCAGGTAAAAACGGAAGCATTAAGAGAAATACTGGAGAGAATAACCAGCCAAACGCCAGCTCAAACGGCATATGCATCAAGTTTTCGATTTCCATTTTCAAATTATTAGGGAATCAACAAACACCCATGTATTTCTTCAGAAAATAAGCTTATCTAAATCGTTATAAAAAAGCGATTCCTCTAACCGTCCACTGTAATTAGACCGTTACTTGCGTCGCAGAGTTCGACGGAGGTAATTAGCATTTTTTGTGAAGAAAACTACAACGAAGGGGAACCAAACATGTTCAAATATATCATTTTATTTGTTTTATAAATTATTAACCTAATTATTTTAGGGTGAGCAAATGACATTGTTTTTACGAATATGACAGCTTCTCGCAAAGAGGGAGGAATATCGCGTGCTTTCCTTCTGAAGGACGAACGCACTTCAATCGAATTCCCTTGTGATACAATATTTTCTACTGTCATCGTCCAAAGCACCGTGAGCCCGCAGAATAAGTGTCACAAACAAATGATTGAGAGATGAAATAATTCAATAGGTCTCAAAAATCACGAGCATCGTACAATTTATTCCATACAATTCGGTCACCCGTTGACCGTGCCTCATTTCATTTGCAGCTTTCATGCATTATGCGTCTCGGCAAAATGTCCGACTTCAGTGGTACCAACTACCGCGGTAATAGAGCGTGTGAGTTTCACGACCAGCATTTATTGAGCGGTCAGGAGGAGGAGGAAGAGTTAGTCGGCGCTATCGCTCACACTTGGATATCATTAAGGATAGTGATGCACTCCGTGCCATTTGTTCTCCTGTCGAGCGAGCGGCGACGGAGAATAACAAACCAATTGGGGTGTTATTAATGAAAATATGTTGGACGAAACTGGCAGTCCCATCCTCGTTTGAGGCCAATAGGGGTAAGTAGGGCAGTGTGGTAATTCCTACAATAACAATTTATTGACCGTATTTTCCGTATCGTGAATATAACTGACTTATTTTTTCAAGACTTGCGCGCCGTACTGAATGTCAACTTTCCAAAGACATTTGATACACCTCGAAAGAATAATTTCGGCTATATTTCTATTTAATTAATTTATATTTATAGCTGTGCAATACAATGTACGACAAGCACCTTATTTACAAAAATTCAAAAGTAAATTAATACAAGATACACATTGGCACGTGGTTCTCTCTCATCGAGTTTTATGATAATTCCAGTGTTATTTTTTCAAAAATGAAACTATCATCAAACGAGGAGAGATAAAAACTTATTTTTACAATTCATGCGTTTAGTAAAAATGTAAAGAGTAAACTATATTTTAATACAGAATCAATTCCGGTACGTGTAGAAAAATTGTTTCGCTCGATATGAAAATAAAAATCGTGAAAAACAGAATGTAATGTTTTTAGCTACCTGAAAATCAATCAGCATTCCACGTGGTAGGCATGAAAAAGTACTAGAATGGTATCGCAAATAAACTGAATTTAAATGTGGAGAAATAATTAATAATTCAACGTATAAATAATTCACAGAATTTTTTTATATTTGCAAGAACAAATGCTTATACCGTTATTGTTCTTAACTTTAAATAATAGGAACAGCTTTCTTAGTTAGAATCACTAGCATTTTACATTGGGAATGTGGCATACTAAAATTAAATCCAGAGGGTAAATTTGAACATTTTTTATGATGATAATAAGCGTAGCAGCATTGCGCGGTTCCGTTCCCTTAAGAGAGCGTTTCTGTCTTCGCAGCAAAACCACACAGGCATTTTCCCTGAAATGATGCTATTCGAACAACAGCGTACGTCAGTTTATCCCACATTTACATAAACAACGCCAAAAGAAGCGTTGAAGTAGATAGCTATCATTAATTAATGAAATCATATCTAATGTATTCTCTCAAATTTCTCAATACGTTTTATCAAAATCATCGTCATATGATTTTTTTAAACAGAATGCACAATTATATGCTTCCAAATGTAGTCCGAGAATATTGCCGATGATACATTACAGCTTGATCGAGGCTGTGCTAGCTTCTCTAAACCTCTTTAGATTAACATATGGTCGCCTTTGTGCCTTGGCATTTTATCAATTCCTTGGACATCTCGACAAGTGCAATCGCATATTAGGGACAGACCCTTTGAAAAGTCCCCGAACGAGGAATCGAGAGCCGTGGCGGAACTAGTCCAGCGCGCCCTCTCCAAGTCGTGCTCGCGGACTTCGCTGCGCTGCATACAGTCTGTCATTAATATTTCAAATTGGCGAGAGGTGTAGGCGACTACTGCTAAGGTCTGCGGGTCCTGGAATTTCTATATCGTGCACGCCTGGACGGTATGTCGCCGTTCCCATAGAGGGCACAAAAGAAGCGCCATTTCGAGCTGTGATTGTGGGACGAGCCGTAGTCAGAAGTACTCCACACTGACGAGATTAATCTACCTCTGAATTCATAAATTGAACTCCACGATGAATCGGTCGTCCTCAAAGGAACTACCGCAGAAGGCATCGTTAACTGAAAGAGGATCATGGAGTCGTTTTTGGATTCATTCCAATGGATGTCCAGTGGATAAATCCCGAAAACCTTCGCGAGTCATAATAAATTCTGCCTGTGAAAACAGGAATGAAGTTGGATGCGGAGTATCTGGGCCAAATAACTACGCGTGATGAATTTTAGTTTGTAGTTTTAATGCTCTTGTTATGTCTCGCGAAAGAATAGAAGGAAAATGTTGGAAAATATTCTGTGAGTAAAACATTCCCGCCCCGGAAAATTTTGGCATTCGAAGTAAATTGGGATTCAAATATTTTCGAGAAATACATTCACAAAACCGCTTCACCTGATGGTTATTGCGTATACATTCGAGGATTTAAAGAATTTAAAGTTCTAAAGTTTTCTAATGAGGTTGGCAAGATTCTGCTGAACGCACGCTTTTAAAAGTAGAGCGGAGAGGATAACTCATATTGTCATCGTCAGGAATTAAGAGGTTATTTTTGATTCCTATTATTCATATTATTCTCGAAATTAGGTTAATATGAAAAGATGACCACCCGAGACGCTCTTATATTGTGGAACCCAAGTATACGCATGGTCAGTCGCTTATGACTCTCTAAAACAATGTTAATTCGTTTGGATGGATTTTTTCATTATGCTAAAGGTTTTTGCAGAAATTTCGTTTGTCCATGTATGTTCGTACATACCCTTCAAACGATACCCTTTCGGATGAGTCTCAGTCAAATATTCCTGATTGTAAATTACATGTCAAGAAGTTTACCTTCTCCCCATTAATTTATTTTATTTGCCTTTACATATTTTAGTCTTTGTCTCACTCAATCACTGTTTCGTGCATCCTCTTCTGTTACTCTTGCCTCTCGAATAACTCACTTTGAGAATCTGTTCGATCACATTTGCCCCCGACTTTCTCTGCCTGCAGCTTCCTCTTAAACCATTCTCCTCTCCTCTATCATACTCGTACATCTGATTACTGATTCGACCCCCATCCATTCTCTCAGCATGAACACACCAGCGTAACACACTTCATTCATATTTCTCCATTACGGGTGCATCCAATCCATATCTGTTCACAACCCAAGCGTCCATCACAATGTCTCTCTTATTTTTACCACCGCGTCAAGTCGACATTTCTTTTGGCACACACAGCGACCTATCTTCCGGTATTCACACGCCTTCTCCCCCTTCGTCTCTTCATCTGTCCTATCAGTTTTTTCTTTGAGTGTAAGCGTGCAAACCTATGATATAAATGTTTTCTGTAATATATATCTAGTAATGCTAATATATTACATCATATTCAAAAAGTGAGCGAATTCCATATCATCGTTAACAATAAGTTCATTTTTCGTAGGATTCCACGTAATAACTTATCAAAACAGTCGGATATCCAGAAAGAAAAACAATTTCATTACTGTTATAACCCGACTGAAGTAGATAAACCCATTAAGCCTTAAGGGTCACTCTCCGTGGATGAAAAAATATCTCCTTTTAGCTCGATGCATTGTTCCCAGCGTTCTTCCAACTTTTTAAGCCATCCAGAAAGTAGGATTTCGGAGGGTCCTCAAAATAGGCATCTGTGTTGTTGATTATCTCCTCCCTTCGTCGGGAATCGTTTTCCACCGAGCCATTATTTTTATTTTGGAAATAAAAAAGTCACAAAGGTCCAAATATAGTAAATACGACAGGTGTTGTAATAATTCGAACTTTATTTCCATAATTTTCGCCATGAAAACTACGCAGATTAGCACCATTGCATTCTCTTGGTGAAAGAGAATTTTTTTCTTTGCCAAATGAGGATGTTTTTTCTTGATTTCACCTTTGTCGATTTCTTCAGAGCTGGACCACCTTCGTTCACTCAAAACCATACCGTGGATATTGCCAATCGTTTCGGTGGAAGTCACTTCCACTGGACGTCCCAAACGATTCAACGTTCATCATCTGTGGATGTATGGCTACGTTTAAACTCATCTAATTGTAAACAGTTGCAAACGCAGGGGCAGATGTACCATGAAACAAAAGTTTGCTGCTTCAATGGACAATGAAAATGAATCCACTAGATGGATATAACTGAAGCTTTAACAGCAGTCAAGTGAGAGATATGGCTTACTAAGAGCAAACCTATACTACGAGCAGCTTCTCTTGCATTTTCGAAGGAATTGTTGAACTACCCACGTAGTTTTTTCTCAACTGTAATGGGCCTATACTGTAGCGAAATTTTAGTTATATTTTAGACTGTTTAGTCTATCAGTTTGTTAATGTATTTCAGCGTGATTTCAGAGCACAACTTAGCAGGTAAAGTTTCGGTAAGCGAGGCCAGTATCTGTGCCTTATTAAATGCTTTAGAAACCGTCCAAATTTTTCGACCCATTAAATTCAGCGGACCCAATAAACGGGAGATACCGTATAGCCAATTCATCAACGTTTCTCAAAGATCCTTTCTGACCAACTCGTAATACTACCTTGATCAAAAAGTTCCCGGAATTTATTCATTTATCGTTTCAAAAATACAAGTTTATTCATCTAAATCTATATTGTCCCCTTCAAAGTAATCCCCATCGACTGCAACACACTTATGCCAGCGCTTGATCCAATCCTCGAAACATTTTTTATATTCGGTTTTCGGTATGTCCATCAGTGCTTCCTGCGATTTTTCCATTACTTCCTCTCGGCTGCTAAAACGCGTTCCCCGTAATGGTTTTTTAACTCGATTGAACAGAAAGAAGTCACAGGGAGCCAAATCAGGTGAATTCGGTGGCTGTTGGATGGTATTTGTTGCATTTTTCGTCAAAAAATTACGAATAATGATAGCACTGTGCGACGGTGCGTTATCATGGTGCAAAATCCACGAGTTTTCTGCCCACATTTCTGGTCTCTTTCGGCGAATTGCTTCACGCAAACGTCTCATAACGCCCAAATAATACTCTTTGTTTACTGTCTGGCCTTCTGGCAAAAATTCATGATGCACTACACCGTTGTAATCCATGAAAACCGTCAGCATTGCCTTCTTTTTTGACTGAAAACGACGTGGTTTTTTTGGTCTCGGCTCATTTGGTGAACGCCATTCACTTGCCTGATGTCTGGATTGCGTGTCGTACTCATAAACCCACGTCTCGTCTCCAGTAATGATCCTTTTGATGAATGTGGGATCGGATTCAGCCTCGCAAATCATGTCTTTTGCGACGTCAACACGGTCTCTTTTTTGCATGAAATTGACGTCTTTTGGCACCAACTTTGCTGCTACACGACGGAAACCCAAATCATTAACCACAATGTCTTGGGCGGATCCATAGGCAATGTTCAAGTCCTCCGCTATTTCTCTGATGGTTAATTTGCGGTTATTGACCAACATTTCTTTTACTTTATCAATTTTTTCACCGACTTTCGATGTCGATGGTCTGCCACTGCGTTCATCATCTTCGATTGACTCACGACCACTTCTGAACCGCTCGTGCCACTGGTAAACGACCGTTTTTTTTAGAGAATCGTTGCCGAAACACTTTTCCAACATTTCCAACGTCCGTGCGCCACTAAATCCGTTTTTTACGCAAAATTTAATACAAGTTCGTTGTTGCAAATTTAAATCCATTTCTGAAATTGTAAAAAATCGCCAACACACACAGAGATAGATGTACTCTTGGCTACGTAACTTTTGCAAATGTCAAGTTATGACACTAAGATTTAAAGGGAATATCAACAACAGATGTACCAATTTAACAAAAAAAACAGAACTCAAATCGGAACGATGGGAGCGCCACACGGTGGTTATTCCGGGAACTTTTTGATCAAGGTAGTATGAAACCGGTTGGCCTAGATTTGCGGTTACATCGCTGGCCACAATGTTCTCTTTACTCATGAACGCATTATCCAATTTTTTTAATAAATAGAGGTGCATCCATTCAATCAATCATACGGTCATATTACTATATTCTCCACTCACGTACAATTATCACAGCTCAAGAATATCTTTCTTCAGTGAAAAACAAATATAAAAGAACAGAATACCATATATTTAGTGCCTAGTTTAGGTTAAATTTTAATGTCTCAGGAAATTAAAATTAAAATTTCCCTAGTGGCACATCAAGTGGAAAATAAGGAGCAAGTTAGCACGTGAAGCAGTTTTTCGCACACCATAATTGAGTCTTCGGCATATTTGAGAATAAGCGTAAATGTGTCTATAATATTGGTAACATTTTCGAGCTCCCATTTAAATCTCATCACTTTTAAACACACATCGTTCTGTTGGGATTACTTAAATCTATGGATGATCATCCCATGCACTTGAACTTCAAAATATTTCCATTTTACTTTTCCACCTTCTGAACCGTGGTATTTTAAACTGCAGTAGCATTAATGAACGTAACACACTCGATTGTCTAGAGATTAATGTAATTATTCCTGGCATTTAAAATTAGATATGTGATACTCTATGAAGGTGACAGACATTTCCCTCTTCTACTGGAGTTTAACTTATGTTTTCGGTGCGGATTGCTTTTGATGCTAAGGAAAGAGAATGTGTGCAAGTGATAGAGGAGTCACTTAATTGGGAATGAACGCCTTTTACACGTTTCTCCCCTGCACTACTGAGATCCCCACTTTTAACCTGTTCCATTCACGCGATCCAAAATTAAGGAAGGAGAGATACGGCCAGGCTTAAGGTGGCATATGATTTCCCACGAGCGTCAAGGGAGTGGAATTAAAGATCCAATTTCCTCCGGATCCATTCACTCGCAGCAACCGTACTCCTTTCAGAACGGTGTTCGTAGCTACAAAAATGACAAGGAACCACCAGATTGTAATCCACTCCACCTCAGACGGAGGTGTTGTGAAGAGACTTTGATTACTCCTCTTAAGCCGTCCCTGGGATCCCCATCACCCTCACCCAGTCACCGCCGCTACTCCCGCACTCTACCCTCGGGCCTCTCTTTCACTCGCCCCGCGCGCCCTCGAACGCACGCCGTAGAGAAGGGAAGAGCTTCCGCGACCTTGCAAAGAGAAAATTCAGCCTAAGCTCCGAGCCAGCGAATAATTAGCTCCTTGATCTGTTGCATAATTTATTTCTCCCGCAAACTAGAGGGGGTTCAGAAAGATCGCGAGGATACCCACGCCCTCTCCCCGCAACGGCGACTTGGCTTGGAAAGGGGGCAACGACAAGTCATTTACAAGGCAAAGGGATTCTGCAATTTTCAAAACTCATTCGCCATTAGGGCACCACGCAGAAATAATTTCCAAACCCATGAAATCCATATCTGGAGTATGATTGATTAAAGGAAGGTTCTCACAAATAATTTCTCTCGCTTCGATGCTGCGTGAAAGCCTTGAGCAGTCGAGTTTCATAATTACCGTCGCTCTTTTGAGAAACAATTAGGGCTATCCTTGAAGGCTCAAGACGGTATGAAAAGAAAGTGACGGTGGAATTCATTCGTTAATCATTCATACTCGGCGCCCATCAACTGGGGCTGCTGTGAGTCCATGTGTTCTGGATTGACGTGAACATTTGGCGTCGTATTCACCATCTCGGACCATATTTGTCTCATTCACCATTTCGTACATTAATTCTGCGACTCATTTGCGATGCCATACCTTAGGAAATTAAGCATAAATTATATTTCACCTTCGTCAAGAACAACTAGTAACATTTACGGACTCGTACTGCATAACTTGTTGTCATGGAGACATCGGTATGAACTGTTAAAAATAATAATAGTAATTTTTACAGTCGACGTAGATGTAAATCATGTGAGGGTATACATTCCCGCCTTAATAAATATTAACCGTATGTTCTCTTTGTCTAAGAACTTTTTAATATAATTTAATCACAACACAATAGAATTAGCCGGGTATCTTCAACGAAAGACGGGGTCATTTCTGTTTCAATTAACTTTCAAGTTCAACTTTCTCATTAGGTACGAATTGATTAAAATTAAATTCATTATTTTACCATGCCTCTTTGACTTATAAGCTTCTTGCAGTAAGCCTTTGTAGAATTATAATTGTTCCTCAAGTTCATGTATGCCGATTATTTCCATGTCTATGTTCAAGCACAATATTTCGTTCTATATTTCATCCTCATTCAACGATGAATTATTCTGTCGGTCTAACATCAATTATTATTCAAAAGTTAACGAGTGATTTTTCCAGCTTCATCGCAGAAACCGACGTTTGAAATCAGTATTTGTAGCTGAAATGATAAGAATTTGGGTTATTTGTAGAGCACATAAAGCCGTCTGAATTTTGGCAGCCCCTTTTAATACCAAAAATGGCAACTGTGTAACTATGTGTAACTCGGTTCTGAAAGAAATATATTTTTACTATACATTCTAATGATCAATGAGCATCCCTTCTCCACGCCCATACGAATATCGTCAAAACAACTGCTAATTCAAGCATATTCAACCAAAGAGACGAACAGTGCCAAATTTAACCGCTTCGCTACATTTCGCATGATACAGAAGTAGTGCATAACGAAGAGGGTAACCTTGAAAATTGTCTCCAACCTTTGGTGTGCTCTGATTTTATTTTGGCACGGGAGACGAGCGTCCTAGAAAAGAGAGTAAATTTCCTCGTCAAACTCCTTCCTAACTCCCTGGAGCTTCTCTCCTTCGTTGAATATTGTTGAGCTCCAAATAGAGATTTACTTCCCTTTCGCCTCTCGGAACTAAGGATCAGTGTCAGCGTAATTCAGGCGTCAAGTGACTTGCCATGTTTTGTTCCACGTATTCTCATTCCATCATCTGCATTACTTCCTATCTTCCACTAATAAACGCGAAGCTTTTCATAAATTCCCTCGGAGTTCAAGGGGCAACCTAAGAGTTAAGTTTCATTTTTGAAGTCACATTTGGGTCAAGGCGCACGAGTTCCATGATGAATGATATTTATTAAATGCGAAATATTTTTTTTAATCATGTCCATTTCGTAGGAAAACGAATTCGTTTGTAATTTATGTTCATTATTTTGTAATTTATATGGAAAAAAGGCGAGGTTACATCCTCCCGTTGTATTTGGATTCTAAAATAAATTGTGCCGAATAGGCTCCACATAGTACTTAAATTTTTGGAATATCCATTGACTCATTTAATAATTTCGCTCGCACATCTTTTGATTCGAATTAAAATCTCAAAAACTTTAACGCAGCTCATGATAAATCAGAAATATTTCTGATCATCGCCTCCCAAAGAAAACGGAAAGAAACCCAACATTTTAAAGAGTGCTATGGCAAGCAGTAGATTTAGTCAACGATCCCTATATGTCCACCATTTCAGAATTTGTAAATGCAGATTTTCGCGGTGTAACTATCACGTGTTCATCAATATTTTTGTTTAATAATATTCAATATAGTTATCAGTATTAATTAATTTCCCCCAGTGAGTTCGCAGTAACATTTCTCAAGAGTCTATTTTACTTGTATGCTTTTAACTATGGCAGAAACAATATGAAGGTTATATACTAAGTTAGAGCAGTATTTTCGGACCAAAATTATACCTGTGAGATTCTGCTTTCGCGAGGGTATGAATAACTTAGCCCTTGAAAAGATCTAGAATTATGCGTATCTGCATAAATTGTTTGCGCCATGCGAAATACCCCAAAATGGTCAGCAAGTAAGGTACAGGATGTAATATAATTAATCCTGTATATTGTAATTTCATTTCAGGTGACCATGGTCTTATTTTTTAATGATTGGCATCTTCATCTTTAGTTATTATTTATTTACATTGTTTGTGTGAGATCAAAAGGAGGCATAATGTGAACTACTAGAACGAGAGTTCACCCAGTAATTTATAATGTGGGGGGAAGAGAGTCAACGTTGAGTAGCCATAGAGCCGAGTGATTAGGGAGCAGGTGATTGCTCGAATTCTCTTTGTAGACTAAAAAAAAGTTCGAACCAATCTAGTAAAAGCTCAGGTCAGTAATCACTGAGAGGATGAAGTAGATAGTTCGTAGGATCAATTAGAATACATTATTGGGAACGTGTCTGGAAGGAAACGGCTGATATTGATGTGGGATTGGAACTCATGGGTCTCCCAAGCAATGGGAGAGATGGGAAGGTGTTAGGAAATTACGATTTAGTAATAAGAAATGACCTTGGAAGGAAAGCAATTGGACTTAAATGATATTCCTCGTTCAAACACTGTTGCTGGCGTAAGTAAACGTGGGATTTCTTGGAGAAACGAAAAGACCAGTTGGATTTCATTAACCTTACACATAGATTGAAAAACAGCGCTTTCGCTGCTTCCCAGGGGCGGATGTAACTTTGGACCATAATTTTGTTACTTGGAAATGTGAGGTAAAATTCAAATGATGAGAAAAGGGTGAAAAAGTGCGGAATATTCATAATGAGGCATTATCGGAAGTAAAAACGAACTGTATCTAAAGGTGGGTAGGCTTTAAAACGGGATAGTAAAAGTAGCCAAGGAAACAAGAGGAACGGTAAACACGAAGAGAAATAAGAATCAGGAGAGAGATGATTAGGAGGATTAGGAGAAGAGAAAACGGTATCGAAGGACGCGGTGAAACGGGAATGAGGAAAGATATAAGAGAGAATTAACAGATAATTTGGCAAATGATAAGTCTGAGTCAAAAGAATCAATAGGGTTGAGCAAACGTAGTGGAAACACTAGGGCGAGGATATGAAGAAATGTTTGAGACTTTTTAGAGAAAGTTGAAGCATTAAATTAGAAGATAATAGGTATCACATGAAAAAATATAAAGACTATAAATAATACAATAAATTTATTAATGTGAACGGAAGAGATTCTGTGAATGTGGAGGGATTACGTTGAACTTTAAAGAAAGAGATCGGGCTATCTTGCGTAGAAATAGAAACGATTCGAAGTGAGCACGGATTTCTCGTACCCTAAAATACTAAACCGCGAGTTAGAAAACACAAAAAAGGAGAAATAGAAATGGAAAAATAGCACAAACAGATATAATTGAACGAAAATGTTTAATGAATTTTTTGTTCCTCCACTAGTTCCTCTATTACTCTCGAAATACTTTCACATTACTGGCAGTAATGCCTCAACCAAACTGCTTAATATTTTTATTCATCAACTATGTCACATTGTAGGTGCCACAGCGCGATTAACGTGTAAGATTGGAAGGTGGTTCGTTACTGACGCAAATCAAAGAGGAAATGAGGCGAAGTAACCTATGTGTGAGGGAATGAGGAGGTAAAAAACACATAAGGAAATAGTAGTATGAGTAAACCTGAGATAGTAAGCCGTAATTTTTTCTCGCTAAAGACGTTCAAAGCTATTTCTGAGCCCTCGGGGTTTGTAAAACATTTGACGAGAAAAAGAGTTCCATAAGCATCGGAACGTTGAACAGTTCAAGGGGTTGGATAAAAATCGAGAAGCCCAATTTTGTGATTTAGTTTCATGAATTTTATCTCAATTGGTTGACAATATTTGATTGAGTCGCAAACTTGAAGAATTGATGTCATTTAAGAATATTTCGTAAATGACTTTTGACAAGCATGCAAATTATTATAAAAACAGTTTTAATTGAAAATAGAAGTTTATATTGCTTATTATTTTATAACCTTTGATTTTTCTATCTCATATTGTGGCAAGACATACGGATTTTCATTTTTTTTATTTTTGTCTGATTTTTGTGATTGCCAAAACTTCTGGATACGCTTTTATGCTAAAATGAGAGCTGTCAAGCTTGCACGAATAGACCGCCTCTATTTTTTTATAAGTGTCATACGGAAGGTTATATCAATCACTCACCACAAGTCTTTACTCTATGACGTTCAGCGATCCATTATTTTTTCGAATTTTCAGCCTCGAATGACTACTGAACTCATTGGTACCGTCATTAGCTCATGTTAAATACCTCAAGATAAAACGAGTATATTCAAGCTATTATGTTTTACCTTGCGATTAGAATCACTGTACCTTCATGGCAATGCTACTCCCTGTGGAAATCTGAGAATAGACGAAACCATTTGTTGGACATGCACCTTAGTTGCATTGGCTTTACTTCTCTCCTCCTACGCCTAATGGAAGGGTTGTACTATGACTCTGCAGTTGCCTTTTGCTTCCCGAAACTTTTCAATTATTGTAATTCTTACTAATGGTTGCCACTAATTTTTCCAATTCGCATTCCCGATTTTCCCGAAGAACATCCCGCCCCTACTTTTGTGAATCATCCTTCATCGCTGATCGTGTTACTGTTAGGTATCACCGAATTCGATCCTTTTTTTTTGGTTTGTACGGAAGCCTCTGCACGTGCAATGGTCTATGGCAATCATGAACCGATTTCATGGCACAAACACAGTAATCAACCCGAAGGTCGGTTTGGTAGGTGATGGCAGAGTTCACCCAGTACTAAACCCAACAGCGTGCGAAATTCACACATGAGGGTAGGAGGGCCAGTTCCTTTCCCTGTACCGGTTATTGTTTCCCAGGATGATCTGGTACACGGAAAATCACACGGCTTGGGTGGAGCTGCAGGTGCCCATAGAAGCTCGCCCGGCAATCGAGCCCGGGCCCTCCGGTCAGTAGTCGACGGATAATCGTAAAAAGATCATCATCCGCATCTGGAATTTCCGATTTCTATTTCAAATTCCCGATTTGAATTAATTCCAGACTTCGAAAAAATATTTCGCCCTTTTTCTCATTTATCCCCAATTTTAAAAAAAATTAATGGAGTGTTCCTGATTTTTTTCTAGTACTAACTAGCCGTCCTGATACTACCTGCCAGCTATCTCTCTCTCTAGATACCCCCTTTTAACATGTTCTTGACGTCCTTCAGCGCTTTGGTCTTTCATTCATTTTAATATTCTCTTCGGCTTGCACTAATATATATTCGAATTGATTAAGGTACTAAAATGCACTGTGCGTATTTATTTGCAGCAAGATAGCCATGGCGTGGAAGCAGGATCCGACTTGGACGAGGAGATGGAGAAAGTGTTCTCCATGGGAGACTCCGAGAAATTCGACCTGGCTCGGATTTCCGGTTCCGCTCCCACACCCATGCCTGCACCGAACTTCGTGGCCGCTACCTCATCCGGTGCCGCCGACGAAGTCCCCTCGGACGGCGACTCGTCACCGCCTGCCGCCCCTCTCGGATCCACCCCGGAGAGCCGACAATTCGGCGAAGAGGACTATAAGTGTAATTCATATTTTTAATATGTGCTCGAATTGATGACCTTGGGATGAAAACGAAATTTTATTGAAGCTGTAGGACGCTCAACGATATGTATCGGAATTTCATCACGAACATGAAATGCAACAAAACGTCTTTGACGAAAGAATATTCAACCAAAAGCGGGAAAATATTTACTAGGCAGGCCCAAAAAACATTTTTTGACGAATCAATTCTGTAAAAACTGACGGCATTCGATTGTGAATATGGTCGGAAAGTCCAAATAACTTGGTTTCCCCACCAAGCCGATCAAATAGAACAACTCAATGGGTTCTGGATATAAACCTCAAAATATTAGCAGGAAGTTTCTTTTTTATGCTAACTACACTCAGCATTTTTGGTGCCTTGTCTTTTTTTTGCAAAGAAGCATTTACACAGAGAAGAACTTACAGAATGATATTTAGAATGTTCAAAATAAGTGTTACTCATTGCAGACAGATAATATGAAATAAATGTGTTTCACATCTATTTTGTATTTGTGAAATTAATGTGAGCTTATTCCATGCGAAAATCAAGACTTTTAGGCCATCATTAAAAAAAAACATCTAAAACAAATTATTGGTCCAATGCAGGTGAATTGGCAATACATATTGAAGACCTCTGCAAATATTCAATCTTAACCAACCTGTTAATAGGACGATTGTTTTCCAAATGAATGCCTATGCACTACATTATGAAGAGAATTTAGTATGCAACCCGCTAAACACAGCACAGTCATCTTACACACAAGCATCTAATGAGCCATGACTTTAGAGTAAATATTTCTACCTCTGTTCCTCTGGAGTGAGGTACTCTGTTGACACATTTTTTTGAAAATTCAATATCAATTTGTATTAAATAATAGAGTAATAATCTTCTTTGAAGAAGACAGTTACCGCATCAGTAAAATGATTAACCTGTTAGGTTCATGGATCACCTTGATGAAAATAATATGATTTGAAAACTATAAATCTTGGGGAGAACTACTTGCAGCACACAATACAATGAAGTATTGTATTTAAAATACAAAATAAAACTGTATCAAAAATATCTCAAAAGCCATAATATTTTTAATTATCCCCATGCTCTGCTTTTATATTAGGTGTCTGAAAGTTGGCACCAATGAATAAGCAATATTTTTTATTAAAATATCATTTGAAAAAATAAGATAGTGTAAATAAAATCTAATTTGGCATGCCAGTCATAGCATTGTGTTCAATTAGTTCCTCACCTCTTTTTCAATGTTTTAGAGCAAGAGAGCAACAAATGAAATCAGCTTCATGCTATAAGACCTTACTGGGGATTTATTGAGCTTTCTAGTTGACCAAACTAATTCCTCTTTGTTGATAATTTTAATTATTATTTTAAAAAGGTAAATTACATAAAACAGTTCATATAAAAACAAGGAAATTTTACTTATTGTTAAAGGAAAGTAATTTGGAAATTTGGTACTTAAAATTGCAGCTTATGGAAATAAATGTTGTATTGTTTTTAAATGGAGTGAGGGGATTTTACATGTCTCTCCTATCTGTATATACATAAATGATCTTAATATATTAATTAATATGTAATATATAAATATAAATTTCTCATAGATAATTTCTTTGCCGTACATCCTAAAAGTAACCAAGGTTTTTGACATTATCATAAATGAGGATGAAATGAAAATGTACATTAAAGGTTTTTGCTCCCTGTCGCTGAAACTCACTTAATTTTCCAGTGCATCGGAAGAAAAGCTATCCACACATGCATATGCCACTTAAGCCACTATATTCAAGATCAATGCGCCACCGTTTGACATCACCTCGCCTTTCCGATGCTGGCAGCATGGACAGTGGTGGAGCCTCAACATCTGGCACACCCAAACCTGAATCATCTACAAAGCCACTTTTCTCTAGCTTTTCCCAAGTGAGTGAAAATCTTCCAGGTGACATAAAAATTAACATTGTTTCAAATGCATGTTATAAAAACTCACTTTTCCAATATTTAATTTTTGTTTTAAAAATTCCGAAACCGTTTTCCAAAATGAAGGCTGAAAATTCATTCACATTCATAGATTTGGGTACAGTTGCCAACATCTTTAACACAATTAACATGTAATTTTGTATTATCACTTTGTTTTGAATCATATAAACTAGCCATCCATGTTTTCATAAAGATGAATTATAGCATTCATTCATTAATCCATCTATCCAAACGAAAAATTGGAATGAGCTACATTAAATGTAATACAAATAAGTGCACCTATACAAAATATTCAACTCTTAGCCTATGCTATCTGAACTGAGTGATAAATATTAAATAGCTTTACCTTTTTCTGCTTACAGCCTTCATTTGCCACCACATCTTCATCCTTAAGAAAAACTTCACTTGCTGACTCAACAATAGGTGAACAAGTGGAAGAAACTGAGCTAGACAATAAGACTCTTGGTGAAGGAAAAAATGATGGAGAAGAAGATCCTGTATCCACTTCTGCAGCCGTGACCTCTCCATCTCCCCCTTTCTCTTCTCCTCCTTTATCTTCTCCTCAACTTTCATTATCTCCGCCGTCTTCAAGGGTTGTTTCAGGTGTGCCATTGCCTGAAGATGCCATGCAAAGAGTGCCTGACCTGATGTCAACTGAGGTTCCTGAAACCAAGCATAAATCTGAGCCCACTGCACAAAGTCCCTTACTGAGCTCAGCAGGAGAAAGCATTCCAACGTCAGTAAAAGCAGGGTGACTAATCTACTTAATAAGTAGTAAATTTAAATGATTAGTAAACCACTTGGTAGTAGATTTATAGATCATGTCACTTCCTCCCATTTTTGGGTTTTATTGCACACAAATAAAAGCTGTATCTTCATCAAGCAGAGAAAGCACTTGTATCCTTTCATCTAATTATTCCAGTGCATGTCCATACTGAGGGTATTACCAAACATTAACCAACTTTGCAATCCTTTCCATAATTCTAACCAATGCAGCAATAACCTAGTGATAAACATTTTGAATTTCATTAAGAAAATAATCAGGCAATAAACTGATGTCATATGCCTCATAGCTCTAAAGTTGTGTAGTTTGCTAAAATATTTATACGAAAGGTAAGTAGTTTGAATTCTACATTCTTGGTCAAAAACTAATCAATTAAAATAAAATAATGCCAGCGATTAAATACGGGCAATACTAATTGTTCTCACTTAATTTCAATTTCCTACAGATATTTTATAGTTGCATGCATCTTAATAACTCAATTCTTTTTATATTTACTCTGCAGGAGTGTTTCTTTGTAAGTTACAGGAGAATGGTTTTTTAAGAGCTAAATATTTTGAGGTTGAAAACTTTTGTTTTTATTTTATTTTGGGCCAATATTTGAACCTAATGTACTTTTATTGGAATTAGTTCTTAGATAATAGTGATTTCCATTGCTTAATTGTGGTTCACATGGTATCTTCCAGATCTCAGTTTTTTATAAAACCATTTAAAGTTCCAAGATCATTTTATTATTCAGCATCTAGTACAGTAATTCAAGTAATTGCAATTTATTATTTAAAAGTATAAAATATTGCACCCTCAAAAGCTTCATTTTGTAATGATTTAACTTTGCACATTAATTCCCATATTGTATTTATAGCTTTCATTTCATACTTTTAAAATCTTTGATTTTTTAATGTAATGTCATTCACATATTTTGTGATTTTCCACTGATTGTCTGCAATTTAATTTGGCATTTTTCAGTTCTTTATCATTGATCATTTTTATTTATATTCATAGGATATGTTTGTCTCCCAGTCCCCCTCCACCAAAAGGTGATTGGAATGAAAACGCAAGAAAGCATCGAGGTGCTCCAGCTGTTTATGGTCGCAGCTTAAGTGAGAGTCCTGTATTTGGGACTTCACCCCCTGATTTTGCAAGAAGAGTTCAGTTTGTTATAGGTGAGATTTTGCAACAAAGATATATTTTGTAATTAAATTTTTATTTTTTAATCATTTCACTGAAAAAATTGAAATATAATATACTTTCCTTAAATTGATTCCTATGAAATGTTTTCAGACAAGGTACAATATTTTAATAGAATTTACAACTTAACTGATAGTTAAAATGAAATCATGAAAATAGACTGCAGGTTAGGAAACAAATTTCAAGGAATCAAAATCAGCAGCATGACTAGGAGGCATAAGATATGAAAATGTGAAGGGCCCCAAGCCGCGGAAGATTACTATTTGAATGCACTTAATTGCACATGTCTGAAAAGTAATTTATTTCTGCAACTAAGCAGCATTAATTAATCCTTAATTTTCAGAGTTGTCCTTTCTTATTATTACTTCTCACCTTTTAAATTTGTAATACCAATTAGTTCTTCAGGGGGGCTCCAAATCTTATAAGAGGGAGAGAATCTGACCTCCTAGCTGTACCACTGACTCTATATAAATAGTTTATAAAGACATCTCAATGGCAAAAAGTTGTTGGTAATCTAGTATGCTTAGCAAAACTATTTGAACTCCTGTATGCACTCGAGCAAACTCATTCTCTACAATTCAAGAAGACTTCAAGGGAATCCTTAATATGTTCTTTAGCACCTTCGCTTTTAGGTATCCAGTAGATAAGTTAATCAAAGAAATAATACCTAAGGATCAACCACATTATGAATTTAATGCATGTTGTTTACAATTTGCTAAAAATGAGTGGCATGATTGGCAAAGTGAGTCAGTGGACAGGCAAGGTTTTGCTGCTCGTCTAGACTACTAAGCTATATTATACTACTAATGGTATTGATATTGAGTTTTCAGTCCTTGGGAAATAGAAACAGTATTTATATAAAAATTTATTCATAGCATTAAGCATTATTCATATTTCTGTCACATCAAACAATATCACAGATATATGCAGCCAATTCCATTCTCTGGTATTAAAGAATGATCAATTATAAGGTTGCCATAGCGTAGCATACATAGGTTTTAGTTTTAATTCAATTGAACTGATTGGAAACCATTTCACAAAAAGGGGTCAGTTTAAAATTGCTGAAAAATAAAATGTAAATAACTTAATGTTCGCCAATAGCCATCAGTGTTGATGTAACACTTACTCAAATGGGACTACATGAAGTATTTATGTATAATATGAATATATCACAAATAAATCATAAAATGAATAGTGTCTTGGTAAAATTTTAGATCTACTTTTTATATCTACAAGTATACACAGTGGCTATAACTTTTTATAGCTATTTGTAAACAATAGTGCCAATTTAATCTCTCAGATATTAGTTTGTCCTGATGTTCATCTTACTCCCTTAAGTGTGCTCACATGCAATTTCCTTTAACTAACCCCATCAGGCATGAGAATGAAAGGGAAGAAAAATTCTCATCCACATTTTTAACAGCTAAGCAATATCAGATAAATTTACATGGTCTGTCCCAAAAATAAGTAGAATAAATCTGGGACAAATATGTATTGCAGATCAAAGTGTAAATTTCTAAAATTCTTCAAAATAGTACCCTTGTGCATTGACACACCGATGCCAGTACCTCCGCCAGTCATGGTACACTTCCTGGAAGGCATCGATAGGAGCCTTGGTTAGGCACCTCATCTTGGCCTCTTTGGCATTATTCAGCATTTCCACATGGTTGCCCTTCAAGCACTTTTTTATTCTTTGAACCAAAAAGAAGTTCATCAGTGCCACATCAGGGTAGTGTGCCTGGGGTAGCATTGCCACTATTTGCTTGGCCAGGTACTCCATCATGAGGAAGGCAGTGTGGGACAGCACGCTTTTGTTGTGCAGGATCCAGTTGGCAAATATCTCATTCCTGATCCATTGTACTCTTTTCTGCAGTCTTTTGAGGACTTGCACGTAAAACTTACTGTTCACTGTCTGTTCCTGAGGGATAGGCATTTTGTGGATAATGCCTTTTGAGTTAGGAAAGATGACAAGAAAGAGACTACTTATTTTTGAGATGGACCCTGTACTAGAGTTATGACAAACCTGTAAATGTGGAAACTAATGTGGAAACTCAATTTGATACTAGGAGAAACACCTGCTGAAGGGGCTGAGGGAGATTCAGGAGAAAATTCCTCCATAATTTCACCAGCTGAAAGAGTACGTGGTGGATCTGAAAAGGTTGCTGGTGCTGTACCAATAGAAGGAGAAGCTCGGAAGCCCAGAAGAAAGCATAGGTTTGAAATTACTGTATACTTTAAATTAAGATAATTTTTCCATGTTAAACTTTTTATTGAAATACTTAGCCAAATACTGCTAGACTAAGGTTTCATGCTAGAGAAGAGTAACTCAGTTAATATCATCAAGATGGAAAAGAGCTAATGTAATCTCCTATGCATCTCAGAATTCTTCCTCTGCTAGGAACTGAGTGATATTGCATATGAATTGTATCAATAAAAATATTTAATTGGGTTTGATTTATCTCTATATTAATGCATTGGGGAAATATAGGCCAATTTTAATGTCCTGGAAAATACATATGAGCAGAAAATGATGCATTCAATAGCTGTCTTAATAAAATCTTCATAATGGCCATTGCAGAGTAGCAGTACTAAAAAAAACCCCAGAAGTTTCAGGAAGACTACTGTTTAATCGGCTTCCTGAAGAGTTAAAACGAATACTCCCCCAAGAAAATAAATTCAAAAAAATGTTAAAACATTTCTTTTTAAATAATGTTTTTTATAGCGTCCAAGAGTACACAGAAAGAGCCAATGTAGGAAATTCAACTTTTTTAAATCCTTAATACTCATATATGTCATGTACATTATTATTCCTAAGAACCTGTATACAATTGATGTAATTGAATTTTTGACGAAGCCCATACAATTATGTATTGTTCTATGGTGAATAAAACTATCTATCTATCTATCTGTGCTAAATGGGGAGTTGAATATTGCAGGTAGTGTGTTGATATTTTCATTGTTGCTCAATCTTTGGTAAAATTATATTTATATTCTTTGCAAGATCCTCCAGTATGCTGGTGAAATACCAGTTAAAATATTCACAAATTAAAAGTAGGTAGGTTAGCATTAGTATTAATAATGACTCAGTTTTAAACTATATATATTTGTAGATTTTTTACCATTCTTGTTAAAGGTTTCATTTAGTGCCTTTCAAGTATCCTTAGGATTTTGTCATTGTTCAATCTATTTTTATAATAGTCACTTTGTTTCTTTCTTTTTATAGCAGTTACAACATTTGAGCATTTACACTAAATGGAGAACATCAAACAATATCATGATTTTATTTTTTTTAATTTGTTGTCTCTAGCATAAATTTATGGAATTTGCATAACATATTGAAATGAAATGAAAGAGTTGACTTTGTAATTCCACACACTTTATTTAAAAAACACGACCCAGGTTTAGACGTTGAACATCATCATTAGGTGGTCCTCATAGAAGCAAACTTGGTATATATACTGTCTGATCAAGGGAGTTGGGTTGGTCAGAGAGGAAGGGTAAGGGTGGGTGGAGGGGTTAAAAGGTTGCAATGTAGCTGGGAGGAAAAACGTTGAAATTTGGGTTGTGTTTTTTAAATAAAGTGTGTGGAATTACAAAGTCAATTATTTCATTTTATTTCAATTATTTTATTTCTTTTAAGTCTTATATTTTAAAATCTATAATATAATATGTTATAAGATTGATTCTTCTATGCATAAATATAGCCTGACCATTGAAGTTATCATATAAAATTAATACTTCAATGAATTCCAAAAATGTACACAACCTCTCATTCAATATACATACCCCCTTTGTATTTTTATCATAAGACCATTATTGTTTTAGTTCATACTCTTTCAAAATATTAATCCCGTTAACTACTCGGATTACATTCACTAACAACAGTAATCTGCTGTGGTTGTTAGGCCTGTGGAGGCCACTTCCCTGCCATTTAATCCTTTACTGTATCCTCCTCTTCATTTTCTCATATCCATCACCCTCTCTCACATCGTCCATCATTTTGACCTTCTCCGACCCTTCCACCATGCCTTTTAGCACTTAATTCAAATGGTAGTCCCTTCTAAGCATATGTCTAAGCCAGTTTCTTTTCCTATGTTTGATGATTTCCACCAATCATCTTTCTTCTCCTGCTCTCCTCATCACTTCTTCATCCCTCACCTGGTCTGTTCATTTTATACTTGCTATTCTTTTCCACGCCCACATCTCCAATGCCTCCAGCCTTTCATGGTTCCTTTTCAATGCAGTCCATATTTCACAGTCAGTTAAATAACATTCCATACAAAGCACATGACTGGTCTTTTTCTCTGCCCAATATTTCTTTTGCTAAATATCACCTTTATTTTCCTGTTGAAAGTTTCCTTTGCCACCACTTCCATGATTTTTATTTCCTTTTCACTCCTCTAAGTTTTTCATTAACTCCATGCCTAGATACTTGTACCTCTCCCGCTGTACCAGCCTTCTTCCTTCCATTGCAATATCTATTTAATCAGGTCTTGCTCCTTTTTATCGTCAAGCCATCTGTACTCCTCTTTCATGTTGATCAGACATGAAAGAGGAGTATGGAAGAATAAGGAGCATAATCCTCTTTCATGCAGATGGACACCCCATTTAATTGTTTTTCTTCCTCAACAAAAAGGATCATGTCATCATCAAATCTGATACGCACAATCCTTCTTCCTACAAATGACACACCTATCTTCTCTCCAGCATGTTCCGTCCATATCTTCCACATAAAAGTTGAAGACAGTGAGGGAGAGACAGCACCCCTGACTCACTCCCCTCACAATTTCAAACCAACCCCTCCTCTTTTCACCAATTCCAACACACAGCTCCTGATTTAAGTACAAATTTCCAAATGGTGTTCTGTCTCTCCATTTTATCTTTTTCTTTTAGAATTTTCAAAGCATAACACAAACAAGCTTTTCCCCTTCTCATCATCCCTGATGATATGAACTACTCCTATTGAATCTCTGCAGATTAAATAATTGTCAATAGTATTTAAACAAGAGGCAAATACAATGCAAAACATCCTGTATATGCAGTATCTAATATGCTTCAATAAAGGAAAGAGTGAAAAGAATAAGTATACCTATGCACTAAATATTTAAAGGCATGCTCTTATGAATTTAAGGCAGAGTATACAAAAAGTAAGACAATGTTGTATAATTTCAGTCGTCATCACCACCATGGTCACTACAACCGGTTCAGAAAGTATAGCTTACAAGAAGACCCCCAATGGCGGATGTTTCGAGGTAGCAATGCCAGTGGTGTTTCAATCGGTGGTTTACCTGCAGAACCTGCACGTATTGGTCCTCCTTTACCACCAGAATTACAGGATGATGAAGCTGAAGATGAAGCTACAACTCTCCAGCAGCTTGATTTGGATGATCTAGCAAGTAAGAATTGAGGAAAATTAGTTGAGAAAACTTATCAACTGTGTTGGAAAAACCCCAAAAACTACATTTTTATGTACTATTTTTATGGCTCTGCTAAAATTGTTCTCATTCTCAACATAATTTCTCTAGGTCACAGATTTGATGATGCCAGAGGTCTTAGACGACATAAAATTCAGTCAAAATCTTCAACAGCTTCCTTCATCCATATTGGTCGCAAAGATGGTGTACAGCCAATTCAAAGTATACCATTAGCATCCACCAGCAAGAAGTATGATCACAGTCCTCATGAGGTACAAAGATAAATAGTTATTTTAGAAACTAAGAAATAATATTTTGGAATATGTTCATAGTGGGAGAACTTTCTTTTCCTCCTCAATTATTTCTTCTGTAGTAAAACACTTTATTGGTACGATAAAATGTTTCAGTCTTCAAATTTGATATTTAATGAGAATTACCTTAGTTCAAATTAAAATAGTCTCTCGAAGAAACAAAAACATTATTATCTTCAGTAGGTAACTATAATTCACCTTGCTGAGAAATACTATTTTACTCCCTTATCTCAAGATGCAAGAAAATGTATCCAGATACGGAGGAATATAGGCAGGAATTATTATTTCATGAACTTGGGACCCATTTAAATTTCAATGAAATTGTTCTCAATAAAATAAATTTCTTGCTATATTTTTAGTGAAAATGTGGAACTGAGAATTTAGCTAAAGGAAGAAAAAGATACCATTAGCCCAAAAGCCCAAAAGTAGAACACATGAGTGGAAAAATATACAATTAATGGATTTAAGCAGCATTTGGATAAACATTATCAATGCTAAGGTATCAAAATGGCTGATCACCTTAAAATGTAAGGTGATAGGGCTGGTGAAACAATTTCTGACCTGTTAATGTTTCTACTTAAGGACTATTTTATCTCCTGGTGCAATTTTTCTATGTTGGGCAAAATATTGATCTTGCTGATAGGTATATGTCATATTTTCCAATGCTTTATAGGATTGTGAAATATCGTTTTGAAATGTACTGAAATGACTTAAATTTACTTTTTTTCAGGTATTCGTACAACTGGATGAACTTCTGGGAGTGGGTGAGGAAAGAGAATGGAAAGAGACTGCCAGGTGGATCAAATATGAAGAAAATGTGGAAGAGGGGTCAGATAGATGGGGTCGTCCCCATGTTGCTTCTTTAAGTTTTCATTCTCTTCTTAACTTACGAAGATGTCTTGAGACGGGTTAGTCTATCAGATCTACTTTTTATCATATTTTCTACTGAGCAATCACTAATTATTGCACAAAACCTTATCTGTTCAATTGAAAAATAATGCCAGTTATTATTTCATTTTTAAGATCTGCTACTTTAAAAACTGCCATAGTGTGATTTATCTTTCTTTTTAATTTTGAATATAAATTACTTATTTTAATATTTTTTTATAATTCAGTATTGAATAATCAATCATTTGGATAACTGGGCTGCTTGTATAGGAAATGATTCTTGGCTAAACTAGCCCGTTATAACTTTTGAAAATTCATTAATGTAGGTATTATCCTACTTGACTTGGAAGAGAAAGACCTACCAGGTGTGGCCTACAGAGTTGTTGAACAAATGGTTGTTGAGGAACAAATTCATGGAGATGATAAAGCCACTGTTATGCGTGCTTTATTGCTTCGCCATCGTCATGTCAATGAACATGATAAATTCCATTTTGGGATGAGGCGTACATTTTCAAGCTATGCCAGTTTACAGGTAAGGATTGCTTTATCACAATGGTCTCACATGTAAAATTTCTATAGAATTTGTATTGTGACTTGAAAATTACATATGACAGCTTTGAGATAATTCTCCTGAGAGGTATAAAATGTAATACAGCAAAACCTAAACTTTATGTTTTTTAAAGGACAGTGAAAAACTGTGAAATCAAGGTTTGTGTGAAATTGAGGTGTGAGGGAATCATATTTTTTAAGTTTAATTTCATCTTCTATTAAGGCAAAATATCTCACAGAATGGTGATAAAGTAGTTACTAAAAAAAGCATAATTTGTTGAGCAATCAAACATAATAAATGTAGATTAAGGCTTAACTCAGAAAAATGTGAAAAACCTTCGGCTTCTCATTTGGAAAGGTTTCTTATATTTTGCATACTTCTAGCAAATTTTTCACCTTCCACTTCATTTTTAATGTTTATATATTTTTTGAACTTCTCAAAGTAATATTTATCAATATTTAAGTGTAATAACATATAATTGTAGTCAGCCAATAGCCGTGGTGTTATTTGAATGATGAAAAAAAACAGCTCCCAGAAAAAAGTATAATATTTCATACAGTTCAGAATTGCAGGGCTACTGGTTAGTAGTTAACTGTTCTGATGACCATTGACAATTGAGTTACATTTCCCATTTATATCCTATCAGTAGGCATTCAACGAATCAATTTAAGCATAAAACTTATGTTTATCTCTCACCCCGCTTAAAACTTGTTAAACGAAGTTATAAATGAAAAATGGGAAAAATGTGATAAAAGTTGGCTCATAATTACTGTGAGTAATAAGATTTTACATTACTCAGGAACTTAAATTTTCATTGGCTTATATGTAGACCTGTCCAGAATATAAAACAATTTTAATTTCAAATCTGTATATTGAAGAAAACATTTTGAATGTTACTAAAGAATAAGACTATATAATCAGTATACATATTTCTATACATGATTTGAACTCTCCATATTGATATGGTACAAATTCAGGGTTCCTTGAGCAGTATTTACATACAAATTACATCACATCTGAAAACATGTTATTACTTTTAAGATGTGGGCATGAGTTAAAATTAATAAAAATAGCATTACAACTAGTGGAGTCTTATTAAATTTTTATTTAGAAACAAGTCATATTGCAAAAAAATTTAATATGCTATGAATCATGTGTTTATTCAAATGAAAATTTAAAAAATATAATAAATAAGTCATTAATAAATTGCTGCACTGGATATATTACTTCAATGTGTACTTCATGCAAAAAAACAACCGTGCACTATCAAGAATTATTATACCGGAATTGCTCATCTAATTTAAACAAAATTCTTAGTTTTATTGAGCAACACATTAGTTTGATAGACTGAGAGCATTCTGGGTGGGGAGAAAATGTAGCAAGTCTGCATCTTTAAGACAGTCAAAACCTGTCTTTGTGAAACCAATCAAGTTAAGACTCATAGTTTAAGAAATCTGAACTGAAATTAAAGATTTTCCAGTTACGAATAATACGTGCTGTCAGTTATACGAAGGTTATGCAGTTCTACAAAGAGGAAATATAAGCTAAATTTTAAAATAGGATAGCAAAAACCAGAGCAGGTGAAACATTTTACCTATCTTGGAATGTTTTGGACCCAAATAGTCACAGTAGTAGATACATAAGGAGAAGAATTTCATTAGGCAAAGAAGCTTTCACAACAATGTAGGACTTTGAGTTAGGATGTCAAGAAAAGGCTCATCAAAACTTTGATATAGAGTGTAGTTATGTACGGGGTGGAGGCATGGTCATTGAAGCAGGATAATAGACATAGATTGGAGGCTTTTGAAATGTAGGAGAGAAGGAGGAAGGAAAAGGTGAAATGAACTGAAAGAAAAACAAGCAAAGAAGTGCTAAGTATGCTGTGGAAGGAAAGAGGATTGATGGGAGAAATCAAAAAGAGGCAGGAATTATGGATCCAGTGTTTTGATTGGCAATGGGATATTGAAGACAGTGATAGAGGAGAGAATGTATATATTTAACTTACAGATTAAAATATGTGTACTAGTAAGTGATTTGCAAATATATTAAATGTTCATTTATTTTTCCACTTTGCCCATTGTTTCAGCTTATATGTATATCGCTCTTAAGGAGTTTTCATGAAAAGAATGTTAACTATCCAGAGCAATAATTTTATTGCTATTTATTTGTAATATTCAATATATTGAAATATGTATGTACATGAATATGGCTTTTAAAGATTAAAAAGGAAATGATTTTTGCAGTGAAAATGGAGAACAATAGTTTACTCTGTATAAAACTTTATTGAGCTTTCATGTATGTAGTTACTTAAAAACTGTTTAATTTGCTATTCAAGTTACCGCCAACCAAGTTCAAAGTTAACGTTAATAATAAATTATTATAATAATATTTGCACTAAAAGTATTGTTTGCTTCAGTAGCCCACTGTATTGCCAATATGAAAGTGATACTTTATGAGCCATTTTCAATAAATGCACAGCCCTCATCCCATGCTAGTAAATTGCCCAATTCTAGTCATATTTACACAAGAGTGAAAGACATGTAGGTAATGCATGTCGCTACATTTTTTGTGGCAGTCATTCTTCTACGTGGAAGAAGATGTTGCGCAAGAAAGAAGTGGAACCTTAACTGAGGATAATTTGCCCTGCTGCCATGTAAATGGACTACAAATGCCTTGAGTAGATTATTGTTTTAAAAATCTTTCCCGAAACCTTTAGTTAAGCTGATAGAAGTTTGCATTGGAAAGGAGATATGTTTAGATACAAGCCTAATTTATTCTTTTATTTATGCACTGGAATGATCTCATATGAAAGTGTGATGTATTTTTAAACTAGGTATTTTTCCTTTATTAGAAACTCTAAAGTGTTACACCCATAACTTATTTTTGTGCACTAATCAGTTGCATGTACTAGTGCACTAATTCAACACACTTTGTGAATTTAAGTAAATGCACTAATAGGCAAAAATAGGTATTTTATTTTACATTCTGATTGTTTATGTGAAATGAGTTAAGATAAATTTTTCTTCTGTAGAGCTTCCATTAACTGAGATTTTCAGGGTATTTTGTAGTCACTGCTTATCTTTTAGAGCTTCATTCACCAATGTTTTGAACCTTATCTTGCCAACCAGCATGAAAAGTGGTCACTTTATTTTTTCCAGAATTTGACTGATGATAAAGGAAAACCAAAAATAGTTCCATCAATATCAAGTTTTGAAGGTTTGATAAACAATAAAAGTTCAAGCATTCAAACAGGACCCAAACCAGGAGAGAATAATCATACAGCAGTAAGTGCCTAAAAATACCTTCATTTCTACTGTTATGAATCTTCTTGAGAAATACTAATGATCAACACAAATTTTTTCTAATCAATTGAGTGCAATGTTGACTTGATGTTAATTGATTAGCATTTTGATTTGGGAACAATTTGCACATATAACTAACCTCTCCTCACCCATTGTATCCTCGTAGGTAGGTATCCCATAGTGAATATGCTTGCCCTTTCAATCATTTTTTAAGGATGACAATGATATTGAAACCAGTCACATTCTGAAACAAAAATTTACTTTGGAAAAACAATTCATTCTACAAAAAACCTATAAATATATTTTTTAAGAGGCAATTCTTTATTTTGATTGTTTAACTGGATCTCATGAATACACTTGTGTATATCAAAGTTTCAAATCAAACTGTGAAAGTTAAGTTTCTCATGAAGAAAGTGATGATATGAGATTCTTATCATTTTTCATATACTTTCAAAATGCAAAAAAATTAATATGTGAAAAGTAATGAAGTATTTTTTAAAATAACCAAAATTTCTGTTTAATTTAATCTCTCAAATTATTATAATATTCCTTTTTCTAGTTCCATATTGAATGGTTTGACAAAATTTTCAATGCTTAATTAATTATTTAATTGCTTCATAATGAGGGATGTCTGGTGTTGGCAACTATTTCACATCAATTTAGATTAATAGAATAATAGAATACAGTCAAAACTCCTTTCCATGAGGCATTTCATGCATTGGAGCACAGATGGATTGGATGGAGATGGACTGCCCGTTTCATTTATTGTTTCACTTTCATTTACACATCATAGGCTGCTGTTAATGCCCAATGAAGGTTACTGAAAATATCTTGTAGATTACTTGCATCCAAGTAATTATATAGGAAATTTGTGCATATTATATATTTAAGCCGTATCTTGTACATCTACTTAATCATTAACAAGTTATACTCAAATTAATAGGTTGACATGAAAGAAGAACTGACATACACATCATCTACAGAAGATTTGAAGAAAAGAGAAAAGGAGAGAATTCTGAGAAGAATACCTATTGGAGCAGAAGCTACTACTGTATTAGTTGGCTCAGTTGAGTTTCTTGAGCAACCTACAATTGCATTTGTTCGCTTAGCCCAAGGAATTTTACTGCCTACCATTACTGAGGTATAAATAATTTAACCATGACATAATACTGGAACCAAATGGAGGTTCTCATACTGCAGTTTTATAGTTTTCATTTGGCATTGAGGTGTCAATTGATTACTTTTTGATTATTTCCTGGAGGAATTTCTGGTTCTCAATTTGTAACAGTTATTGTTGATTTTATACAGGTACCCATTCCAGTTAGGTTTATGTTCATCCTCTTAGGACCTAAAGAGTCTGATTTGGACTATCATGAAATTGGTAGATCAATTTCAACCTTAATGTCTAATTCGGTAAGTACAAAATGCTCCCAACCAAACTGAAAAACATACATAATATTATTGGTATATTTTTTGAAACCAAAATTTTTAGATGATCTAATGCTGCACCTCAAAAAATAACTGAACTGTAACAGAACAAATAAACCTAACAAGAGGACTCATGTGATAAAAAATAAGAAAAATTTGGTATAGTTGTACATGCCCATAAAAAATTGTATTTTTTATCAATTTTATACTCTTTATCCTATAATTGTGCACAACATGAGTTCATATAACATTCTCACCAACAATAGTGCCAATGCACAGGATGAGCTTTTCAGGATCATGATACTCATAAATGTTGTACCCTTATCATTTACCCGAAGATGAAAAGCATAGAGTTGCGTAAGGGCAACACAATTTCATTGTAACAATAATAGGTTCAGCAAATGAAAGAACTGTTCTTACATTCTAAATGCTACTCATTCCAACTTATTCTAACTAAGCCCAAGCAACTATCTTGAACACTTAAGTTAGTGTTGAAGGTTAGACTAGATTTCATTTTATAATTATTAGAAAATTTTGAGTATAAGGCCCTTCCCTCAGCTATCTAGAGTGTCTAAGAAAACCCTTGTACCAAGAAAAGTCACAATTTGGGTTTATCAGGGTTTGCCCTTAGTCTTCACCAAGATAACAACTTTTCCTCTCTTATCACTTGGAAAATCTCCCCAACTGTATTTAACATACAAAAATACATCACTATATACACAGAAGGATAAGGCAATTTTGAATGTTTATTAAATGTAAAATAAATATTTTTGAGTCCACATGAGCATGGTCATGACATATATTCCACCAGGAGCAGCACATAAATGTTACTTAGTGTAGCTTTCTAAATAGTTTTCAACATTATAACAATACAACTTTACATCAGGGTACTACATTATACTAATGTGATTTTACATAGTGCTTGATTGCGAGGCACAGATCTATGTGAATGTTATCTCCTAGTTGCATGGGGAATGAAATCAGAAAAATATATTTTGAATTTTAAAGCATTAGCAAGAATGGCATGGAAGTATTTTTTAATCTGGGAATAATGCAATCATGGGAGTACATATTCACACAAAGACAGGTATCTAAAAATGGTACTCAGGGTCTCTCTCATGAAGAAAATATCAAATATATTTTTACTTGAGAAAAAAGGTTGTAAGTCAGTTCATCCTTTGCATCAACCTTATTAATGAAAAAAAACTCTCTCACTGTTTTCCATGAGAGATTTCTTCAACATTTATAAGTTGCCTGAATATATGCATGTCATTAATACAATATTTTTTTGTATTCATAAAATGAGTTATCATTCATTTGGTGCTACCTAACAACATTCTGATAGCATTGAAAATGTTTAAAATGATCATCGTAGAAGGCTGATATAATCAATTTTTTAAAATTCTTGCTGTATGTATCAATAATAGGGATAATTTCTCGGGATTTAACAAATGTCATTTTTTCAGCATTCCTCTTTCAATGCTGGAGGGTTTCTTATTAGGATAAATGGGTATGGAAAGAGGTTATTGAGTGAGATGTTGGCCAGGGAGAAAGAGGGAGAGTGGAAGAGGATGAGGTGATTTGGAAAATTGTAGGTTGTCATTTACATCCTACATCAACTGCCTCTCAAACCCATTCAACCTAGAGGAATCCTTTGGCACTGGGGGATAAATGTGAATTCATCTGGTTAATGCCATTGATGGATGGATAATGAAAATAGAGTTCACACATTTGTGTAACCAATATTTCACATGATGAAATAATAACAATTGTGCTTCACCTTTGCCTTTTAATCTAGAATTTGGTTTACAGCTGTTGCATATTTTGGTACATTATCTTCCGAGAATATTCACAAAATTAATTTTATTGGTGAGGTGACTTTTTCTATGCATATTGCAGATTAAAATTAGTAAATACATTGATTATTAAGTAGCTATATAATTACTGATTTTTTACCTATAGCACTTCCATAACATTGCCTATAAAGCTACAGAAAAGAAGGAGCTTCTATCAGCTATCAATGAATTTCTTGATGACAGCATAGTGCTACCGCCAGGAAATTGGGAAAGAAAAGCCTTGCTTCCATTTGATGAGTTAAAGGCAAAAAGTGAAGCTATTCGTCGTAGAAAAACTTCCAAGGTTCTTCAGCAGGATGAAACCCAGCAAGGTGAGACATATTAGATTATTGTGCCAACTAAATTTCAAAGTAGAACCAATAGAAAAATGTTTGAGGAATTCTTCCCTTATAATGAGTGTAGCTTAAATTGTTGGGTAACTAACAAATTTAAATGATCATCAGCTGAAGTCAGTCAGTCAGGTTCAAAGAGAAATGAGAACTTTAAAAAAATTAATGATATTTATATATTTTTATTTGACTTTTAAGAGGCTGAAAAATTTAGATAATGCTTCAGAAAAAAAAACCAAATGAGTGACTGGTATTTTTCATGCATGCAGTGAGGTCTGATGAGTCTGATGAAGTATTCTAAAATTAGAGTATGTGCACATGGTTGAAATGCTCTAAACCAAAAATACCCCTTATTTATTTACTTAAGTCAAGCAAACCAATATGAATTAGCCGTAAATTTTTCTCCCACCAAGGGATAATTAAATGAATGAAGTATTTTGCTCCATTGTGTTAGGTGAATTTTATGAGTCAAAATAGTTCTTCAGTGGCAGCTAGGATAAGTGACTGGAGTGCATACATCAATTTATTTATGTTTCTGAAAAGAATACCATATTGTGAATTTATTTGCTATTTCTACTGATCAACTCCTAAAAATGCAGATTTTTAAATTCCCATTGTGCACAGCAATCTGTTTGCACTCAAGGAAAATAATTCATTGGCCATTTAATTCAGGATCATTTTTATTTGGTCATTTTCACTTCCAAAATGATTATATATGACAGGCCCTATAATAAGCAAATACTACTGACCTAGACAGTTAGATTTTATTGTGCTGATGTCACACCATAATTATGTACTTAAAATGGATGAGATGCCAAATATTACTTTCACCACAAAGTAATTTTGATACAGGAATCATTGTCCAAAAATATTTTGTGATAATATCTATCCTTATACTCATTTAAAGAACTTGCAGACAAACTAAATTTTTGTATTATTAAAATTATAGCATTGCTTCCTGGAGATGAAAAGAGGCCGCCTCATATCGATCCCTTGAAACGCACCAGAAAACCTTTTGGGGGTTTAATCAACGATGTCAAAAGAAGATTTCCTCATTACATATCTGATTTCATTGATGGACTGAATTTTCCATGCTTTGCAGCAGCAATTTTTATATACTTTGCTGCACTTTCTGGAGCAATTACATTTGGAGGGCTGTTAGGTAAGTTCTTAATGTCATCCTTGTTAAAATATTCAGGCAGCAATTGAATTTTATGAAACCTGGTTTATGGATCTACTTTTGGAATGTTATCAATATTCAAATCATGACTTGCCTCTGAGGTGTAATTTGCAGTCACATGCCTAATGGTCCAGGCCATTTGATTTGTAATAATGACTGGTATTAGTCTTATTATTATTATATTGGTCTAATTATTATATTGGTCTTTTCATTATGAAATTTGAAAGATGAAAAAAGTGACAATTGACAATGACAAAGTGAAAAGTGTCAATGTTCATTATCCATCACTTGGGTGACAATACTGTACATATACGAAGAAGATCCATGACCATTCTCATGCCCTCAGGCAATTTTGATACCAGTAATTACAGGATAACGCAGCATATATTATTATTGAAGATTCAGTGTCATGCATTGTTTTCTCTCTTGGTTCTGGTAACTACAAAATGTTTGTGATCACCCCAGTTTACTCTCTTATTCCAAATTCAAATAATAGCATAATTTCACAATTAGTCAATCTCCCTAAGATTGGCAGTATTTTCAGAATTGCTCTTCATTCACAGATCACTACAAAGAGGTTATACTGTATGCAAAATTTTATTTGTTATTAAAGTATCCCTTCTATTTTTATCCATTAAAAATTTGTTGATTATAGAATTTTATTCCTAGAAATTATATGCTCTGTACAATATTTGTCGTAATATTTAAAACTTCAAAAGTGATTTTATTTTAGGGGACAAAACTGAAAATTGGATTGGAATTTCTGAAACATTGGTTGCAACATCACTTGCTGGAGTGCTTTTTTCATTCCTCTCTGGGCAGCCACTAGTAATTGTTGGGGCTACTGGCCCTTTGTTGCTTTATGATGAAAGCCTTTATTCGGTAAGTTATTATTGACACAAATAATGTGAAACTGACCTTTTTCAATAAATATTGAGGTGACCAGGATATGTTAGTTTAATTAAAGAAGTTTTGTAAACAAAGTTCCAAAAATTCTCAATAAATTTAGCAGGCAATCAAGTAAAAGAAGTGTAGAAAGAATAATGCTAAGAAATAAAAGTATGCAGTTAATAAGTGACTTTGTTTAACTACAGATTAAACTTAAATTGGTAAAAATTTGTGATAAAAAGACTTTCTCTAAGCTAACCAATCATCTTAATCATGGCTTATATGAATTCCAAGAAACTGCGGGAGATGCCACAACAGTAACTTTTAACAGGGTCATTTGCTAATACGAGTATGCATTTCAATGCAACAATTTTAGAGTGTAAAAATCATTTGCCTTGACCGGGATCAAGGCGAATAATTTTTTCACTCTGAAATTGCTGCATTGAAATGGCTTATATAGTTTAAAGTGTATTTTGGTAAGTATATGTTCATCAAATATGTTATTAATTTTAGTCGCTTGTTACCTTCCAAGCATAAGTCTGCTTCTAGGGTCCAAATGTGATTTATAATATGAGCGATTACACGTAGTATTGATGTTGCATTATAATGATGTTCCCGGAATGAAAAGTTTCATTACAGGTACCAGAGTAAGATGTTTTGTCACTTGAGGTGAAACCACATAATTTTGTTTGACTTTTTTAAAGCCCAGCATACCCTTCACGTTGAAAGGCATTACTCTTCAAATTCAAGGCACCATCCAATCCAATCATATAATTCTCTGAAGTCCTACTAATATAATAAGGAGCTATACCTTCCCTACTTGTACACAATTTTATGTAACATGCAGAAATTTGAATAAGCTCTTCATTTACATTTCATTTGTCATTTTCCTAAAAGGTATAAGAAGATTCTCCATTATCTTAGCATTTCAAAAAGATTTTTATGATTTTGTGTTAGTGAAACCAAACCAGTATGTTTCAAGGAAAGCAAATTCTAAATAAATGCACTAAAACTAATGTTTTATCAGCCAAAAAATGAAGTAATTTGAGGATTATATAATACCTATCTAAATAAAATGTTCACTTTTAGTGTGCTACCTGCAGCTATTTCACCATTCTCATGCTCAAGAGATTCAAAGTAAGCATTTGTCCAGCTCTGTGAGGCCAAAATCTTGGACAAGGTACCAGCATTTCACATAAGCATATAAGATTCTTCAAGGAGTTGGAAAATATGTATAGTGATATCAAAATTAAAGAGAAATGGCTTCCCTCACTAGCTGGCTTTACAAACTAATTAACCCATCATTAGTACAAAGTGTTATACTTACTATTATTAACATTATTTAATACATTGGGGATCATATGGGGATCAGCTGCTATTTCTCAAACCATCTTTAAAATGCCAAAGAAAGCTATTAGAATCATCACCAGGAAACCTCACAATGCTCCATCAAGGCCTATTTTCCGTGAATTAAATTTGCTACCACTCCCATGCATCTACATTGTGTTTTTAATTCTATATATAAAAAATAACATCGGCAACTATTCTCTTAACTCTGCCCATCATCATCATTGCACCAGAGGCAGGAATGACTTCCATTATGGGAATATAAGAACTAAAGCATTGAAATTAGGACCCAATGAAATGGGCATCAGATTATATAACAAACTACCCAAAAGTATCAAGGACACAAAGGACACTGCTGCATTCAGGCATAAATTAAAAAGATATCTACAGCGCAATATGCTTTACTCGGTTGATGAATATCTCAACAATATTCCCAACCATTAAGTTCATACTTTTAGTTTCTAGCAATGGTCATCGTCTGATTCATGTTAATGATCAATGATTTTTCTGAATTTGATATTGTATGTGCATGTTACAGCCAATGTTCATGGGTTTGTACCAAACATGTAACTATGAGCATCATTTCTTTTATGTATCTTAACTGAGCCTGTGTCTTTGCTCCTCATTGACGTGTCTTATATCATGTACATACACCACCCACCTGGTATTTTTGTATTGTGATCTCTGGGCAAATAAAAAGTAAATAATAAAATAATAATAATTGTGATCACTCATCAAAATTATAAGTTTGGTTTCTTCTATTTTCCAGTATGTCATGTCATGAAATAATTCAGTAATTTCAGTTGTTAATGGAATGAATGAGATTCCTGGAAGAGTTCTACAAGAGCTTCTTCCTGAAGCTGTGTCATTCCCTAAATACATATTTACTGAGGCAAATTTAGAAGGTATAGTTCCCCTGACTGAAATATGGCCAGAATCACTTCTGTCTTTACTAACATCTCTACAATAATAGCCTCCCTATCTTGTGAAATTCAAGAAAATATCCTTGTTAGCTGATAAACTATGCTTTGACATTTAATGACAGCCACAACTTCATAAATACTTAAATAAAAAACATGACAGAGTAATACTTAATGCTAAAAAATCATAAAGAAAAGTGACTAAATCATCCAAAACAAGTACTTTTTAGGCAATGGTCAATTTCCATTTTATCATTATTAATATTTGGTAGCCTACTATTTAAAGTAAGTTTTGGATAGACAAAGAAACACCTATATTTCTTAGCCTCAACTTACAAGACAAGACCCAGCACCCCATACTACCATAAACAAGAAACTGTTCTTTGAAACTCTCTTGTTGAATACTTCTTTCATTAATGCAATTCTTCTCCTAATGTACTAACTCCTATGTTTGTCTTCTTTCAAAATAATGCATGAATATGTGAAATGTTCCACCTCTTCTAATTTATTTCCTTCCACCACTTTGTTCAACTTCGCCTCTTGAATTTTTGAAGGCCTTTTGCTTTCATTTCCTCATAATTTGTCTTCCTTCCATCCTTTAAGTACCTATCCACTATCTTGTGATTTACTTAATAATAACTTTAATCCCTTGGCTGAGTAATTAAATTAAGTTTTATCATCTGAGCATCCCTCCTCCATATAATCTACATATTCACGATTATTTCACTTTAGGCAACCACTTACTCATTTACACTCTCTTCTGTCCCACTAATTACAGTAAGCAACCCAAAGGCTGTTTTGAGAGATGAAGGTAGGACTCATCTCATGTTGTTAAGCCTGTTTAATCCTCGTATGTATCAGGGCCATTGGGGGCTAATTTCCATTTGCCACCTTTGATTTTCCAAGCACATTAGTACTTGAGAAATCTCAAATTTTGACTGTTGCTGGGGGTCTCTCTCCAAAGTCCCAAATAATTGAATCCAGGCTCTTTGGTTGGTTGCCAAATGTTTCACACTCCAGTCTTCCTTACCCCCTTTTCTCATTTGTATTGAGTAAAATGGATAGGATATAACTGAAAGCTCTGCCAAACTCATTTTCTATCACTGCTCATTCCTGATCATCATTTGCAATCCTTATTGAGCAGTCTGGTTCATGTAGAGGTTTGGAATAAGACTTTTATTTCTTTGGTCTAATTTCCACGTTTTCATTAATTCTGTCCACATTCCCGTAAATGCCTTCTGGAATTCCATTAGGCAAACAATTTCATCCTGATATAGCTCAATTCTATTAGACTGTATTCCTAATTACTCATGCTCCTACCAATAATAATAATAATAATACATTTTATTTGCCCAGCAATCAAGTTTTTACAACTGTTACACTTGATATAAGACACATCAGGGGAAGTACATGGATACAAGACACATATCAGGCATTATCAAGAAATTCAGCAATTGAAAGAAACATTTTTAATTTTAAGCACCTAAGTAGATTGACTTTAAATGCAGCTACACTTTTTTGGACCTTAATGTCAGCTGGGAGTTAATTATAAAGTTGAAGGCTCATAAAATTTGGGCTAGCACCTGCATTTTTTTGTACGTACATATAAAATGTGCAGCTGCTCATTATGCCTTGTAGAATATTTAAGGATATCGCAATTTTTCACATACTCAAATAGATTTCTATTTGCATGTACTACTACATGAAAAATATAAATACATCCAATTTTTTAAATGAGGGGAAGGCAAGGGGCATTGTGTTTTGCAAAAGTCATTTGCCAAATGGCTCTTTTTTGGACTCGGAAAAGTGCAGTTCATTGGATTAATTTTAAAATGAGTTAAATTGCTTTTTTGGCAAGGTATGGTTTTGTAGGATAATTTTATTAGCTTGTACCTCATGGTGCCAATGAAGTTTTTTTATAGCATTTGTATTGGTTAGTTTAAAAATAAAATGCCTGTCTAGGAGAATTTTACTGATATTTGACTGATTCCCATGATTTTTCTGTTATGGAATTGCATTGTATTAATGAAGTGTATAGTTTTATTTTTCTTGCTTTTCATTTTCAACTTGTAAATTATCTTATTGGTTGGAAAAACATTATTATATCCCCAAAATGAAAAAGCTGAGGGAACATGCTCCGAGAAAAATGCTTAAAATAACACATAATATTTTGATTGTGTACGTATTTAGATATTTACCATTTATTTTTGGACACATTTACTATGATATCTAGGCACATTGTCCCTGCTGCAGTAAGAGTTAATTTGATGTAATGTGTAATATGAATTAATTTGATTGAACAATTTAATTTGAAAAAATCAACCCCTTGAGATGTTCAAAAATATGATATTTATTCATTATTAATCTAAAAGAAGATGGGAATAGATGTTATACCTGAGAAAGGTATTTGTTTCTTCTCATTGATGCATTTTAGTACCATGGATTAACTTACATACCTCCTGAAATTCCATTCTCATTACTGTTGTAGTGTGTGACCACTAAGGCCAAAATAAAGTTTATGGCTTAACTGTTCCAATGGATGTATTTTGTTTTCCTGAGGTTTAATCTAATTAATAGTGATCCTTAAATAATTTTACCAAAAATATAAGCACTTAGTTAATACTTTCATTGAAATGCATGGCAATACTTAATGGCTGTGACAGTAACTCTCAATAGGTGAAGTTATTTCCGAAAATTGCAGAGTTACCTGCTGGTTAAGTGTAAAGTTAAATACAGATAACAGTTTCAGGTTTAAACTTGTGGAATTCCTAAATGATGAAGGTAAAAAAAGCTGATGATGATGCACAGCATCGAAACCATGGTCGTGAAGTATTATATCTTTATGTGGAAGTGCTAAGTTAAATAAGTTAAGGAGGATAATAATTCACTCCTAAGGTATCCAAAAGCCAATATCCATTGGTGATGCCCATAAATACAGTTAAACCTCTATTTAGTGATCAATTATAAGAATGTATATTTTTGTTATATCGACATACCTAATTAACTTTGTTATTACTTTCATAAAGTACTTTTTCAATATTATTTGCAGTGAAAAAACTATATTTTAGCCTTTATACATAAGGAGAACATTGGTAGATTAAATACAAGATGTAATCATATGTTAATATATTTTTACTATTTGAATAGGGTAGCTTTCTTTAAATGGGAGATGATCCCCCTAACCAGTAACAGAATATGTACAAAAGGTACAAGCTGTTTGAGAATTAACAATATTTTTCATTTTATTTCACAAACCATACAGTTCTGCTCAATGAATGGTGTTGACTTCCTTGCAATGAGAGTCTGGATTGGAGTATGGCTGACAGTTATTGCTTTAATCGTGGTGGTAGTGGAAGGCAGTGTGCTGGTGAAGATGTTTACCCGGTTCACTCAGGATATCTTTGCAACTCTCATTTCTCTGCTTTTCATCTATGAAAGTTTATTGAAATTATATCAGGCAAGGACTGAATTGAGTGCATTTATGTATGAATATCTTTTGTTTTGTTGTTGATTACATTGTGGTTTCATTCAAAATGATTATTTTGATAGGTATTTCACAAGCATCCACTAGTGGCTTCCTATTGCCACTTTAGTCCTGGGTTGACCGGAAATGAGACAAATAATTCTACCAACATTACAAATACATGGGAGAATGTAGGTTATTTGCCAAGCAATACTAATGTAGTGCAGTTAGAAGGTTATGGTTCCAATCTGAGGTAATGTCAACAGTTCACTTAGTTAAAAGTATAATATTTTTAATGATGAAACTCGATTTTTATAACAGAAAACAGAAGTAATGGAAAAAATGTTATGTGCAATAAAAGTGCATGATTACACAATGTGGATTGAATTAGAATTTTTACTGAAAATATTTTTAATCCAATTTTTTCTAACAGTTTACATGTGGAAAATGGCTCGATTATTGTTGAAGATGAGGGTGGCTATTTACATCTGGAGAACCAGCCAAATACAGCCTTGCTTTGCACAATCTTAGCACTGGGTACATTTTTCATTGCATACTATCTTCGTCAGTTTCGAAATAGTAACTTTTTAGGACGAAATGTAAGTAATCATGTTTCCTGAAATATGTTTGCAAATTTTACCATTCATTTTTATCTATCATGCTGTTAAAAGCAGAAGAATAACTATGATGTCCCTAATGTGGCTAGAAGAGATTATAACTGAAGTTATGCATGTTGAAGAAGTAGATGATATAAAGAGGCATAAGGATATTTGTTTTCACTTTTATCAAAGAAATAGGCTAATAAATTTATCCGTGACTGTTTTAGGCAAGGCGTGCACTAGGTGATTTTGGAGTACCAATAGCCATAATTACAATGGTATCTCTGGATTATGTAATTCCAGACACGTATACTGAAAAGTTGATGGTTCCAGAAGGCTTATCACCATCAAGACCTGGATCTCGAGGCTGGGTTGTATCACCCACGACGGTAGAGATTTGGGTTGCTTTTGCAGCTGTTGTACCAGCCCTTCTCATCTACATACTTCTGTTCATGGAAACTCATATCTGTGAACTTATCATTGATAACAAGGACAGAAAACTTCGCAAAGGATCAGGGTTTCACCTTGATATTGTTTTGATTTGTTTAATAAATACTGGGTGTGGTATTTTGGGGGCTCCATGGATGTGTGCAGCTACAGTCCGCTCTGTGGCTCATGTCTCTGCTGTAACTGTGATGTCTCGGACACATGCTCCTGGAGATAAGCCTCACATCATTGAAGTCAAAGGTATGCAACAGTAGATGAATATGGACCCATGGGAACTGAGCCATTTGTTTACTTTCACTACACTAAAGCAAAATTTAGACTCAAACATTTTCAATATTTCATTAATTAGGACGATTAAACACTAGTGTTGGATTCAGTAGGTGGTGTATTTCTTATCCATTTTAACTAAAATTTATGGTTGAGTTAGTAATTGGAAAGCCTTAACTCAGAACTCTACCTGACTAAAAAGCACCACTGAAAAGTCAGTATGAGTAGATAGTCTAACACATATTGTACGCTCAGTATTTATGTTATTGAAATAAACCGTAAACCTCTCATCATATTCAAATTACACTAATTCATATCGACATATAATGAAAGAGATGAATGAAAAGATATGCATGAGTGTCATCTCGAAAATATTTTAAAACTCATTTCAATGTTTCTCTATAATATGAAGTTGTAATATGCAATGAAAGATAATGATACAATGCTTGGCTCTTTTACTTATTTTTGCCAAATTGGCTAACATGTCATCTTAAACAAGTTGCAGACTGAGCCTCTTTCAATCCCATGCAGACATATTAAATACAAGCAAATAATCTTTTTTATCCAGAGTGGAGTAGTATGTCAACATTTTTATATATGTGTTTTATTTATATGGTTAATTTTTCTTGTTTTTCATGGCATTTTGTACGTGGCTGGAAAACACAGAGCAACGACTAAGTGCACTTGTTGTAAGTGTGCTTGTTGGGGTGTCTGTCTTGATGGCCCCATTGTTGCGCCTTGTGCCTATTGCCGTCCTATTTGGTGTCTTCCTATACATGGGCATCTCTTCCACCAATGGAATTCAGTTTATTGACCGTCTGCATCTATTTTTTATGCCAGTTAAACATCATCCACGGGTACCATATGTTCGGAGGGTAAGAATTAATAACAAGCAAATATTTTAAAAATAAATAAACAAGTGAAATCTGTTATTTCTATCTCATGCAATATAGAAATGAATTTATTAATAGACAAAGCTAGGTTCGGAATAAAACGCATTCAGTCAAGTTTCTCATTAGAGGAAGAGCCGATATAAGCTTTTTTAGTTAAAAAAACTTGTTGTTGCTCAAAGCGCTCAAAGAATATTTATTACTACCAGAGAAGTAGCAAGAAGAGCATAGATTGCAATATTTTTAATTACTACTCATTTCATTCTTCAAAAAATGGGTATGTTAGATTTAGTCCCACTTTCAATGTGCCCAGCAAAATTATCAATCTTCATAAGGGCTAGGGACCACCATGATGTAAACAATGCAGTAACATCATTAAAAAATGTCTATGATGCTATGACTCATGCATCATTGTGCTGTGTTAGTCCCAACATTCTGATTTCCATTTCATAGTTATCCAAAATACACAAATATTGAATTCTTTGTATTGGTATTTATTGTGGAGTAGTTGGGGGGAAATTGACTGTAATCTGGATTTTCACTTTCAAGGGATTACTTTAATCTGTAGTTAAAAAGAGCCAGTGATTGTGTGTGTTCCATTTTAAAACTATTTATTTTATTTGATACAGTATTGGTTATTTGGAGACATGGAAAGTAAATAAAATCAGTCAAAATTAAAAAGCTAGGATAAAATCTAGGATTTCATGTTATCAAAATCATTTGCACATGGTTTTTTATCTAAGAAGACCCATCCTCACAAATAATGCCCTAAAATAAATACATTCCACCTAGCAAATAAGGATAGTTGATTATTTATTTTGGAGAACATCTCTAATAAAAAAATTAATTTCCATATAATGAAGATTCTACAATTTTATGCCCTTTGATTATCAGCTATCATTTATTGAGTAAACGAGAGACTATAATGACTGAGAAAGAGCAACAATAATAACCAGATTTCCGACAGACCTCACCGAGCATTATTAAATGACTTGATTGAAGAAGACTTAATAAAATAAATTGAAAACATTTCAAACTACCAGATTGCTTCATCAAAGTCCATTCCTGAAATGTCATTTTATTAAATTTTCATTCTTAGTTCCTGAAAAATTTCCTTAGCATTAAAAGTGATAGCATTTCTAATTGATGTTGGCTGAAGTCATAAGCATTATATGTACCTGCAATGGGTGTGAATTGTGCTACTCAATGATTGATTAAAAAGAATCTTGACAGGTATGACAACATTTATATGAGTGCAAATGCACACATGATCATGGAAATCATCCATATAATAATGTCATACATTTGGCTTCATAGCTTAATGAGGCAGTTATTATTGGTTGTTGACCATTTAGGGTAGGTTTTGGATGCGCAAATACAGCGATAATATATTTCTCAGCTTCTTCTAGCAAAACACATCCTGACACTACAAGAAACCCTTTCTTTGTCAATGCTGCATACTTACTTCCTCCCTCCATTCTGTCCAACATGCCTGTCCTTTTCCTCCCCCTACCTCACATACCTAATGTTCTCCCCTATACCACAATCCTTAAAATCCTATCCCCAATCAAAGGGCTCTGAATCCACCTTTCCTGTCTCCTTTGGATTTCCTTTCCACCTATTCTTGATAAGATATGCAAGATTAAAATGCACTTCAAGTATATATACAGTGTGATTATATGTTTATTCTTGATAATTGATACATCATACTATGAACCGTAATAAATGATTGATATCAAATTGTCAATCAACTTTATTTTAATTTTATTTAGAAAAACTGAAATGATAATAGTCAGCATGTCCAAATAAATTCATCCTCAAAATCACCTATTTGCATACTTCAGACTGTTATATGTCTTGATTTTAGTTTTAATTGGAAGTTTTATCCAGTTTTATTATTTCCATAGCATAACCGAGAGTCAAAGGAAATAATAGTAATCTCAGTGTGATTTTTTCAATTGTGAGTGTTAGTGATGGATGAATGCTCTTTTCTCATTTTAGGTGCAGACAATGAAGATGCATCTATTCACATTTATTCAGCTCATGTGTCTTGTTGTACTCTGGACTGTGAAGTCAACCCAAGCAGCTCTAGCTTTTCCATTTTTTCTAATTCTAATGGTTCCATTACGAATCCATCTCAAACATTGTTTCTCTCCTTCAGAATTACATGCAGTAAGTATTAAATCTTAATATGTAAGAAAACATACCTTCATCTTACTTTCAGAGTTAAGTATTCTTTCCAATTAATTTTAGAGTTAAATATCTAAATTGTGCATCAGTTTTTCATGAAATGAGTATTTGTTTACATTGAATGACAATCCCCTTACTGTTATAGTGCTAATTTAGAGCTATGAAGTGGATTACTTGCACAGAAACAAAGTGTTATGTTACTTGAGTCCAATTGATATGTAAGGGCAATAGAATAGAATATGCCTAGCTTTCCATTAATGTAATTTGCTCACACAGCATAACTGTTATAATTATAATTGAACTAAATAAAAGCCACCCACCTTTGTTACAAATAAACGTATTAGATGAAGTATGTGTGATTCTCAGTAATGGCAGAGTTGCATATCTAGAACAACTTTTTTCATCGGAAGTGAAATAAATGCCAGGCATGTATGAATGTTAATTCCTCTTGATTAGCAATCTCAATACTAGTAAAGATATGGCAAATTTGTTTGGTGTAACTTATTAGCCTCATAAGATAAGAGTTTGTTAACAACCAAGGGTCCATGGGCCAAATCTTGGTGATTTATCTAGCTAATCATGTTTTTTTTTCATTTTGGTGGGATTTCAAAGGCCAATGATGATGAAGGGGGGAACAAGAGGAGCAGGATGAGGGGTGGGAGAGGACCCAACAGAGAAATGGTTGCTCATGGGGCTTGATTGCTTGGTAGAAAATATTTTGACAATTGTCTTCCGTAAGATCCCCTTGATGTTTGTGGCTCTTTCACTGATTTCGAGTGGCATGAGGTAATAGGAGGTCAGAGAGATAGGGATGTGGTGTGTGAAAGGTAGGGGTAAGTTAAAGGTAACTCCATGTAATCCTAGACAAAACAAGAGTACCTTCTGAAAGTCCAAGAACTTCTCAATTCTGGGACATGCACACAATTAAAAAATGCCTTGAATGAGATGGTCTCACCCACTCTAAAACTGCTCTCAAATCATGTCATAACCTATTTAATCTGAAATTAAATTCTCTCTCAATATCCAGAATTCTCCTGCCCCAAACTACTATCCCTCCAGAATCCATATAATCAATTGTCTAATGTTACCTATAGTTTCTGAAATTAATTCACCATTCTATTCCCTAATGCAATGGCTAGTCTCATAAATTAGGTTTCTCCAGCATGTTTTCCATGAAAAAATTCTGTAGAGCTGGCCCATAACCTTGCGTTGAAGAAGCCGCAGTAAATGACTGCACATGCCTCACCAGTCTTTGTATTTGGCACCTTTAATTATTTTCAATTAAACAATCTCTATTTCAAGCAAATTTCTGGCACTAGTATGAGCAAATCTCTTTCCCCATTCTCAGCTGAACTATACCTAAATAATTTTGAAAACACTGCCAAATCTTCCTCCAACCATTTCCCATCCACTTACTTTCATTATATTGCATATACATCTGCTTTGGCTCTTCCAATGCATACATGATTTCCTCACTGACCTCAATAATTCCATTACCTTCACAATAGAATTAGAATCCAACATATTCCTACCCTTCCCCTACATTTTAACAAATAAGAACCCCAACAATATGTGGTCATTTTCAGTATTTATGGAAGTAGTAATCAGACCATTACCATTAGAGGCATTATGAACATAGATTGCAGAAGGAAGACTACATTTCTTCTTGAATAAATGGTTAAAACCCCAAAACTAGAAGGGAAGACAGGCCTCAGAAATGAGGCAGTGAATGATTATTTATACATGTTTGTTTGGGAATGTTTTAAGGTTTCCATTTTCAGGCTCTGCTTTAAAGTTACAAGTGAAGACATTTTTTCAAGATTTAAAACTTGATGGTCAGGTCAACCTGATGGATGGCCCTTACATAGGCAGAAATGTCATGGCATTTGGGAGATACACATTGGAGAGGCAATAATATCAAATGCTCTCAGAGAAAACAATATCCACGCGTTTTACAATTATCCTTGCGAGAGTTTCATTCGGTAGATGCTGAATGAATGAGAATCAATCAAATAACTTTGTTTATGCAAAATTTAATACTATAGACCATAAAATGAAAGTATCATTTTATGCGGTAACTAGTGATGTCTTTCACGTCAAATAAGGTATAATATATTCCCTAGATTAAAACTACCAAAATCAACAGTACTTTTCTTGGTTAATAAGTTATGTATTTTTTGAAATTAAAGTATATTATCATTGAATTGATTGGTGATCATAGTTTAGCTTTCTGCTTGACAAAGCTGTCACCTCTAGGTGAATTACTGTATTAGATAGGCCAGATGAACATATTGAATTAAGCTCTAAAATGTTCTCGGGATGCCTTATGATGGATAAGAATGCACAAAATGTGTTACAAAGCCTTTTGTAAGTCTTGATGATTTAATGAAGCGATGGTTACAACCCAAATTTTATTTTGTCTCACAAAGACAGTTTTCATGTTGGCAAAAAGGATACTTTTGAAAAAGGGAAGGAATCGTAATATGCTGGCAATCTTAAAAAAAATAATGAATCAGAAAGTATCAATATAAATATTTATTTTCAATTTCTGTACTTACAGCTTGATAGCAGTGATGCAGCATTAGAAAATGAAGACGAAGAACCAGACTTTTACACACAAGCCCGGCTTCCTGGATAGAGTTTTCCATATTTCTTTGACCTTTATTATTACTTGATGATGTGAGAAACAAGTGCTCTTCAGTTACACCACAACACCAAGTTTCTGTTAAGAACAACAGAAGCATCTTAGTTGTTTTGGTTGGGGATGCTAGTTTTTACATGAAAGTGCCTTTATGTATTTCCTCTCTGTTAACCATGTAAATTATTATTCTTGCTTGTTATGATTTCATTGAGGGCATTGCAATGGTTAAGGAATTTTATATAATTGTTGTTTTTATTTAAAATGTAGAGTACCTGTCATTGAAGTCTTCGCATGTGGTCACAACTCTTGCTTAAATGCATTTTAACCGTATACTAGTGCTCTTAAGGAAGTATTTTTATGTAAACAGTATTTTCGTAGTTGGGTTTATGACTCAAAAGTCTCTGTTGTTGAATAGTAAGTTAGTTTCTTGTAGTTTCCAATATTAAATTAATACACTATCTACATACTACAGCAGTTGAAATTTCAAATATTGGAATAAGAATTCCAGATATTATATTTTTCACTCATTACTTGTTTCCCAAGCTACTAGAAAACCATAATTAACAAAAAACTGCTGCTCTTAAGTGAAATTATTCTCTAATTAGAAATATAAATGAGCCACGGCAAAAATAGTTAATTTATCTTTCCATATTTTTTTCTAGTTGTTGTAAATACTGTAACTATTCAGAAACTCTTCATTTTATTTAAAGTTCCACTTCTATCAATGAAGATTTTTAACCTAGTATTTCCAGTCTGAAAAAAGGTAATCTCCACCTGTTAACAAAAGTGATATTATAGTAAGAAGTGTAAATAATTGTTAAGGAATTGACCTTATGTTGTTTAATATTTTCATCAATTATTAAGTGCTGAATATGGCACAGGACTGTATCCTGTAGGTTCATTATAGGTTGAGTGTTTGAAATGTTTACTAATTGTCAGAAAAACTGACCACTGTTATTATGGTGCCAATTATGTGGAGGTTGTGTTACAATATTTTGATTGTTAATGGCAGCAAAGCACAGAAAGAGTCCAGAGCACTTAAGTTCAATGTGTAGTGGTAAAATAGCAACATCTTCTGTGCTGTTGTTGTGAGAGAGAGCTTGTAAAGATAAAAGTTGTTGGTTTTTTCTCAGTCCTAGAAAGCTCATTTAAAAATGGGTATTTCATGGTTCTCTATGAACTCTGTGATTCTGTAAGGAAGTAGAACTTAATGATCAGGGGAAATATTTTGTCAGTATTTTTCTATGAATGTTACAAGCTGGTCTTGGTATGAATTGCAGGTATCTATTTCAACAAACATAAAATCTTTTTATAATTGTAACTTTTAAGCAAGGACAGGGCTTTTGGGTTACTGGAGTATTTTTATATAGTTAAGGATGAAATTTATTGTAACTGAACAGTATTTTCCTTGTGAAACTGTATTTATACTAGAATTTTAATTTTATGATACTTTACGCTTTTCATCATTATGAATAATTTTATATTAAACTCCAGTTTTCAACTTCTTCTTTTGAAGGATTACTTAACCTTCAATTTGAATGTGGGTTGAAGTAAGAGATGGGTTACAAAGTAAAATAAAAGTTGCTGGAAGTGCACAGTACTTATGAAAATATTTGTAAATGACAACTATGATGAAATAGTTTCTACTTTCATAAAGTGGAACATTTTTTTCCATCTTGGACTGCATTAAAGAGCACAAAATTTTACTCTATTAGTGAATTATATTTTTTATTTCACCAATACATACCCTATTCTTTGTGGATATATTATCTATGCACAACCATGAAATGAAATGTGGAACATACAGCTAGAGAATGTTATTGACTGAAATTGAGAACAGTAGAAGATTTTTTTATTCAAATGCATTTTTATTACATGTACATTCGGCTTGGGTATATCATCTATCAATATAATCAGTAAACACGTATAAGACAAGGTATTGGCTATTAAATAGGTCAGTATTGCATTGAGTCCTGCTCAATGGCACTGACCAATAGACGTTTGGTTTGATTAGCTGAAGAAGTATGTAATACGTTTCATGACATAAGTCCTGATTGTAAATATGATCTCGTTCCAGTTTTCATCACAATGCACTATGACTTTCAAAATAAAAATTGAATTTATTATAATAAAAGTGGAACTGAAGAAAATCTGTGGTGTGCAGGATTGTACACTAATGGCTGAGCATACTTGACAAGGAAATGGTTAGCTTTTGTAATTTACATATTATGGCTATCAAATCACCAACATTGAATTTTAAGAATAGATTACAGTTTGAAGATGCCCCTGAGAGAGTCCATACATTTTATATAGACAGTACCTGCTTAGTGAACTGCTGCTCTTAATTACTGACTGGCAACAGGTAATAATCCCAGAATTTCCTCACGGATTACAGAATAAATTTGGTACTGGCTAAATGTAATACAAGATTTCCATTGATGAAACCATGCCGACATGAAATGATGATATTGTCATGAAATTCATTCCTTAGTTATTGGCTGTATAAAAGATTTAATTGTAATAAAATATTGCTTCATAAAAGTCGCATAAATGTGATATGAAATATGTTCAAGAAAATAGATATCCAACAGAGGAAATGCAGATACAAAACGATGCAAGCCATATAAACTGGTATTATTTAGACAATTGAAACAAATTTCAAATACTGTGGATTCTTTTATAAAATAGACAGATGAAAGGAGAAATCATTTCATAATTAAGAAATAGATGGCATTACAAATAAAAAAAGTGAATCAGTATTATGGGTTCTTTTCGAATGGCATTCACTTTCACAAGCAATGGCTAACTTGGGTAAATCATTATCAAAAATTTTAAGTCCCAGGCAGTGTACTAGCTTGTCTCTTAGTCCAAATAAGGGTGTTTCACCCAGCTCACCGAATTATTTTAAAGTTAGAAAAAATATATTTACTGTTCAAAATGAAAGGGAGAATCATGAAAATAGTGAATTTCAGCTAAAAAAAACCTACTCAAGGTAAGAATTATTATCTTCAATGATGCTAGCATGATTATATACTCGACTTATTCATTTTATATAAACAGCAATGTAAACATAAGGCTTTCTCATAATGTTTAAGTAATCAAACAGTAAGTCAAGCCACATGTGCTAAAATACATGCACACAACCACCTCCAAGTACCAAATTGTAACATTCCTTTGATCAACTCACCTGTGTTGAAAGAACTGGAAAAGAAAGGAGTAGAGGGTATATCAAGCCAAAATATTCTTGGGCGAGGCAGATTTGGAACAGTGATCAAAGGTTTGTATAAAGGTGAGTTTTTATCTCAGTTAATACTTCCAATCTATGATATGGTAAAATCAAAACAAATGCTTTAAAAATAAGGATAAATTTTATGTTGGTAAATCCCAAAGCATCTGGTGGATATCTTGTTGTGTGGAATCTGGTGGACATTTATGCAAGTTAATGTAAATATTCACACTAATTAAAAGGAAGTGAATATAGAGCAAATTATTATATTTCTTTCAGAGAGTCCGATTGCTGTTAAACTTATCTCAAAAGAACAAACCAAGTCTAAAGTTATTCATAAGGAGGAGAATGCAGCACAACTTGTTCACCCTAATATAATAAGAGTTATAAAAACGGTCTATAACAAAGGAAATTATGACATAATCTTGATGGAGTACTGTAACGGAGCAAATTTGTTGAGAAAAATCAATGATACCACATTTATTCTTGACATAGAGAGATGCACCAGGTAAAAATATCATTATAACAACTTAAATAAAATTAATACATTTTTTATCAATTGGTACGGATTGAAATAAACTAAGTACATCATTCCCTTTTCACTAAGGTACGCCCTTGATGTAGGGTTTGCTTTGCAACACTGCCACAAAAACAAGATAATACATTTGGATGTCAAGCCTGAAAATATAGTAATTGATATGGAAGACCATTGCAAGCTTTGCGATTTTGGTAGTTCCAGAATTATGGATATGGCAGATGGTGTTAAAGCTCCTTGGCCAGTATGATTACTTATCCTTTTGTATTCCACAAATGAGCAAGTAGTCGCCCACATCGAAAAAGAAATTGAATTTTTTATAACTTAGAAAATTAAAATGAACGTTATTTTGCATTATGTCCTTCTATAACTTCCATAAAAAATTGAAAGCTGTAAGCAGGCAGGAAATGGTGCTAAAATATTATGCTATTGAAAAAATGTGCAAGATGTATATTGCAACAAATTTAATCGCAGGGAACACCAGTGTTTGCAGCACCTGAAGTTTTACGAGGATTGTGTGTTACATGTAAGGCAGACATTTATTCATTTGGTATATTAATGTGGCAGATGCTTGCAAGAGAGCCACCATATTATGGCGATGACATTGATTCAGTAATTTACAAGGTATCACATGCCAAAGTATGAACATTCACTGATAATCATGAATGATTATCAGTGAATTATGATGAAATGCGACTTATTGCCGTTTAACAAGGGGTGACACACTTGTAAAACAATAAAATATTTCAGGTTGTTACCCAGCACCAACGACCAAGAAAATTAGCAGCGACTACCAAAGATGAATTCGACTACATACAACTTTATGAGAACTGTTGGGCCAGCGATCATCATGGGAGGCCTGAAATTGATGGGGTGATCTCGTCTTTACTAGGAATAGCAAGAATAGGATGACATTAATTTGCTTCCAACGGCTAGTCAGAGTAAATATTTATAACATATTACGTTGTATAAAATATAGTTTATGTTTGTACACTGTTTGCAAATAAATACGAGAATTGTTTTGTAACACGGCTACATTGAATGATAATTCAGCTCCATCCGCATCGTGCAAACGAAAGACTCAAAAAAGGCTTCACCTATCCTATTTCAATATCATAATAAAATTCGTCGAACTAGAGGGTGAAGGCAATAAAAAATAAATGGGCATGGACGTGAAATAAATCCATACAATAAATCCACAAAGGAATGTATTTACATTTTTGATACAAAAAATAAGTAAACTTGAGATAAAGTCCCATTTTTCAGATGTCAGGTGGATCTCCTCCGGGAATTAACTAAAAAAAATTGCACGTGTCGATCAATATTCAGAACCGAAAGAATGTAAATTATATAAATACAATAACTAATTTACGAAATGTACGTTAATGAGTTTCCTCACCATTGTAATATTCGTTCCATTAAGAAGAATTTGATCGTGCCGGGTAACACGTTTTCCCTCGGAGGTTGTTTCATACTCAATTACGTCTTCGAGTAATATATTCACAAAATCATCAAATCCTTGTAACGTTCCCACAATTTCTTTGTCATTTTTCATAACAATGTGGATGCGTGAACCAATACACTTGTCTACCAACTCTGAAAGTAGAAGAAAACGACGCTAAGATGATATTTCATTGAGGCTTTTAGCGGTTAAGAATTACTACACAGCCTCCTTATAAGAGTACACTAACAAATTGGACAGAGATATTCTGATCTCTTCATATTACAATAATTCTCACCTAAAGGAAGAATAGTAGTTGGATTCGAATTGACGGACGCCGCCATTTTGATTGGTGTGATAAGTGATTCGATAAGCAGAGGTCTCCGAAACAACCAATAGGAAAGTGTTTAAGAAGTCGTTCGTAGTTGAAGCAATATGGCGTTGTGAGCAGAAGCAGTGCTATTTAGTCGTCAAGTATTTGATGTTGTTCGGAGGTTATGTAGACTCTTTTAGTGGATGGCTATTAGTGAATCAGTGAAATAGAGAAATTCCGAAGGATACAGCAGAAATTTAAGTGAGTACCGATTATTTTAACTATTTTATGGTGGTTTTGTTATGACAGCCATGCCTGAGCATGCAGGAGTGTCACCTTTACAACTATTGATGTTATGAATATTCTAATGCTTTCATTTACTGTCGCGGAATCCTCAAATGGGAAATACGGACTTAGTTTATAAGTATTTAAATATTCATATGCATCTACTTAGTGCTACGTGTGCTGGAATATTAATTATTGTTAGTGGTGCAATTTGGCAAAAATAATTATTCTCCTCGGAAAATTGTCTTCCCTTGATAAGATATAATTTACTTTACTAAATGGGAGGTGTAACGGAATTATGGCATGGTAATATATATACCATTCAAATTTTAGCTTAAAATAGGCCACACCGGTATTGTTTACAAATAAGTATGTTAGACATACCGTTTTCGGAGATCTCAGACTGACACCAATGTTTATTGGGTAATATCTGAAGTGTGTAGAAATGTAGAACACCCCCTCTTGGAATATTTTCGTTCAGAATTGGGAGGGAAAACATTAATCTTTCAAAGTAGAGTACCTACCGTTGCAGGTTGATGCCGTGCAACGGAATGGTTTATGTCATTATAATGTGGTAAAATCAGTTTCTCGTGCTAGGAAAGTATTATATTGGTGCTGAACTACATTTTATTGCACAAAAATTCAAAAGGATATTTTAAAGATTGTCACGATCCATAGTAGAGATTCCTTAAAGATTGCTCCTTTGCAGAATGGCATTGTTCTCTTGCGCAGTTTTAGCGTGAACACCAGTGACAGTCGATATGTTCCTTGATGGATGGGTGTTTTTTTTTCATTTTTTCCAAATTGAGAAAACAGAAGATTTGTATAAAATATGTTATTGACTTGTAGCCTCTTGGAAATATAATGTGAAATATTTTATTTGGCATATCTTCAGTGAATAAGAATTATGAATATCAAAGAACTACTTTGAATAACATTTGAATGTCCTACCAGCTAATTTTATTAGATTGAACTCAAAAAAACAGCCCAATGCCAATTACAGGGACCTACAAGTAAGCATGTCCATTTATTTATTCATCATCCGTACATAACATTCACAGAGCAGACCTCTGGAAGTTGAGCAAATTGCTAATACTTACGTGTTCGCTTTTGTTCTATCTGTGTTTAGCCTTTCGTTAGTAAGGAAAAGGCATGGGCTTGTTCATGCTGCCATATTCATTGAGTGTAGTTCATTTATGATATTCATCAGGTCCTGCGCATTTTTTACTTTTCACTGCTTTGTTATTTCCCATTCAATGCCCCAAGTTTTCTGGTCCAGATTGAAACAATCAAAAACAGTGTCCGCATTGGAGGCGTCTAATATCTTTGTCGTTCGAATAGAAAAGCACCGCGTTAATTTACTTCGTGGAGTAATTGTGATGGAGGTGCTAAAAGGAGCCTTTACGTTGTCAATCAATTAGTTTGTGTTTTTTTTCAAATTACAAGTTGTAATATTTTGCAGGTTGATGGAACAAAAGGTAATTCCTGTGATATTTTTATGGTACCTAACATTTGTTGTTCAATTATACATTTTCGCAATCACTATTATGATGTAAGTAGTTTTTTTTGGTACTTATTATGCCTCACGTCTAAAAAGTATTTTTCGGAGGTAGTTAAAGCGTAGATTTAATCTTTGGAAACATTTCGGGGATATGATATATCATGGAATTGTTGAAGGGCAAAGTGATTTATTGTTGAATCCAATATTGGTGGGAGTTTTCCGTTTTATTATACTACTGTGGATTTTGGAGGCTGCCGTGTTCCTAAGGCTATCAGCTGCTCAGTACGCATTTCAGTGCAAACGGGCGATGCAAATTAGTGCTAGCGTGGCTCTCGAATACAATTTCAGTTATTAAGGCTGTTTAGTTTCTGAGCTAATAGTGAGAACAGAATATGCCTCGAAACAGAACAGGGTAGAAGTCTGGGAAAGGAACTGCTGAGGGCACACACGACGGAGGGTCTGATTACTTACGGGTGTAATAAAAGGTCCAGTAGAAGAGAGGATGAAGAGACGTCGGAGGACGGTGAATGATACGTAATTTGAATAATGGAGTAGAGTATGATGGGACGAAGAGAAGGGCATATGAAAGGAATAAATGGGTGGAAGGCACCTGGGTCCTGCGTAAGCGGATTGACGAGGATGATAGTTGGACTTCCGTATAATAATAAGATATTCGCTACAATAATTTCTGATGAGCTGACTGGTCACTAATGTGATTGCGTCAGCTGATGATGACAGGTTTTTCTCCTTCTACCCGCCCGTTATATGTTCAAATTTTGGCGCCCCCAACTCAAGCGATCGGGAAGTTACTTCACTGCATCATTATTAAATAATTAAACGCTGGTAACCAGGTACGTACGTGTTCTGATGTATTTCGTATTGCTAAGTTGTTTAGCAAGTTTTTTCATCCCTTAGTTTCATCCCCTTAAGTTTTGACTATATAATTTGATGTTAAGGACTGGTGTGCCGTTTGTTTACTGTTTGGAAAGCTGTAATAATTACAAAGGTATTAGCTCTAGTGAGCCCTCAAGCGGTATCGGTTGATCGGGGTGCATAATTGCCAGTTTGCCCTTATGGGAGATGGCCAAACTAGTGAATTCCAATCATTTTTATGATATATAGATCTCCGTGGTTATATTCTTCCGAGCTTCCTAACATTTTTATCGACGAATGTAATTTCCTTATAGCATGATTACAGACAATATTTGGGGAAAATATCGCAGCATTGGTAATCCGGATTTTGGAGTAAAGTAATTTGATGTGATATGCAGTAATAATTGATAATTCTTGTACATTGAAGTGCCTCGCCAATCTGCTGATACTACTGATCTCCGCAATGCGGATTAGTTGATTGTTGGATATTAGACCATTGGGATACCCAGCGTACTATTCGAATGGCAATGGATTATTAGTTGGAACGCTGGTCAACTTATCTAACTGCTTAAACGATTATTTTTCGTTGAAAGGTAAGGCGTTAAATCAGTTCTAATCGTAGTTGTTACACTACGAAATAAATATGACGCAGTTTAAATGCATAGGAAGTAACTCTTGCCATCAAGTGAGGCACTGTTTTCCTAGATCTCAAAATTCCTTTGCGTGAAACGATAAGAGTTTTAGGTGACAAATCCCCGGTAACGTTGGTCGAAGGAAATATTTCTAATCATTGTCCAACAGAAGAATGAATACTTCATTATTTTTATTATCTTCGGCGTGCATGTTCGATGTTTTTTACAAAATTAAGCGATCTACAGGAAACTAATATGTGTACGAATCCTTGTCCAAGATAATTTGGAGTTTCTAGTGATATTAACTTCTCCTTGGTGCTGATATTTTAGAATGAGGGGTTCAGTAGTTACATTAATGCAACTAACAGTCTTGGCATTGAAATTTCTGTCCGTGAATTTCTGCTGTGAAGTCGTCACCATTTCGAACGTAAAACATTTCATGGTTAATCTAACTATATTTGAAGTGAAGTGATAGTTTCTCGCTTCTCTTTAATTGCTTCTAATGTTATGAATTCGACTTTGATTTTGATCCTTGAGTAACTAGCCCTTAATTTCCACTTTAAACCCTTGCCGGTAGCCATTTTAACCGGGGCTTATTGCTGTAACTAGCAGAAAGTCGGAGTTGTACTCACATTTTTTAAATACATTTCTTTATTGAATGCGCGAGGGATATATCAAATTAAATTAAGTCGTGAATCAAATTAAATGAGCCAAAAGAGCCTTTTAGGCAAATTCTTGTTCTGGGATCCGTTCCTGCTATTTACGTACGCTTTGTGGTATTTTTCATCAGTGATGGGAACCCATGATTCCTGTTGAAATGAGTGACCTTGGATGTAAATACTTTTTTATTTAGACTTAAGTCTTTCCTTATGTTCCTTTCAAATGTGATTAATGGCATTTTCGGATCCTTAACTTTGGTTTTATTGTTACTTAGAAAAAGGAACAAAGAATTAAGACCTCGTCATTTCTCTTTTGGGACCAAGTTAAAATGCTGTTCTCTCCAAATACCTAAGCCATATTGTGTGAAGTGATTCATCTTATTGGCCCCTTCTGTAGATTATTTTCTGAACATTTCATGTATTGTTGAATCTTTAATTTTAGCCTAATGATGTTGAATTCACCTAGCAAAAGATCTTATTTACTTCCTACCCAAGTTGGAGAGAGTTCTTACTACTTTGGCATGCCATTACGTGGTGGTACTGATTTATTTATTTCATGATAGCAAAATGTGAAGGCACGTCAAGATTTGGTAAAAAAAGCGTTCTTCGCCGTCCACAATGAGCACTTCTTCTGAATAAGTTAAATATAAATTTGACCTTGCTGAACCATTGTATCGTTTGTCTCCAATTTATGACTTAGATTTCCCATTAATGATTAACCTTGGTCGTTGAAATAACCAGGCCCCCGTTCCCGTTTAGACAAACGGTGTTGAATGCTGGTGCCAAGCCATTGTCGCGGTCTCTGTAATAGTTTCTATCCCAGAATATTCTTAAGAATCATCGTCTCATTTTAAAGTTTTCTTACTAGTTTTTACTAATTTATTGCCTTACAGATAACTCGCCGAAATAGTTGCTTCCATTCGATGGAATGGAAGCATATTTGGGTGTCACCGGTGAGGGATGACATGTTTGGATTATACAATCTACCTTTTATTGACCTAATGTTCAGAAGTAGTTTGGAGACATTATGTCGTCTGCAGTAATTGCCTGTATATCACGAGCATCGAGTAAACCACATTTAATAAGGCTTTGAATACGAAACGTTTTGCGGTGTTTTCACAGAAAAATGCTTCACTGCGTGAATGTCTTTTGAATGCAAATCACTTGAGCACTTCTGCGCCCAGAGTCAACCGCGGTTCTGTGTTCTTTTCTCGCTTATCATTCTGGGTGATGATAACTCGGCCGTTGGTTTTAATGCTTTAATTTTCTTTTGACGTGAACGACATGTACTCTTTGCATAAGTTGATATTTTCCAAGACATATTTATGGATGTATCTTATTATCACATTGATATATACTCAATTGAGCTGAGGTTAGTAGTTCGCAGTGTAGATTGTATTTATTACGATCTTAATTGCGAACTAGAAATAAAGTGTAATTTGACGTAATGCAACAAGTCATTTCAGTTAATTCCGCAACATATCAGATTTAATATTCATTTGTTTATTAATTTCAAATTTCGTTAAATCATATCGGATAATTTTTGTGGCATATTTTCACTTAAATGTTTTTGAAGCACGTTACGAGAAGAATTGTGCGGTGTTGGAGTCGCCTAACCTTGTTTTCTTGTGATTTTATTTCATCATTTTCGAGCTACTTAGATCATCAGTGGGCGTATTTTGCTCACAATTCAACAAATTAACCAGTATTATTTGAATTAGTGTGATTGAGAGAGCGTGGTAAGTGAAGATTGATTGTTAATATTCCTCATTGCTGTGACGTAATAACACCGAAGAACAGAGAAACACTGATATGGCTTCTTCCTTAAAGTTTGACAACCATTTCAAGGAAACTTTTCTCAAATGAATAGAATATTTTGTCTGGGGATATTCCAGTTTTCCACTTAATTACAACGGGCGTTGAGGCGGGAAACATTTTCCCATTATTACCTCACGCGTTGCTTCCCTTTTCCCTCGGGAACAGGAAATGAAAGTGAAAATAGGGCGAAGACAATGCTGAAGGAACCAACCAATCTCTCCGTTTCTTACTTCCATTGATAACAAAATTTCATCATGTAAATGCGAAGAGATTCCAGTCAAAAAAATTAAAACCAAGAAATTTTTTTTGCTATTTTCAGATACAACTATCTGTCGCAGAACGCATTCGTCACTACTTTACGATGGGCATATCAATGTATGAACTCATGAAATATAGGAAAAAGTAATAGAATCATCATCATTATGCCTCGGCCATTAAGTGTAATTAATGTATATATTTTTGCATAAAAATTGAGACAATAATTGAAATTATGAACCGTTAAAGTGGTAATCGTTGTGACGGAAATCCACTTAGGTTATTTACATTTACAGATTAACAAATATCCAAGGGTATAATAATGTATTATTAGTAAACTAGCATTTGAACTTCCACCGTATTGGTATCAAGGTACTAAAATGAGGTTAATTAGTGATATGCACCAATTGATATTACACATTGATGCCCCATTTGTTGCTCCTTGATGTTGTGTAAATTATCGACATACGTGTATCTATCTCACTTTACATCATCACGTCGTTGAAATACAACATTGATGCCCCATTTGTTGCTCCTTGATGTTGTGTAAATTATCGACATACGTGTATCTATCTCACTTTACATCATCACGTCGTTGAAATACAGTTTGAATACTCCGTGGTCGTGGTAACTGCATTTGCCTTAAAAGCGTTCCATTTTGCACCAGTAGTGTTAATTTTTTTAGGTGGGTATTTTGCTCAAATCGGGTGATTGTGTATGTTTTAATTTTTCCAAAATGGGGAGCTTGTTATGTATTCGTTTTGTTGTAACAGCTCTCACACGTAACTAATCAATTGGTTCTTGAAAATCCAATCGCTAATACGAATCTAATTCGCGTCCAGTTGCTCTGAATTGTGGGAGTGCGGTTATAAAGACTTCTATGCTGTCTTATTTGTTTTTGGTCCGTAACCCCGACTGTGCCACGAAAAACTTAGTGGGATTTAGGGGTCAGGGAAGTGGGATTCAGGGGTCGGACATCATCACTCCGATTGCTGCAAGTTTTAATCTAACGGGTTTTGGGCATTTATTCTGATACGCTACTACTGTTATAGTCTATTATCCAAACGGTTAATCTGTGAATCCCTAATATGGATACCTAGGGAACCGTAATTTTACGTTGGTTAGGAAATGTGTCCTGTAATTAAGCAGCGTGATTGTTCTTAAAAGAATGTGTATTTTAAATAATTGATTGTCGGAAGAGGCATTGATTGATAGGTCAGATTTATAATATTATCATTTAAGAGATTGTTGAGATTGAAAAACTTGATGAAATGGTTTCATATTTTGAATTCACCTGGAAAAGTAATTTAATTAATTACCATTAGGTGTGAAAATTCGGCTATGGAAATGTTGTTCGACGTAGCCAATATGTTTTCGTTCAAAAGTCAAGTACAATTGCACCCTTATAGTATTGTTTTGGTATTTACCTCGTGACTACTAATAATTGCGTACGGGTCCAAAGCTGTTGCTAGTATAAAATTAGCAATGCAATAATAACTTTCCTTGTGGAAATTCATGGAAGGTCCCTAGCAACGGCGGTGACGAAGTTTTCAAAGTGAGGTTTGCTATATGCTAAATATAAAGGAAAAAATCTCGTACATTTTTCCTGCCAAGAAACATTCATTTTTAAATTTAGTTGCGTCGGTTGTCCGTTTTGTTTCGATGGAATTATTATATGGCCCGTGTGGGAGATAATCATCACTACTAGGCCATTCATTATTTGACAATAAGGATGACAACTGGTCCCTCATTTTCCGAGGAGAGTGAGATAGTTTTGGAAACTTCTCATCATTCAGTGGCCAGAAATTAAGTTTGCCCGAAGTGTAAACTTCCTCATTCTAAGAATACGCACATCCTGAGTTGTGACTGTCTTCCAAATCAACGATTCCTCTTCGGTTCGCGTGTTTATGGGCAGCTCAGGGTGGTAGGAAGTCGGATTGATTCCTTGATGCTGTAAAATTGGTGAGCATGATAGGTTGGAAAGAACACAATGACATTCGGTGAGTAATCTTTTGAGTCTCTGATACACGCGTAGGCCTTATGGTTCTATTGCTTTTCCGTAGTTTGTTTAGCGTGAAAGGAATAGGCTCCAGCTGGTCTCATGCAGCGTACGAGTGGCATGCTAAATCATGGCGTTGGCAGTTCAGTGAAGAGGCTGTACAGAGGACTGTTACACGCGGCTGTGTAAGCACGAGGCCTTTATTGCGATTGTCATCTGCTCCGTCTCTCATCTCTGGGAGTGTAATTGACGAAATACGGTGCGGTCCGCGGGTTGATGAGGAGAGGGCGGACTGTCAGGCGGCGGCCCTCCTCTGCCTCCCCTTCTCGATCCCCCTTTCCCTCAATGCCAACCCTCCAGCCGTATGGCACTCGTACTGAAACGCTGTGCACACCACCAAGGCCTCGAGGCCAGTTTTCACTCTGTATATTGATTTCCGCACCGAGAGAGCGGCTCTCGGCGGACCAAATAAAAGACGGACGCGGACCCTCAGTCAGTCGTGTCGTGTGTCCGTGTGTTTGCGTGTGTGTGTGTGCTTGCGTGTGGCGATGCAAGTGCACGGAAGTTTCGCTCTCCGGAAGGTGGGGGAAATACGGTGTGGGCGAGAGTAATTTGGGACCGGCCCTCTCCCTCCGGACAGCCACAGTCATCGATCACCAATCGAGACTAGATCCCTGCCATACTTTCTTGCACACATGAACCCGATGGTTTCCCCTGGGGAACCATGCGATATCCCGTTTTCGGTCGGATTTTTCTCCCATCTGCATCACCGTGGTTTTGTATATATGAATGAATCTGAGCTTGTCAATCTTGTACTGCCTGCGGTTTTGTGAGGGTCTCGGTTTAGCGGTCTGTTCCGTCAGGATACTCAATTCTTTTCTGGTTTTTTTAAAAAAGAGAAATACTCTCCAGACGCTGTATTCACTTGATGTTATTAGGGAGTTAGGAGATAGCCGAACGATACAAAAACTAATGCTATGATTTTTTTTATAAGAATATGCTGTCCTGTATCAGAAAGTATCTCATTATAAATTTGAGTTTTTATCTCATTGGAAACTATATTGGTAGAAAGTCTATAGGAAGCTGATGTAACATCTGGTGAGCAATGCGGTAGTGTGATAGGACAAGGGCCATGGAACAGCCGTGAATAAGTCTCTCGGGGTCCTAATTTACATTTACCACTTTCCACATTTTCAAGTTCCCATACCACAGAAAATGATAATTGCAATGGGTGGTAGCCGTATTATCTCGCGATCTACACAATATTTGAGACGCATGTAATGGGTGGTAGTTTGAATTAACTTTAAAAAAGACCCAAGTCAAATGTTGAACTAAAAGAGATGGTAAGAGATGGTGTTGCATAAAACATCGATTGACCTGAGTTACGCAACTCGGAAAATGTGGAGTGATTAAGAGTGACCCTTCTTTTCAATCTTTCATGAATCACGATCTCTAGTTTGTCTAAAAGTAATTTGGCTTCAGTAGACGGTATGAAGGATAATACAGTGAAAAGGTAAAGAGGAGATGTTGCTTTGCATTGGCCACTTCGCTGTACCGAATTTTCAATGTGCAACTGGTGTTCTGGATGAGTTCGATCAGGTATGAGATTGTAGATGTAATTGGTAGAGGATAAATAGATTTGTGAAATAATGGTACGGGAAGGAAGTACTTGAAAGTTGTTGAGAAAACTAGGGTGGGAGGCCCCGATGCGGAAGGAGCAAGCAAGACACACCTTTAGAAAGGTATATGACTCTCGAGTTCCCACTCACATCCTTTCAATCGTTAAATCGTTCGAACCAATACGATGTTCGCGGATAAAATGAGGAAGTGAAATGGACATCGACTTTCATTTGCTTATTGCTCTGTCGTAAAAAATTGCTACAGCAAAGTCATGGTCAAGCACTTTGACGATTATAGTCGTAAACTTTGCTGTGGAGTTTGGATGAGATAAAGATGCATATAATGTCACCACCAATGCCGTAATGAACTGTGATTAACCTCTTTTCTTCGGTAATTATTCCGTGCCAGGAAAGCCGTTGGTAACTTTCAATTAGTATCGTGCTACAATTGATTAACGAGAATATCCGCTCTGTCATTAATATTACACTTCCAAGGTAATAAATACTTTGAACTTCGTTGACATTGAAAGTTAACCATGCTAGTGAAAGAATGGTTCGGGGCGATTCGGAATTTTGTCTTCGTATCCCAGGGAGTGGAATGCGTAGCCAGTGAAGTGCATTTTAGATTTGCCTGAATGTATTAAAAGCCGAATAGATTAAAAGAACTCTAAGTACTTAATAATTCTTCACTAAGTTTGCCTGAATTTCTGTAACCTCAGCTAAAGATATTGGACAGAAACGTTGCCTGGGTCGTGCTAGGTATACTTTAATATGGAATTATTATGTATTTTGAGTTCTTTAAATCTTGATGCTGTTCCTCGAAGTCACGCTAAAAACCACTTCCTATACAAAACGAACTCCTGCAGGCATGTTGTGGATTGACTGAAATCGTAGCTTCTGTCAGAGAAACATTATTTCTATTTGATGCATCGTGTCATTTAAATTGGTTGTTTGTAACGAGATCAGGTGAAGTATCCTTTGCTCTGTTACCAGCGACAAACTTTTGTTCTTTTCTTCGTGTTTCATATTTTATAGCCCGAGAGCACATTATGCGTGTATTGTCGAGGGAGTTTATTTGCACATGCATTCTCATCCTTGATGGGGACGTGGTAGCCCTGTGGGTATAGCGTTGAACTACTAACCGGAGGACCCGTGTTCGATTCCTGGGGACGTCTCTAGGCATTCTCAGCTTAGTCAAGCCTGAGTAATTTTTCGAGTACGAGATCTTTCTGGAAACCGAAGCACGCCCAGGGAGAGGGACTGCCCCCCTGCCGTGATGTGTGGTCGAATTGAGCCTGACGGCGTATGAAGCACGCAGTTGGGCTCAGTTTTAGGTGAGTTCCACCCTCGCCGGTTAAACCAACCTTAGGATGGATTACTGTAGTTCTTATCCTCCTAGAAGGGTGCATGAAGGTCCAGACAACTTCTATTATGGCATACTATTCTTACGTACGCTTCAAATTCCGTGCTCGACGCCTGAAATCGATGTTCTCTTTTTAGAACCAATTGGTGGGGTGTTCAAATTCTGGAGTTTATGATGATGTCGACATTTATCTTCACGTAAATGGCAGCAGTGACATCGGCAAAATCAAATTCATGAAAATCTTTTGACCTCCCTACCAAAAGTAAATTTTTAAACCTAAATTTTTTTTAAACTTATAGTTTATCCTAAATTTGTTTAAAATTGTTCTCATGACAGTTGTAGTTTACTTAACGTTTGTACAGTATTCAACTAATTTCAAAATCAAGTTTTCAAAATTTCAATTGTGATAAAAATCAAAGCGACGCACTGACAAGTTTGTGCAGCGTTTGTGAATGATGACCAAACTCGGTCACGGTTTCGTGCGATTACAGCGAATTCTTTGCACTCCACCAATGCTTCTCAAAAGCGTTTGGTGGTGCATCTTAACCGATTTGCACTCACCAAAGCACACACACACAGGGAGCCCCTTTCCCTTTCTTCCGTCATGTGAACCTGACGCTCGATCGTCTAGCGGAGCGGACGCGCGACAGAAGGTGGCGAGTGGAGGGCCAGCGCATATCGATGGGTGGGTGGATAGACGGGGGGAAGTCGGTTTGTAAGGGGAGGGCCGGGTGGGGAGGAAGGCGCAAGTGAGTGTGGGAGTTCCTGCCTTCGGGTCCTCTGGCTTCAGGTAGTCACGGTCGCTTGGACGTGCGCCCGTGCGAACGGAACGTGAACACACATTGTCATAGGTTGCATTATGCATGACGTAGGAAGTCTCACGTCTTTGAGAACTGCTATTAGTATGCTTATGATCCTGCTGACGGACCCGTCCTTCGGCTGCTTTCTCCCTCTCTTCTCCGAAAATCATGAAAGCTTTTGTAGGCTGCGTTCCGTCTGAGAATGTTGTCCAAGATTCCTTTTGAATTATTTTGCTTTATCTCGTTACATTTTCATCTGAAAAGGAGCTTCTTAAATACTGCCGTTGTGATAAAAGACAACTATTGGACTGCCTAAGGATGGGCATGCCAGATAGTTTTTCCTGTTAATATTATTGTGGATTTTTCGGGAGTAAGAGAATGAATAGGGATTCTTAAATAAATCAACTTTAGTGAGGTAGATACTTAAGTGGGCTATTATCTAATTTTTACATGGGATGCATGAAAATGATCGTAGCGGTAGATATGATGAGCGATTCCTTCTTGAGCACTGACTTCTCCCACCGGAAGCAGCCTCATTTCTTCCGAAGTTAGTATTTAATCTTTGGTTCCGTTTCTAATAATGGCCCCTTTTGAGCTGCAAACTAGCTCTCGCTAAACATGGCGAAATTTTCATATCGGTGTGAAATTGGGTTCTCGCATTTTTTCCGACAATTAGCAAGGGTACGTAAGTGTGCCATTTTTACCCATACCTTACATTATGGCGTGGAAACGGTCCGCCTGGGACGAGGTTTTCCCACATTGGTCCTTCTCGTGCTGGGAGCTGAGATGGCGTGAGAAAACATGCAGTGTTTGTTACACTTTCCACTTTTATAATTTTTTCCACTTTTCTATTTTCCCCATGAGATCTATAATTACCTTTTGTTGTAGAATGCTCAAGTTTTCTTTGGAGTTGTTGCATTTCATCAGTAAACAATTTCCATGTTGCTCGCAGTTTTGCGAGTTGCCCTTAATTGAGTTCTTGCCGTCCGCCAATTCGAATCCTATTTTCCATCAATTTTCGTGGAGGAACGGGGTACGGACTAAATTATGGTTGTGAATCTTTTAACATGCATCGATTCTTTTTCCGTTCCGATATATATCGCCGTTTCAGTATTGCCCTTTACAGCCCCTGCATAATGCATTCGTCCGTAGTTCGGGATAAGGCGCGTATTTAGAGGTTATTGTTTTTACCACACCCTGTATTTCTCCTGAGCGCATTTCCAACGTACTAACACACTCCTTATAAAGAGCCTTATTCGTTTCCTTAGGATGTGGTAAACTTTCCCTTTTGCCTTATATTTGTCCCATCTGAAGGTGGAGTGGAGAAGTCATCGGCTTTGTCATTAAAGGCCTATTATTTTCTGCCGTTAGCCAGATCTTCGCCTTACAATATCTATTATGCCGTTCCATATGAATGTTCATGTTTTGTTTAGAGTCGGAGGTGTATGATAAAGGGCATATCGTGGTTACAGTTGGGTTTTATGCGCGTCTTACCTTTCATATACATAATTTTCCCTTAATTTTAGTCGAACTCGGGTGAAATTTCTCAGTCTGAATCATGTTATTCTTCACGCAATCGTCCGTACCGTCCATACGCCGTATTATGTGCCCACCAACCCCAATCGTCTGCACTGGCACCTGGAGTGGTTGAATTTTTTCGCTTCGCATTACCCTTCGGTTTTAGTCCTCTCAACGGTTATTCTCTCCAGTCCGGACTTTTTATCACACCATCACCGGGACATCGCCGAGTCAGGCTTTCCCCATTTGTTCAACTCCCCTTTCTGACGGGCTCATGCCCTTAAGCAGTGCTGAGATCCTTTCATCCAAGGAGCAACTTCTCGATGGGTAAAAAATGCCGACTGATAATACTTTTTCATTGCTCCTGTTTTTCTGCGCCAAAGGTGCGTGTGTTCAGTTTTTCCTCTACCTTCCCCGTAGCATATTTCGCACCCCTCCGTTCTCTGCAGCCCTCTCCCTGCCGTTTCCTCACTTCATTCCCACCAGCATTCCGCCTTTTTCCCCCACCCATGACTGCGTATTGTCTCGGGATCCATTAGAAGTGATAATCACTTGTAAGGCAAGTGATATTGCTTTTTATGTCTCACTTTTACCCGGGTGATTCTGTTTTCACGTTGTCTCGTTTCCTTTTCCGCCGTCGTATCGTCTAGATAAGCGGGGTGGACGAATGTAAGTTCGAAAGAGAATTAAAGAAAGAGTTCCCCCTATGCATATTGTATGTCACGCTAGATTCACAAGTTGCTAAGTTGCTTTGGGCGGGTATTTTTGCTTAGAAGCATGTATGTGTGAACTTCTTTCCTTATAGGTGGCCTTACTGTCCTTTTTTTAAAATGTGATTGCTCTTTTTTATCAATGCGAGGCATATTCGAAAAGGAAGGGATGTTTGGTCATAAAAAATATATGTCAAAAAAAGTTTTTATTGACAGTTTTAATTTCCTACCAACTTACTTCACTTTTCTGCACAATCTCCGTTCATTTGTTAGCAATTTTCGTAACGCTACACCAGGTCTGTGAATCCTTCAACGAAGAGGTTCACCGTCTGAGAATTGAGCCAACTGACAACGCGGTCAGAGTTCCTCGTCGCCTTCAAACCCTTGTTTGCCAAGCCACTGTTTTAAGTGCAAGAAGAGGAAATATTTGCCAGGTGTGAGGTAAAGTCCTCTTAGTCGTGTCAATATCGGTCGAAAAACACGCGTCTACTCAACGTTCTTTGGCCTTTGTGTTAGTCGGTAAGCATTGTCGATACCCACCTTGCACACAATTTGCGATATCCGAACTTTCCGTAACAATCGTGTAAATAGTGGTACGTCCAGCGAGAGGAAATTTATCAGCCAGATAGTCAATTGTCGATCAGATCGCAGTTGTTGGTCCACTTGTTGAACAATTTCATCGGTCTGGATACTTACTGGGCCTGTCATTCAGCTCTTCATCATGCATATTTGTGTGGTCATTTTTGAAATCTCAGCGCCATTTTCCAGCCATTCCTTCAGTTATTACTGTTGGTCCATAAACTATTCTCAACTCTCGATAAATTTCACTAACTGATGAACCTTTTGCACAGAAATTTCGGATCACAGCACGCAGTTTGCAACTGGCGGGAGCAACAATTTTTGCGGGCATTGTTATCTGTAATCACCGACAGGCAAACGACTACTGAATCAAAACAATAACTCCAGTGGCTTTGGAAACAATTTGTACGAGGTCTATCCAACAAATACGCAAACTTGTGCAATCTGGCGACAATGACACGGACTATAGCCCCACCCACTAGCGGCGCTAGTTGTCTGAGACCCAATGAGCCGTCTGTCTTTGGCGTATCGTCGAGCTGTGCGTATGGTGCCAGTTATGTTAGTTTCTATTGTCCTTCTGCTGTAGTTCTGTTGTTTTTACTGTTTGTCGGAAATGGAAATTGACAAAATCACGGAGCAACGAATCAACATCAAGTTTTTGGTGAAGTTCGGTGAAAGTTACCAAGAAATCACTGAACTGTTGATTGCTGTTGACAGTGATAATGCCGTGAAGAAAACATCCGTTTTCTAATGGATCAAGAAAAAGCCGATGGAAAATCAAAGTCATACTCTTGGTTTTCTCTGATGTCGAAGGTGTTGTTTATCACGAATTTTTTCATGGCGGACAAGCGGTAACTGCTGATTTTTACCTCTCAAGCGTTTGAGAGATGGCGCGCGTCGTGTGCGACCAAATTTGACTCAAGGCGATGGATGGATCCTTCACCATGACAATGAACCTGCACATTCAGCATTGATTGTTCGCCAGTTTCTGGCAAAAAATTCAATCACCATCCTTGATCATCCTCCTTATTCGCCAGATATCGCCCCTGCGGCTTTTTCCTATTCCCAAAATGCAAACATGTGATGAGGGGGCATCACTGGGAAGATGTGGACGCAATAAAGCAAGAAATGACGAGAAAACTATAAATACTAACTGTCGAGGGCTTCCAGGGGTGCTTTGAACAGTGGAAAAGAAGATGGATAAGTGCATAGCAACGAATGGAGAGTACTTTGAAGGGGACAAAATCGATGTGCACTAAATTTTGCAAAATGAAGTTTTTATGGCCTCAGTTCACGTATTTATTGGACATACCTCGTGTGGGTACAAATTTGCTCTGGCCCGCCAGTATTTAAATATAAGAAAATGCCCCTTCCTTTTCGAATATGCCTCGTAGTTAGTAGTAGTAGTAATATTGGTGAAGAATCGAGTGCTTTCCAGACTTGAACTCCTGGTGAACTCTTTTTGTGATTTCCTCCGGGTTGCCAAATGCAGTACTGCCGAAATTGGCTCGGTGGGAATCCTGAGAAGAGTTAACCATGAGTTTAGAATATTGTTATCGCCTTTCCCAGACAAGTTGCGTCCACAATTCTTTCGAGGTGACTTGTTGCTATTTTTTTTTTACTATAATAAAATATTAGTAATTTATATGTCAGGCTCGGTTATTATTTATTGGCTTTCTATCATTTGATGTTAAAGAACATCAACTGTTTAAGTCATTTTAAAACTTAAATATTAGAAAGTAAATATTTTGAAAGTAACTTCTTAAGGTGTCTGATGTTGTCTTCACTCACGGAACATCTCCAGAATTAAATTAACGCAATTGATTTCTGACTGGACGTGAACGTTATTACATTTTTATTCCCGTTTGCGACTTTATTAACAAGACTTTGATTCCACTTTTCACCATATGTGTTCATTTCCATAGTTCTGTGAAGCCACTCCCTGGTCGCTAAGCCGATATTATTGCATTTGTATCTGGGAGTGTGCATGTTCCAGATCACGGCTTCGATCCGGTCTGCTGTCCCAAGCGATCGGCGCAGGTTGCTTGCGAAACGGATTCTTTTTTTGGAGACAGATGCCAAAGTTTTGTTTCTCAGCATGTCCATTGATTAAGGGAGTTGAAAATGGAGAAGGAAACAGAGGCTTCGTTCTTTGGCCATGCTGCCTGAAAAGGGGGGATGAGGGAAGCCTCGCAAAAGCAAGGGGTCGACGCCTTGTCTTATCTCTACGCACCACCTGTCTCCCTCTCACGTGTCCACTCTCCACTTAACGAGCGACCCTCGCTGCATCAAGGAGAAGTACGAGGTACTGTCAATTCCACATTCTCTTAACTCCATCTCATCCCCCTTTTCCGCCACCATTCCCTTCGGTCCATGTTTTCCCATACCACTCACTTCAGTAATGAACTGGGTCGCGATTATGTGCGAGTCGGAAGCGAGTGCGTTTGTGGGAAGAGGCAAGGAAAGAGGTCTGCTTTCGCTAGGGGGATGAGTGAGAGAGTCTCTTCTCTCGATTCCACCAAGGGCTTCCAGCCGTATCACGTTCGCGTGCGCATTATTATCACGATGTCCCGGAGAACCTTTTTTTTTGTCTTTATATTTTCTTCCGGCGCAGAGACTTGTGAATGTTAGCTCGGTATCGGTGTTTCCGGTGCATTAGGGTTGGTGGAGCGTTGAAATTTAAATGGGTGTGTGGTATGGTAAATTTCGGTGTCTATGTTTTGAAACGCGTGAGAAGTACTTTCTGAGAAATGTTTTTGTGTTATTCGCCAAGTGAGGAACTTGGGTACAGTTATACTCCATGAATGTCTCAAACATAATTTTCCCATTTCTCCTCAAGGAGAAAGTGTGGGCTGAAGTATATTTGGAAGTATGTTTATGCGGAATAATGTGTGGTGAAGAGACGATGAAGTTGTTTAAAGGCTAAGGTTTCTACCTTTCAGATAGGCAAAGTACTGCATTTAAAGTGTTTTTCGCACTCTCTAGGGCATGGGAGCACGATGAATAATCCTGCCCTTAAGTGAGAGCTGTTTTGGCAATCTGGCTCTTGAAATTAGGCGACCATAAATCTGATGCCTTTTTATCCGGAGATTGATCTTGCAAATGTAGACTAATCATTACTTATATCATTGAATCAAGATCTTATTTTGCGGGTTCACGAGACTGCCTCGTTGGAGGATTATTCTATTCCTGTGTTCTCGTATCTTCTAGATTTCAATTAAGACTTCCCCTGGCTGTAATTCTGTTAAAAGACCCGCTTTCTCGACTTTTCACTGAGATTTGGCCAGAAAAGTTTCTCTGTCCTCTATTTTTGTTAGGTTTCATTGTCAGTGGTTTCTTTAAAGAGATTCATTTTTGTATTCGTGCGTGTTTCCGAAATACCGGATAAATTCTCAAGGATTGGTAAAATAAAAGGCTATATTTCGTAATCTTACTGCCTTTTTTATTTTTGGTTCCTTGATTGCTGTTCACATTGATCATTTCAGTTACGGAAAACAAGGAGAATAAGAAGGGCTGAGTGACCAAATAGTATTATGGCTTTCGGGTCTTATATGATGTCGTAACATTGCCTATTCGCTGTATCTGGCGTTTGTTAAACTGCTTGGAATATTAATGTTGACAGTTTACTCTACATTTCTCTTTAATTCATAATATGTCAGCATTTATGGCGGGAAAAAGTTGCGTAAATATTTCATCTCGTGTATTTAATGGCATTCGTCATCATTGTTTAAAAAGTTGTAAATCCTATTACAGTTTTTTTGTATATTATTTATGTAAACACTGTGTAGTTGAGTTTACATATATCTTGTTGTGTTGTCTTTGATAATACTTAGCGTAACTCAATAAGTTATAGCTGGATGAACTGTTTTCATTTAAACATTTTTTGCTTAATTTCAAACTATTTACCAAACTTGGTTATGGCCATTAGACTTTCTTCATCATATAAATGATATAGTTTATTTAGTTTAGTTATGCTTCGCGAGGCGTAATCTTCTAGATTTCATGTATTAACGTTTTATTCATCATATCATTCGCCTGGTTCCGCCAAAGTGTTTGCGTTATGCCTTTTCACGTACGAATGGGATACCTAATGCAGATTTCATCCATCCTTGTAGGCAAACTCGGCGATGTTTTAATTAAAAGGGCCACGCGCAGAGAATATTCCCAAACGTGTGGTCTCGCCTGTGAGTGAAAACACGGGCTCTTTTTACGTCAATTCTCGTCGCATACCGTGGTCATCAGTGCAGAATCAAGCTTATGGGTTGGGGAGAGGAATTGTTTTCTCTTTATTCGTGCCCCATTGGTTGTGATTTTTTTGCGTGCCGCAGGAACAGACAAAAGAATTTCTCGAAATTCGACCCCAAGAATCTGCGAATTTTTATCATTCCCCCGCCAGATAAGTCGGCGTCATGGTGCTGCCGCTGCTCGTACGAGCGCGGGCCATTGACCGAAGCGTTTTCCCAATGCAAAGCGGAGGAGGAATGGTGGTGAGTGGGTGAGATGGCGGTGGTGGTGGTAGATGGGGACTATGGAATAATGGAGCGCCCGCCAGTCGGCTTGTGGTCGTGCTTCTCGCCGTTCCCTGGCCCCGCTCCCATTGTCCTCCGGTGGGAGTATTGTCGGGAGGAGGAATTCACGTACCCTTCGCTTCGAATGGATCTCTATAGTGTTTGGTTTGGGTTGAAATGTTCCTCGTCGGGAGGAAGAAAATAAATAAAGACGGATCGGTTTGTTCGTAGTTCTCGTATTTCTTCCTGCTTTCTTCCCGTCTTTCACCTGCATAACATTAGCGTCAAACATGTAGGTCTCCCGTCTACTTTTCACGAATTTCATTGCGAGCTTAATCGTGTTCACCGCTTTCTCTCTCTCTCTGTTGTGTATACATCTTATTTTAATTAAGTCTCCTTTAACCCAACCCTTACTCCACGCCTTGTGCTATTTTCCTTCCGTCGTCCTTTCAGGGTTCACTCAGAATCCTTTCCCTTTCAAGCGACTCAACTTCCGCTCCTCTCCTTCATTCGCGCGTTTTGAGAATTCTCGCTTATTAGTGGTACGTCTTGCGGTGGCTGAGCACCTGCACCCTATCGCTATTTTTGGGCTCTCACTTATTCAAATGCTAATGGCCTATCGGGCAAGGGACACCTATTTATTTGCGAGTTTGCTTCACCTCCATATTGTTTTCTTGCTCTGTCTGTGTAAGAATATTCATTTTGTTACGAACGTCTTCCTTTAGTGGCGAGGTTAATGGCTGACGTCGTCGTTTATTTCAGTTACTTAATGACAAGTGAAGTCGGCACGGAAGTGTGAATCGGATAAAAATTAGCTATATAAGCTGCATCATGTCAATCACTATGATAAATATCTAAAAAAAATTGTTTTTTTTTCCTAATCGTATCGTCTCGATAAAAGTGCGAGCTCTTTTCGGCGTAATTGCGGTAACGTTGGTCCTTGAAACACATTGACGTGGGATACGGATTTGTCAGAGAACATTGTGAGTCCATAAGCATTACGTGGGGGAGAGGAGGTTCTCCTTCCACCGTGTGAACTAAATTTTAGCTTTTGCCTCCAGCCATTTTCTTTCTTACTTCCCTTTCCTTCCGTTGCCTACATGTTCCCATCCTTGACCGTCTCCTCAAGGCTTTACGTCCCAAGGCTTTCGCCACCACCGCCCGCTGAAAAACCCTTTGGATCACTCCCTACTTCTTCCTTCCCTTTCCGTTACCCGAGGCCGCCGAGACTTTTTCTAATCAGCCATTGCCATACCCACACGTTCAAAGGGTTCCCTGGGTTCGCCTGTTTTGGGAGTAGCCGTGGGTGGGGGAGGGCAGCCCAGCTACCCGCTCACACTTCGTCTTCCTTCCGCTCTTGCCACCCACCCACATAACCACCCATTCCACGCCCGCTGGCTCGCACCTCAAGGCGGAATGAGTTGAAGGGACCGCAAAGGCTTAAGCGGAATGGGAAGGAACTGTTTTTCACCTACGCTCGGCATGCCCATCAATTTATTTCTATTTTCCCACGAGGGTTGAAAATGGCATGGGAGAGTAGATTATGTCTCATTACTCCACGATCTCGAGCTATTATCGGGAAAATGAGGGTTTCCTTTTACTTTGGAAAGTACTTCCTTTTTCTATAGGTTTCTTTCATTTGGAGGTTAGGTATGCTGGTGTAAGTAAGTTCGCTGTTCAAGACTGTAGGTATGCTGCTGTGGTTTTTATGTACCGTCTGTTTACGTAATTTTATTTAATAATCCGGAATGGAATTGCCTCTGGTCAATTGTATGGACGCGATGCTTGAGTCATTGTTTTTAATATTTTTTCCTTTCAGTTTCGTAAACATTCCCCAGGATCTTCCAGATATAAAGTTCGTGTATATTAACGTTTTTATGTATTTCCCGGGGGTTTTCCGTGTAAGAGCATATCCAATATTATAAAGCGAGCAATTCTTGTAAATCTTGTCTTCATGCCAGGCGTAAGGATTTTGACGCCCTACCTTTTTCGGGCATGAGATAATCTCGGATTTGGGAAAAGTCATCAAAATTGAATGTGATAATTCCAGAAAAATAGTTGTTTTGGTTTTTAAAATTAGTGAATAATAATGCCATCATTATGTTACTACGTTTAGCATTATTGCGAATGTTAAAAATAATAGTAATTTTACTGTAGCCACTTTTTGTTTCCTGACGATTTTCATTAAATAGGCGAATCTATTGTTTTCATGTGTGATAAAGTGATTGAATTAGATTTGGGATCTGAGAAAACTCTAGAAAGGGATGCTTTAAAATTCATTAAAATAATTGTTATCTTTGTTTGGTTTTTGTCAAATAATTGGAGGGCTATATTTTTGGATCACTGGTTAATTGTTGTGTGTTTTGTGTCTAATTTTCATAGAATGACATTTGATTGCAACGGCTCTTACCGTTATGCAAGCATAATGAAACTGATCACTCATATTTGTTTTGTTGTAGGTTCGTAATTTGTCTCACAATATTAATCCTGATTATTTTGAAATGATATTGCCAAACAATTTAAAGTATATTCACAAATGTCTGAATTTTGACAATTTTTAACAATATGTTGGCATTGTATTAACAACCTCCCAGTCTTTTGGGAACACGTGGTCAATTCGGTGTCTGGAAATGTTTTTCACGCTTGACGGGATAACCAAAATAATTTCCTTCCCACATTATTGGTAGGTGCGGTCCACTGCTCGCATTCATTAACTTGAAAAGGTCAAGGTCAAAGAACTCTGGAATGGAGGTTTGATTTATTCAGGCTAATGGAATTGGAATTACTTTGCAACATATAAAAGTGGAACAGAATTAAGTGTTGCTACTCGCTTGTCTGTCGCGGACGAAAAAGATCTTCATTTAAATATTTGAATACGTGGTCCTTAGATTCGTGATATAATCTAGGCAGATTCATTTTTTTCAATGTGAAATGGCTTAACGGTCGCTCCATTTATGGTTATCTCGGTGATTGCGTCGGTGGCCTTCGAAGATTTTCGTAGTGATTTTATTTCTCGTCTAATTTTGCGTTCTACGGAATCATTTTGAGAATAGATAAATATTTAATATGGGATGAGATTATGCTATCCTCATTGCTCAGTTATGCTGGATAGATTTAGCATCTTTTGCACACATATTCACGATTATTTTTTACCTTTTCCATTTCACATTATACTTTAAAAGGTTGTGGCAGAGGTTGTACATATATGGAGGTTAAGATCTTGTTTTTCAAGTATATGGTATTGATGCCCACTTATTATATATTAGTATAAAATCGAATCAGTGTATGTTAATATCATGTAATCTGCTGGATGACTTGCATGAATTTTAGTCTTTCATAGTGTTTTAGATGCCGAAGATGGAGATATCTCCCATAGTTCTTCTATTTGCAATATTTAACTGAATTTTAGGTTTTGTCGACATTTATGTGTGTGTGTTTATGCATGCATATATATATACACAAACACACACACACACACACACACACACACACAAACACACACACACACACACACACACATATATATATATATATATATATATATATATATATATATATATATATATATATATATATATATATATAATGGGCTGACACAACATAACACAAATAGAAAAGAATAGACACATATAAAAGAACACTTACACGGTAAATTGTTCGAGCTTTCGGCCCTCTCAGGGGCCTTCTTCAAGAGAGACTCTCTTGAAGAAGGCCCCTGAGAGGGCCGAAAGCTCGAACAATTTACCGTGTAAGTGTTCTTTTATATGTGTCTATTCTTTTCTATTTGTGTTATGTTGTGTCAGCCCATTATTGTGCCGCTCGTATGAGTTTTTCCGGACAATCGTTATATATATATATATATATATATATATATATATATATATATATATATATATATATATATGGGTAATACTGGGTGAACTCTACCATCACCTACCAAACCGAACTTCAGGTTGATTACTGTGTTTATATATATATATATATAAACTGTGTTTATATATATATATATATATATATATATATATATATATATATATATGAATATACTTGTGTGTGTATTCATATATACGTATGCACACACACCTAGACACTACATATTCAAGTCACCAGAATTCGCGACTTATGTTAAAACTGCATAATCATCTATTTACTAGGCAATAAACGGTTCATAGTTCGCATTCCTTCTATCCGGATGCATATTTCCTTCCTCCCAGGTGTCTGCATCTCTTAGCGCCTTTTTTTCTCTCCAACTAACTCGCCTTGCCCCGCGTGGCTTCACGTGGGCCGGAGGGTCTTATTTGGACCGTACTGCCGACGCTAAATACTCCACCGTTGGGGCAGGCAGTGTGGGAGGGACGGGGCCAAGGTGCAGGCAGCCTTTAAAAGGACCTCCTGCCCGTTACTCCTTCGCCCCCTTCGGCCTGTCGTTTGGGGCCGTGCGCGATGGCATTGCTATTGGTGGCCACGATTTGAGAGATGTAGTTTTTATCGGCCGAGACCTTTCGCGGATTTTCAGGGCGTGACAGTGGAGTCAAGTTTGTATTCTGTTTCCTTTCCCCTTAGAACCACGAGGGAAGAGAAACGGACAGGTTGGAATCCGAGACTCGCCCTAGGAACACAGTGAATCCGAATAGATTTTCACAGTTTTGATTGATTTAATTTTTATCTACAGAGATCTCTTTGCAGACATTGGTATTGCGTCTTTTTTTAATTTTCTTGACGTTTATTATTCATTGACGGTTAGCCTAATTGTTCCGCAGTTTATTTTTATATGCTTAAGCATTCTCCTCTTCTACGTCTTTACACTATGGTGATTTTGTTATTATAGTCGAAGTGTTGGACCAAATCACTGGTTAATATCGGTTATTTATTAGTTTATTTATCTGTCTCATTTTTAGTGCTTCAGTATAATGAAATTGATTTGGTGGCTCATAAAAATGAGTTGCCTTTCATATTTTTTCCTTTTATTTCGATTACGTTTTCAATGCTTTTATTCAAAGACACTGTTCAAGCACAATTATTTTGGAGACATGTTATGTTTGAATCGTTAGTATATAAGGCAGATTTTTAATCAGTTTTTAGTCTGAACATTAGGCCGATTAATAATTTTGTTATGATATGCATATCACTTGTGTTTTTCGTACATTTTGTGCTGGGAAAGTTCTTTTCCATTGTATATTTTCAAAAAATCATTGAATGAAGGATTTTTTGAGGTACTTCGTAAGAATATAATTTCTCCCAAGCATTTGGTTAGATAATAATGTCCAGGATAATATATTTGTTGAAGGACTCGTGTATATAATGTTTTCAATGGGTTAGTAAAGGTGTCCTGTTCCATCTAATTAAATAATAGAGATAATTAGTAAATTTAATTTCTTCGTTGGGTTTGCTTCGTGTAAATGGAACAATGCTAAGAGGAAGCAACGCTGAAACTTAACACAATAATACAAGCAACATACAGAACAATCGGGTCTATTTCGGTTACTGAGGGATTTATTGAATACTTCTACGCATTCCATAGAAGTTCGTTCCTTCTTTGCTCGATTTGTAATCACAATAAAACCATAGCTAAGCCAAAGTTATTCAAATAGCCTTTTTATATTCTGTCTTTACGAGAAATATCTCTTTCACCCATAGTTACTTTAAGAGGCGGGTGTTCTAACACCCCTGTCGTAAGCGGTTTTGGCGGCTTGGAGAGAGATGACTTGGGCATACATCACCGTAATTTATGATTTGTGCACCAAATCTGTTTCCATAGAGTTCACCCAAACGTCTTGGAGCGTTAATATTTGCGTCACTGAAGTAAAAATATAGTTACGTCTTTCTTGATCCGTGTTTAGATTTTCGCGACCTTCGTCAAGTGCCATTTGTACTGCAAAATATGAGCGCCTAATTTTGTTGTTTACATATATTCGTTCCTTATGTATTGATGCTGGCTAGTTCACTTATCGTCGTATCGTTTCACAATAACGCTCTTAAATCGGGGGAAAATTTTAGGCCCCGTCATCATGGACCAGCTGCGGAAAAGCGTTCCTGAAACTAATTTCGGAGAATTAATGTGTACCCAATTGAATTAATGCATATCTTTCTGGAAAAATGAGGATCGGTTTTTCCCTCAGTATGTAGACTAAGTCTGTATTTTCAATGGTTTCCCTGTTGCTATTTTAATTGAATAATTTATTTTAGCTCTCCTACTATTGCTGTTGCTTCAAATGTAGGTTTCAAGTTAATTTCATTAAAATCTCAAGTGAATGTATCATGTTACTTTGCTTCTATTTGATATCTATTGCTCGTCATGAGGCATGAGAATGACGAGTACGATATATATGAGTAATCGTGCCCTTGGTTGGCATTAGATGGTCAGTCCCAACATGCTTATATCATCATCGAGGTTATTCTTTTACTTTTTGTCCGTGTGTTTCTCTAAATGTGAGGTCAACTTAAATTTTAATTGTCTTAAATAACTTTTAGTTAATGGATATTCGTAAATTTACGTCGTTTTCATTTCTGCCGCAAAAAGCTTTCTCTATTCTAATTAATTTTTTGTAATACACTATGTATATATTGACCATCTGTGCTTCAAAATGTTTGAGTTATTTGATGTAGTTCTGAATTTTTATGCATATTTTTATATTAAATTGTATTATTTTGGTAGGTACTGACATTCAGAGTGATTAATTATTTTTCAGCGGAGTATTAATTACGAAAATCGAGTTACTTTATTTCGTTCCAAAAAACTTTACCGAATTCGGTAGTCCGTCCCATTATACAATGTCTTCATTGGAAGATTATCGATTATTGAAATCTTCTAGCTATTTTCTTTGATTCGTATTGTTAATCTACGACAATTGTTAGTTATTTGGAAGTACTCACAGTATAAAAGACCCCAAAACTGCTTCAGGTAACCTGAGAGTTCCCTCTGGATAACTTAAGATTCTAGGTTCGTCCCCTTGCAATGGGTGTACAATTGAAAGAGAATGTCACCTTCTATTTATGTTATTTTGATAAAAAGTAGTGTCAAATTTGGGCCCCGGCAAATGCATTTTTTTTAAAGCCCTTGAGCTATAAGTTGTCGCTTCAGTCGGTAATCACTCGAGCGATCGATCCATGCGTAGCGTACATATTTGGGCCATTATCGATTCAATTTAACAAGGTTTTTGTTTGTTTTGCCCTCACCCTGTCCCGCTCCCTCCATCTTGTGGATGCGGAGGTTCTTCACAGATTTCGTGCCTGTTCCTCGCTAAACCCTCCTCAAACCTCGTTGGAAATGGTCCATTTCTGGGAATTGTGTTTTGAAAGGGGGTGCAGGGGGCGGCAAGGGGCGCGGTGGCGCCACCGCGGCAGGGGCCGATGAACGGTGAAAGGTTGGGAGGAAGTGAGGTGGATGGGGTCGTGAGAAAAATAAATGGAAAGCGGAATGGGAATGTTCGAACTGGAAGGGAGTGGAGGGGGATGTGCGGCGACGGAATCGGGGGCGGGCGGGTAGTCAGAAATCCTGGTAGGTTTTCTCTCTGCAGGGTTGTGAAATGGGAGAACTTGCTCTAGCGTTTGGAGTAGAAATGCCAAAGAATTATTCTAGCAAGGAACAGTGCCCGGAGTTTGTGGTGGAGGAGGGGAAATAGGTTGGTGATATGGCCTTTTTTTTACTTTCATCTATTTGGGAATCAGTATCGGCTGCTTGCCAGGAGGCGAAACTGTTCTATGAAGCGGCGTCGCACGTCATGTCGAAAGAGTCTGCTGCGATAACTTTTAAATTTAAGTGGGGGGAAACAATAGTGATTTCGACGCGAGATGGCGATTTGACTTACTTCGGAAAACGAGTTTTATACTTGGATAGATTTACATGGGGATTTTGATCGAATGCTGTTCCTCCGTGTAAACTTTAGAAATATGTAGATTTTGAGATACGAGCTGGTCTGGACCAAATCGGAGAGAAGCTTCCTAAAGTATAGTGGATATATCGCATTGAACTGATATGCGGAAGCGGATAATGTGCAAGTCCGACATTATTGCTTGAGTACACCGCATGCGAAGTACTTCACTCCTAAGATTCAGCTTGTTTTTTTTAGTGTTCAGTTTTCCATATACTATGATATTCTCATGTTAATATTTTTCTGTTTCAGGTAGTTTTAATAATACAGGAATCACTTCTTTGGTCATCCAAGCTATGATATATATAACTGACGAATGTAAATTCGTTTAACTTTCATTGGCAGAGTTATTCTAGCTCCCCAAATCTCCAGCTAAAAATCAGGAATTCGTCAAAAAGGTATGAAACGTTTTAAAAGATAATGTGAAACTCGAGGGCCTTACGCAACCTTCTTTTGCTAATTATTTTAGTTTTCCTTAGACTTATTCTTCCGACGCGGGGTACATTCATTTGAAAAATTTGTTTGCACCTAATTATATTCCCCCTTAAACAATCCTGAATTTATGTCACAATTATTTTTCATTCCCGTTAAGTTGCATAGTTTCTTCTCACATGTAATCTTAAGTGTTAATGTAATTGTTGTTAGTTTTGTTGTGACACCACCATGTAAGAAAAATACCGAAGCATTCCATCTCTCCGAATCATCTGAATAACTTGGCCCATTATTGGATAATTTTTAAATGAGTCGATACCGCTTGGAATAAAATGTTTAGGTAAACTTGTTGATCCGAAGGTGAAAACATTTTACACTTCATATCTCCATGTATTAGTGCGAAAATTTACAGTAGTATGTTTCACCAAAGTCCCATTTTACACTAACCTTGGGCCCACAGGCGCTATTGCTTTCACAACACTTGCAGGCGTCCTAACCACGGTCTTCGTTCATCATGAACTTCACCAGGAGATGAGTATTCAAATGGGTAAACAGTTACGGTGCTGCTCAAAGAGTTATTCTTTTTGGCAGCCAGCCCAGCAGTCTGATAACCAGACGTGAACCGCTAGTTCGCAGAAACTACTGCTTCACATCCATTTTTCATATTGGAGTGTCATAATGTGTTCGGTGTCCGTAATTGTTCACGGTTAGCCAACTCTTTGTTGGGTTACCCTACGCCATTTTTAGCCGTGCCGATTAATTTGTATGTAATGCGCACGAAACTCCGCCTTTACTTTGTAAATTTTTTCGTCAAGAGAATTTTTTCATCTTTAAGGTTCCGTCGAAGAATTAGCCATGAAAATGTTATGGGTGGAAGAACATTGGGGTGGTCTGTATATATGTAGAGCATTCGGTGACTGCCGTTTACATTTTCCATGCCTCACGCCTTCTTTCGTCCGCCCCGGTGCCTCGATCTTCGCAACCGAGCTACTCAGAACGATGACGCGGCGAAGATAGGTACTCGACATGACTTCGGTCTTTCCGGATGGACTTTTAACTTAGGCCATCCCTGATATCGGTCGTGTCGCAAAATGATTCGATCTATTTCTCATCCACGCCGTCAGAAACGCGACGGAGAGCCTTTTCCTTCATCCAGGAATCGGTGAAATACCGTCGTATTTTTTTCATTTCAGGCTTCCTTTTTACGGGCCTCGAAGAGATAACCGCCTCTACCTTCCCTTCGCTGCTGTAATCCCCTTGTTATCTTCTTCTTCGCCGGCGCGTTTCCGTGAGAACGGCGCGAGCGGGGCGAATTGGAACATGAAATCCTTCTGGTGTAAAATGGAGGAAAGATTTTTTTCGGGGCGATTGAAGCGTGGGAGATACACTAAAAATTCAGTGAGCGCGAAGGTGTTCATTTTATTAAAACTGAAATTCCATTGCATGTTTCAACGACTCCATTCTTGTGTTTTGTTGCCTCATCGGATAAAATCTTCATTGCGTTCCGTAATATGACTTCTCAATGTGTAGTGTATATAAATTTTGGCTCGGCATATGTTACTTATTTACAAGAAATAGCTATTTTTTCTGTAGAATCGTTAAGACTCTACTGTGGATTTTGAGTTACACGGGGACTTATTCTGTAGTGTAGACCTACGTAATCGTTAAGTTTCTCTCCTGTTACAATGTATCTGCACATTGGTGAAGGCTCAGATAGTTTCAGTTTTTGAATGTCCTCCATGAAACTACCATTGATTTAGTGTTCCATGATGATATTTGTGTATTATCGTATGCTTAGTGTATTCGAAGTGAGTTATTATTCAGTTCGCAGACTGTATACGTGAGTACTAGTCATCCTATCCTTCTCCATGGTGAGTATCCAGCTAAAAGTAGTACGGTTCACTGCCTTAAGCTCGCTCCCGGCTCCTCCAAAACTTTAGGTGGCGTGGTTTTATCATGGGTCAAAGAAGTGGAAACTTTACGGCCGACTGATGGTCGGGCTCCCCCGCTTGCATATAGTAATCGTATCCGGAGCGAAAAATAACTGTAATTTACTTCCCTACTTCGTATGGTGTCCAGGTTTTATTTGATATTTTTTATGTATTTAATATCGCGATTTGCATCTTACGAATTTATAATGATTTCTGTTTATTTGTGTGGTCCTCTTCCGTTTACGTGGCAATATTTTCATGTTTCGGTCAGAATGTGCGACTCCCTAACTTCAACTCTTCACCTGTTTTTTTATGAAGCCCATTCACCGGAATCATGTTGAGATAAAGTGTTTCCCTACACTACACCTGGTGAAGTAATTTAATGCGTGTTCTAATAGCATACGTGTACATATGGTGTATTTAATTCGCATTGCCTGATTGAAAGTTTCAAATACATATGTCCACGACGTATTCCTAAGATCAAACTTGCATCTGGAGCGAGAGAAAGAGCTTTTGGTACTGTTGGAACTATCTCGAGAAATATTGGGATTACTGTACTGCGTATAATAAATGATTATCCCAGAAAATCTGTTCGTGGTCTTCACAATTATATAGCAATGGAACTTGCCTTAGACTTAACGTACCGCCTTGTTCTAGTCTTCTTAATTGCCATCTCCCATTAAAACCATAAACACAGGAATCAACCCGAAGGTCGGTTTGGTAGGTGGGTTGAGTTCACCCAGTACTAAGCCCGACGGCGTGTGAAATTCACACATCAGGGTAGAGGGGCCAGTTCCTTTCCCTGTGCCGGTTATGGTTTCCCAGATCTCGATTATGGTTTCCCGAAAAATCACATAGCTTGGGTAGAGCTGCAGGTGCCCAGAGAGGCTTGCTCGGGAATCGAACCCAGGCCCTCCGGTCCGTAGCTCAACTCTCTACCCCTGGACCTCCGCGACCCACTATCTCCCATTATGCCATAAAAATTCCTGTTCATTTTCTCTCTTGGCGAAAATTCTGCATACATTGGCAGCATAATTCCATTAGCTATCAGCCGTACCATTTTCTTTTCAATTTTTTGAATTTCATTTACAAAATTTCACTCTCCCTTCACCACTATATGCAATACTTATGAGCTATTATTTTACAAGTTTTATTGGAAATACCATTAAACATATGGTCATTGCTTTCAATTATCCCTTTACGCTTGGTCAACGTGAGATTTGGCTAACGCAGCCTCATTTCAATTTTCCGTTATCCAGTTTTTGATAAAAATAATTAAATTTCGTTTGCAGGTTTATTCTAAATAATACTGGTGAACTTATGTTTAGGCCATATATCCAGTTAAACAATTGTTTATTCCCAGAGTGATTTTTAATTTTCGGTCTGCACATTTCCAGTGAAAAGCCTGTTTTGTTGACAAATCTATCCATTCGTGTTGCTTCATGGCTCGATTGGTATATCAGTGTCTAAATTGTGCGCTATTTCATGTATTTCCTCTAGATCGTAAAGTTACGTAATATACGCCCTGGTGTAATGTCGAAGCTGCCCAAAGTGGTAGAGGAACCCACGCGAGGGTCTACACGCGAACTTGCCGCTTACAGGGCTATCCCGGCTGCAATTAAAAAAATGCATAACATTTCGAGAACTTTTTCATTGAAAAGTTTATGTGTATGCAAACCAAGGTGAAGATGAATGTCTCGGGAAATATTTCTCTAATATTAAAAAGATATGCGAAATCGCCGTACTATATATTGGTTTTAGCGGGATATACTCTTAAAATGTCGGTTAATTCTCGAATGTCGTCGGGGTTGCCATAAATATTGATCGTCCGATGGATATCAAGATAGTGTAAGATACTATAAGTAGAAAATAAAGACTTATACAAGTTAATCTTTGTCGCATCCGTTATTAATAGGAGAATAAAATATATTCTTTGGTAACAAGGTGGTTCTCATCACATGCCCAAGGATTAATGCAACTAAAAACTTAATGAGGTATTTTACGGAATTGCCCGAAATCCGCACGTTTCCGTGCTGATTTCGAAGGCTTTGATAATAGTTTTCCACTAACTCGTCATAAGCTTCCCTAGCAACCAGAAAACCAAATAAAGCAAAAATTACCAAACAGACTTACAGGTATGGTAACAGATTTCGGTATTTTGTTAATGTCCTATGTTTTTGTAGCTGTATGATTTTACTAATGCATTTATTTTTTCTGTCGAGTTCGTAATAAATTCATATTTATTATTCAGTAGCTTAAACGTCGTCTATACGTACTTAATAATGTTCATGAATCATACGTTTTCTAGCATGTTGTGTATTGAAGGCCTTTCTTCTGTGGAATATTAATGACCCTACTTCTTGCAATGATTCCATTCTGAAGAACCGTGGATTAGCATGTTATCGCATGACATCCAAATTTTGTTCTTTGCATAGAATGTTGTCTTTTTTAGGTATTTAGTTTACATACTTTGGGGGAGAATGTTTTTACCTACTTGAGCATCCGTTTCTCAAAAATGAATTTTTCCGTGAAAGGAGACAACTTCTGTTTCGAATAATTCCTCCATTCCCCAATTGCTCCTTGACTTGCAGCCCAAAAAACGCGGGCTGTTAATCTAATAAAGAAATAATTGCTTCTTTATTGAATAGCTTGCCCGACCGTCTCCCGTTGCGTAATGAAAGTGCTCTCGTGAGATAACAGTTAGGCAGGGAACTCATTTCCATGACAGTGTGAATGACACGACAGCCGCTCGTCCGCAAAGACCCTTCAACCACTGTCAGCATCTATTCTGCGACGAGGCCACAGTCACGACTATCCTCTTTCAGAGGGACGGGTTTTCGAACCCAGGGGGGCGCCCTCCTCGCCTGCTCCTTAAGTGCAGTCACGCCAACAACCGTTGCAAACAGAGGGGGAGGTTGGATGGCGTAGGGACGTATGATGAACGACCTCTCGTATGTTATATATAGGTATGTGATGGTGTGGTGGGCGTGTATGCAAGCATGTATATAATTATGTGATTCCAGTCGTGTGGTTTGCCCGGTGAGTGGCGTAGTCTCTCCTCATGACCCTCCCACCGCTTCCCCCTTCCCGGCAAACCACTCCCGCCACCCGTCCTCTCCACTTCCGCGCTGACAGGCCCGTGTGTGCGTCGGAGTGCACCGTGGGTGGGGGAATAAACCCTTTTATGTTATCACAGTTTCGTATCGGCCGTATCGCTCGCATTCGCACCTTAAAAACGTGATTGGAGGACGCGAGCTGTAGGAAGTTAAGGCGAGGGAGGGTGAAATTGTCGGGGAGTGTGGTTGGGGGTCGGAGGCGGGCATTGAATGTGGAGATCGTCGATGATGTGACGAGCTCCAAACGTTTCATTCCGTCGGAGGGCCCTCCTCCCCCTGACCTGGCCCTAGCGAGAGTTCTCATTGGACCAAACCTCGGCCCTCGCGCCCCCTCCTCAATCGTAATCATCTCAATCGGCGTGGAGAGTTTATTGCAAGGGAGACTGTGAGAAGAGGGAGGGGGATGAGGTTGGGCGGCGGGGACGTGTGGTCGGAGGGGCGAACGATGGGAGGCTGCCACGCTGTCGTTGAAGAGCCGGGTTGGGTCGGTGGAGGGCGAGAGTCTGCTGGGGGGTTCAAGGAGGGGTTTATGCCCGTGACGTCTAGTTGGGCGGAGGCAGGGCTGGCAGGAAAGGGATTCTTGGGGTGACAGCCCTTCCCAGACGTGGATTCATCGGGCGGAGGGTTCACTCCCTCTATTCCTCTTTCCATCCTCGCTCCATCTCTTCATCGTTTTACCCCCGCACCCCTCCCTCCTCTGGCTATTATCCACCCTTCATCTCCTGTCACTCCCTCTGCGGCCCTGGTCTTTTCCCGGCATTTGGTAGCCTCCCCTCCACCTCACCTCTCCTGCGTTAACCCCCATTCTCTACCCTCCCCCCTATCAGAATCTTCCGCGCGCAAACCCTTTCCCTCCAATTCATTCTGTTCCATCTTCTGCCTCGCCTCGTTCTTTTCTCGGCATTACCCCTCCGCGTCTCATTTGGATCGATCCATCCCTCTCCCTCCCATGCCCTCACTTTTATCTCCACCTTCCTCATCCAGTGGCATTTGGCCATCTTTGTGCCACTCGGCGAGGAGCCGTGGTCCATACGGCGAAGGGAGGGAAGGAGAGGATGGGTGAGGTGGTATCCACATCAGGGTGAGGGACCCGAGGTGAGGCATCGCGATCGGTAGTCTCCCGATAATGCGCCACGAGAATGGCCTTTTGTTTCGAGCAGTCTTCTTGATGTTAGGCAAGGTTATTTGTTTCTCTCTTCCTCGCATCGGTCTCGTTTAATAAAGACCCTTCCTCGTGGTTGTAGCGTGCGCTTCCTGTGTGGAGAGTAACGTCGTATGCAGGGTCGGCGCGTGGTCTTCGGCGATGCTGACTTCATTGCTTTTTTCTCTCTCTCTCTCTCGTCTAATTACGTCTTCCCTCCTTTACCAGGCTTGCGGAAAACGGTTTCAGCTCTCCTTCACCCATCATATTTTTTCTTCCTGACGCCAATTTTTTTCTGCATTTAGGTGAGGTCCTTGCGAGGCTGTGATTCATGACGTTTCAAATTCATGGATCTCACGACGTCGAGAAATATAGTGTTACTATCGTGTTTCGATGCCCCTTTTCGGTACAGTTTGGAGTCATCAATGCCTTGCAAAAGCCTATATTCGACGGCCCTGACTCCATTTTTAACATGTTGCGGCAATGGGTCTCCTCTGGATATTCCTTTATGCCTAAAATAATGACCTGTTTGCATTTAATAGTGATAAATATTTCACAGGTTTTATGCGACACGGTGAATGTCACCGCTATACTTCTCATTTATTTTGTATTTGTCGTAGGTTGGTAACTGAATGCCTGTACGTATTTTTATCAGCGTACCTTAAAATGTTCCTCGTGGACCTAATGTTGTGCCTCTCAATGTTTTCAAGGAAACTAAAATAATTGACGAAATGCGCTCTTATTCGTCGTGAATAGATTTAGGTAGTTGACACACCACAGTCGATGCAGAAAAGTATATCGTGTTGGTGCTAGCTGTTATCAATGTATTTTCCTTATGAATGTATGAACTGTGACAGGATGTGTCCTCTTTTCTCCCTGAAGATAGGCCTAATAAATCAATTTTACAAAAGATTGGCGACATATTCTAGTACCCTAGTACGTTTTGTTTATGATGAGACGTCATACCGTCAGAAGGTAGTCTACGGGTTCTCAGCTTCCGGTGTGTTGTAATCTGGAGATACACAGGCTGAGCTTTAACTTACCTATTTCCAACTAGTAGTAATGTGATTTGTGTATTTAACTGTGTAACTTAGTATACAGCTGTATTTAGGACTCTTTGAAGTACACAATACTAGCTTTAATGTGCATGTAGAGTAGAGAGAATAGATTATTTCGCAATCCTCTTACTGTGCTCTCTTTCTTTGCCTACCCATCTGCTCTCACTTGGCTCAAATCCTCTCTCAGCGGACTTACCCTTCGGTTTTCACCCGTCCGTAGTTCCCTCTACACCCCCAGGGAGCGCGATTTTCTCCCGTCTCTCTTTCTGTTCCCTCGTCTCTTCTCCATCCGCTTCCGTCTCGTTCATTTTTCCCCCTTCTTTTTTTCCCTCTCGCTCCCAGCCTTCTTTTGTCCGCAAAAATCGTCGAGTCCCCTAGCAACCCACCTAACAACCGACCTCTCGGAAAAACCCTCCTCCCCCTCCTGCGCCTCCGCCCCCTCCCCCACCTCCCCAGTCTTTCTCTTGTTTCACTTCCTTTCCTTGTCGCGCGGATTCGCGATCGGAGTTTTGCGGTTTGTCGTGATGTTCTTGCTGTAGCCGGCTTTTCGTGCTCGAGTGGCTGTGGGCGTTGTTTGGTGTGTTCGCCGTTGTTTAAAAATAACGACGGATGGAGGAAAGAGCGGAGAAGTTCGTGTGATTATCCTAGGGTCCCCTCTTCCGACCATTAGGATGCAATATCATTTCCTATTCAGGGAGAAGATTTTGTCGCTTCGAGCTACTCGGCGTGGTAGTGGTAGAAGTTGTACCCATCCCTCTTCGTAAGGATGCCCCAACTCCAATTAGTGCCTTTGCAGTCGAGTTCATCACAGGGATATAGTCCCGTACGGCAGTCTATCCTTTGACTGTGACATTGATTGCGGCGTGATGTTGACATTTCCGATGTGAAGATGTAAAAGTAAAGCTTTCCTCGTCTGTTTTAGGAGTTTCGTAAAATTCAGGCTTCAGATTTAGTCATTGTGTCCCGGCTGCTTTGTGATGTCCGTACCCAATTGTGAGATTTCAATATTATTTTCGCTGTGTTTTGAAAAGAATCTACTACGAAAGCCATATCCGCGTTGGATTTGTATAAACGATCTCTCGCTCTACTCTGGTGTTCATTGTTTGTAAATTCCTTATGGTTATACTGCTAGTGGATTCACTCGTCGGAAATAAACGGGAAAATTAGTTGAAAATTTGTTTTATTGCTAAAATGTCAAGCGCTTTTATGATTGTTGAACTTTCTGCAAACGTCAGTTTTTGCTTTCGACTTGTTTTTAGTATTTACAAACTTTAGGCGACGTTTACAGTGTAAAATGTGAAATATAGGGTTGCTGTCGTAAAATTAACGCCTCAGAAGCCCTAGGTTGCAGTAAAGAAACTGTCGCCCGCTGATAAAAAACACTGATCTGTTGCCTGGAAGGACGCCTTGATAACAATCGAACCGTCGGGTCATAGAAATTTATGCTTTCTGTTGTACACGCTGAATAAGTTTGAGAATTTAGTTTATGTGTATGCACGACGAGATGCAGTAGATAGACGCTGCGTTAGCTCTTCCTCATCGGCAACAAATGCGCACTTCTATGTCAAATTTTACGAACGTAAAACTCATTCAATTTCAGCCCTAATAATGATTTTTTTGACATAATTCATCTACAAAAGATATATTTCAGTACAGGCAGTTCATCTTTATTGGAAATAATGTTATCCACTTGTTTTCAGTGACTCTTCGATGAAGTGTTGGTCATTAAGTTCGCTAATATTTACATATCTTGGATTATTTTATAATTTGATTGACAGCGCATTGCGTAATGCCAGTCCCATTTATTATTGGTTAAATGTTGGTAGACATCTATAAGTTTATCCGATTTAACAAGGATAACGTGGATTTATATGCTCGGGTACTTTCATCTGGCCTATGAGTTCGAAATTTGATAGTTGGACTTGCATTGAAGTTGAACAACCACTTGGAAATATCCAGATCACGAGCATAAAGAATGTTGAGGTAAACGGCTCCTATTCGAGGTTGAAAAAGATATTCTGTCGCTTTTGGAAGGTACGACAGCAAGGAAAGGTGGGAAATTCAAGTCTGGACAATCTATTTTAGTTTGTTAATGCACCTGTATTATTATTATTATCATCGACTTAATTGGGCGAGGTTGGGACTAATAGTCCCTTCTTCCACCTAACCCTACACTATAGACATTTGACGACAATCACATACAACCAAGCCCTAGATGGAGGGAAATCCACCTAGGTGGGAATCGAACCCACGACCTCTGGGTTGGTAGGCGAGGACGTTACCCCGCCGCCACCGAGGCCGGCAATTGTAGGCTTAAATCGAGCTCAAGCTTTAGACCTAAATATCACAGATAAGTCGAATTTTGATGTTGTCTTATATCGTTTCGAAGTTGAAAATATATGAGCGCTATGGCAAAACATATTTAACATTTCATCATTCTTTCAAGCGCAATCCACTTGTTAATTCATTTTGCTTCCGGCTTAATCGTCTGTCTTGCTATTTTATAATGTGATGAATGAACACCTTATTTCTCTTCTCGTTATAATTAAACGCCATCGTTTCTTTTAGAGTAGACTTTTCCTTTTGAAGACAAGCCTAGTTCATCTTCTTATCCTCTTTATTCGACGATATCGGGGACACAAGAAGGTGGGATCTCCAATTGAGAATAGCATCCTATCCCATTGTTTCGCTATATATCCCTTTACTCTTTCAGCATGTAGGCCAAAATTCACAGCCGGATTTAAAATTACAGATTAGTAAGGTTCCTCATTGATAAGGCCTTATTTGAGCATACGGTAGTCGTCAAATATACCCTCCACGTGGTTACATCACTCCTTGAAAATTTACCTAGGGCTCTTGAAGAGCGGAATGAATAAAAACGGCGTTGTGTTCCTCAAACATTCTGAGAACACCCTAATATCAATTAAATATACAATGACTTGAGGGATATGGCAAATGAGGTTAAATTGATTTTTTACGAAGTCAATTCAAATTCAATTTAAAATTACCAGGAATTCAGAATGCTTCCGTATCCAGTATAGCTACTTAATAATTTATTAATTCACGAAGTACTGAAATATTACTAATTCATGAGCTAAATTTTATATAAAAAAGAAAACAGGTTTAAAGCGTTTAAACTATGACCTACAGTTTGGGAACCATTTTCATTCAAGGTTCTTTATCTCTGAACATTTGACAGCAAAAAATAAAATAAAATTGTTTTACTACATAACCATTATGTTTTCAAAGAAGGAGTTGCATTAGCATTGTTAATATTCAATAATGATCTTGAACTGTATACATTAGAATGATGCACTTTGAATTTCAATGTGTGTTTCATACAGTTCCTTAATAATTAGATGGTGTCAGAGAATTCACTTACAGGTCCTTCATCTACCAATGCATTGTCTATGCGAAAAGCTGCAAAGTGAGCTGAACTCGCAGATAACAAGTTGTGAGCCTCACGGTGTAGAAATAATGTACAATTGGTCTTAAACAAATCAATAATATAAAGAGTTATATTGCTCTCATTTTAAGTCGAAACGTTCCGCTTTTCATCTTAAAGCGTAATTCTCCATAAGCGTTTGCTAAACGAACGTAAGCAAATGTTTATGATTTGGAATTTCTTAATAAGCTGATGAAAAATGTGTTTACATCAACAAATAATGTTTTTTAGTCATTTCAGTTTTTGTAATACCTTATAAATTGTTTATTTGGTGATTAATGCATTAAAGTGGTCACTTCGGTGTGTTAGGAATCTGGGTAAGAAATAAAATGAACTTTTCTTCCAGTAGTTTCGTAATTCTAGTTTTTTTTTAAGGCTTCTGCTATTTAGAAATACGAAAAGACCAGTTGTATTATTTATTTAAACATAAGTTGTAAATGCAGCATCATATTTCCAGCTCATATTGCCTTAATCGGTTTATTTTGCCCATGTTGGTGATTTTCTGCTATCCATGTTATCATATTTTGCCTTTACTCGTTAGATTTCTCTTCTGCGTGGAATCAGTCAGTATATTGCGTACTCTCGTTCCCTACTTTCTCTCTCACATATTTCATAGTCTTACTCATCTTTAGTCGTCATCGTTGTCTTCATTCTTCTGTGTATCGTGAAGTACTATTTCCAATATATTTTGCCAGGTAAAACTTTTACCGAAAGAGCCATTTCGCGAAATTAGTGTGACCCCGCGATTATATGTAGCCTTCGCTGGCCACGTTAGTGTGGTCTTGCCTCCATACATTTATGGCGCCTCCATAACGCAAAAATACACCCGGGTGTGCGAAGAAAAGCGCTTGCTGCTAGCCACTTCGACTGTTAACGCCCTGACTACGGACTCTTAAGATTTTCCCTTCGGCCTCGCAGCCATTTTTCTCCTTTACTGCTTCGCATCTCCGTTGTTGCACTCGGTGCCGACTCCCTTGGCAGTACTTACGAACAGCTCTTCGGATGCATCGTTATTTCGCGTGTCCTTCCGAGCCCCGTGGCGTCGCCGGCTCGGGAAAGCGAATGAGGGAACAATAGGATATGCAATCAGCCCTGGTCGAGCTCTCCTTTGAATACCACTCCTACGCGAGCAGGAAGGAGAGTGGGCAAAGGAACGCGCGAGAGAAACGAAGGGGAGGATAGAGAAATAGGACGCGAGGTATTCGCTAGGGAGCAAGTTTCCGTCTTCGTCTTTCGCGGCCCCATTCATTCTGGATGGGATGAAGGGGATTTTCCCCTCTCAACTGCGCCCCTTCCACAATTCCCCCTTCCTCGGCGTTCACCTCGTCTTCCTTGATCCCCATCCTCAACCTTCCACCACTCCGTCCTCACGCCGCCCTCCTCAACGTCTTAACTGCAACAGCTGGAAGCACCTGTGACGCCACCGCGGTCGCGTGAGATGAGGAAAGATGCGATCGGGCGTATTGCTGGAGGTGAGGAGCCGGGAAGGAGAAGTTTCTCCCGTGGTTGGGGTGTGGCCGGGAAGGTGAAGCAACGGCGAAAATAGGTTTCCCGTGGACTAATGTGGCCCTTCCTGGGATGAAAATCCACTTTCCAGGAAGATGAACGTGAGAATGTGAGTGGAGGAGGAACTTCCTTGGTTCATCCGGGGCGAGAATGTCGGAGAATGAGGGAGGGCGTTGTAACTTGTGAAGTCGGGTACGTGTGGCCTATGAGGGATCGAAGGCGCTTACTGGTCGTGAAGGATCGGTGTTCCAAAAAATAGTTTCTAGCATTTATTTTTAATGTATCCTCATCATTGCACCTGATAGGCCTAATGATGTGTTTGGAATTTATCATTCATTTTCATTCATTCGTATCATTATTTGTGAAATAATATTGGCTTGTGAGAAATCGTGAGGAATAGATTATGGTAGGCGATAAGTACAATTTAGGCTGTATTAGTATACTATTCGTCTGTATACCTTACCTTATGCGTACTTAATAAAACGTTGTAGAATATGCATTAGCCTTGTACGAGCCTCGTAGGTTGGTTGATACAAAGTTCCCAGTGCCATTCATTATTGGACCTGCACAGCCAATGGTGTCATTTGCCATAGATTTTTATTGACCGTGATAGCCAGCTTGTAGCCCATCAAATGCGGGTAAATCGGATTAGGTTTTGTGAGGTCTTCTTATTTGGTTCCGGCGTGGCCTGCTCGCGACGCACGTGATGCCGATTGAATGGAATAATGAACCGTATAAATCGTGCAGCAGCTGCCACTGTATCCAACGCCTGTAAGTCTGGCTGAGAGATGCCCGAAAGATTGAAAGAAGCCTCGAGACTGCGACTTGGTGGTGCACAGTTCAATTTCCTCATTTTTACTATCTTCGTCGAGATCCTTCGGAGGAAAGTTCCGTTCGTTTCCACAGATCCCTTACATTATCGTAATTATCTTATTTTCACTAATGTTCTATATTATGATGGCTCCTAGGTAACATTATAATATTTGCTCCTGGGAAATGCGGTACATTACAGTTGCGTAACGCTGACATGTTCTTAAGGCAATAGGTGCATTCGGGTTATGTGAATGCCCTAGGTTCAAATCCCCTCTTGGTTGATTGGATTTTGGTTTTGCCCTTAGCTGTGTGGTGGCCTTTTTTTAACATATTTCAGCTATTTGGGTCAGTTGCTTATTTCATATGGTGGAGTGTGTTAGTAGGAGGATCGTTACGGTGTGAGAGCTCAATTCTTACCACATCTCGGAATCCCTTGGAAATCTTGTCTATCATATGTATTGTCACTTTCACCTGTCGCAAATTACGTTGAGTGTTCTTGTGAAACGTTGAGGGTGATGACGTTAATAATGACGTTTTACCAGGTGCGCGTCCTCGTTTCAAACCGATTCGACTTATTTTCCCTCATTTTTTCATTGAGCACTTTCAGCATTTTGCATGAAAGAATTCGTGGGTGTTATCACTCTTAAATTCTTGAATTTTAACCGTGATGGATGTAATTTTTACGCATGTTAACCTGCATGACGGGGATCGCCAATGCAGGATGACCATCCGGAGAGCCTTAATTGTTTTTTCCTTGGCACGAACGAGAGGATGGGCTCAGCGCTTGAGTGGATCTGATGTTGAAAAAGCTGATTGTAGGACGTTGATTGAGAGTAGACCCCCTTTGGAGGAGGATTAGGAGATCTTTTCCAGAAATGAACGAGGACAGTGGAGAAAGGGACTACCGTGGCAAAATACCATGAAAAGGGGAGGTCTCTTTCCCCGCGGGGTTTCGAAAATATCCTTCAGGATATCATCCGAGTAGTGTTCTCAATTCCTTGCATTCCAATTTACTCCGTATCGTACATAATAATGGATAAGAGTCCCTCGAAGCGATCGATCACTTCTGTGCAGATTTCACCTGGGTTCGGTCAAGCGGAAGCTCTGCTCCCGGCATGCGAGAACGACTATCCATGTGTTTTGTGTGGAACAAAGGCACTCTTTCATTCGTGGAGTCGTATTTTTTTCCAACCATAAAGTGGATTATGAAGAGAGACTTTATCTGAATGGGCGCTTTGGTCATTTTTTCCACGAGGAAAATGACTTTGGTACTCTGTCATTCGTCGATTACTAAATGGGAAAATATTATTAAAAGAATTTACGGGTTTGATTAATAGGAGTACTTATATGCCGGCTTTGAGATGATAAATAGGTTTTCCAAGAGTTTTATTTTCTGTGGTTTGGACACGGTCGCATTTTTCAACTTGGACAAAGCGGAAGTTTGGATAATAGCTTACGTTTCCTCGAACCTTAGAAGGTTTATTTTTTCTTTAGCTCAGAATTGCGTTTTTCATGCAATATTACTATATTTCTTGTTACTCTCAGAATTTCCGTGTTCCAATAAATGTTGGGAGACTCATAATTCGCATATATTTGCAGATTTTATTCTTGATTTTGTGTACTCGATTGCGTTCACGTTTTACCGGAAATTCAATTTGGCCTTTTTGTAATCGTGTAGGTATTTTTTCAGAAATCAAAGGTTATTCGAAACTCACGATATTTGTCCCTGAAGGCGCAAAATATGGTTATTTCAAGCAGTTCATTATGATCATAATATTATATTAAATGTAAATCACCATTTCGAGAAAGTGCTCACTTACAGTTTGTTTAAGTTGTGTTCGTCTACCGTTATGACTCAATAATTATCTCAAAGTTTTTACATTTACTTATTAGGCAGAAGCAAACTTTATCACTTGTGATAAATACTTCATCGATCGATTCTTTTACATGTTCTTGTTTTGTATTGAAAAGGTGCTCTTGGAAGTTCATTTCACGCAGCTTGGATGGATGTGCTCTTATCACATTTCTACGCTCATTATAGGAATAGTGTTGTGTATATCGCCTCATATTGATAGATAACGGGTATGCAGAAGCTCGTGAAACCACTTGAGCTCTCGCTTTCAGAAATAATGGATACACAAAATTGAGTGCAAAAAGTTCTCCTTTCTTTAGAAGTGACTAGACGTACCCATGCCGCAGTCCATATTTTATTGCAAATAGTTTAGTCGGCAATGATTTTAATCGATTGCCTAAAATATTTTTAATGCTAATTTCATTTAGATGGAAATTATTGCAAATCACCTTCATCTGTTATAGAAATACAGTTCATAAATTAAAATCACTCTATAAATTTCCGCATCTAATATTATTTAACGAGAAATTGTTAATCATGTTTTCGATATGTTTCATTTATTCATTTGACACTCATCTTTTGGTATGTTGCGATTTTGCATTTTATTCGATCAGCCATTATTTTCTAAGGTTTGGTGATTTGGTATGAATATGAAGATTTTGCGTGGAAAATATCACATCGCGAGTCTTGATATGTTAGCTGCTGGGATAATTTCTGCGTATTCCAAGAAACTTGGCCTGTCTAGATCTTCATGGCTTCATATTATTATCCAATGAAACGAATCCGATTCCCTTGCAGCACCAGATACCTCCACGTAAATTGCACCTAAAAATTAAATTATATATATACTAGTATATATTATATATGTGTATATATATATTATATATGTGTATGTATATATATATTATATGTGTATATATATATATAATATATGTGTATATATATATATATATATATATATATATATATATATATACACACACGTACATAAACACATATTTATGTATATTTATTTATTTCTGGGGGATGAAATTTACAAAGCCTCAAAACGCGCTCCATTGCACTTGCCTCGTATTTTCTGCGTTAGGTTCGCCTCACTTCACATTATGCCCAGAGGTCTAATAAACAACCCGAACATCTACGGGTGGAGGGATGAAGAAAGCTTTAAGCGCTATATTGCAGCGGCGATACAGCGGTTGCGGAGCTCATTCTTACCCTCGGCGTCCGCTTCCCATCTCCGTCCGCCACTTCACATTATTCTTCCCTTTCCACTCGCCCCAATCTCGAGATAAGCATCTCTGTTGTTTCCACCATCTTGGTCTCGGAGTAATATTCGTCAATACGGGATGCTGTGCTGAGGGAAAACGAGGGGCGCTGAGTTTTTTTAGATTGGGGGAATAATGTCTTTCGCCACTCCATGCGTCCGCTAACTTTTTGGATTTCATACGTAAGCACAAATATGAATTATTTTCTCTCATTTGCAGTCAGTTATAGACGATTCTTTTAGGCCGTTCAAGGCAAAGAAGCTGGTGGAATGTCAGGATCGAATGATCGCTCGGTAGCTGCTGTCCTCGGTCTAGTACTGTCACGATCTACGTGGTTTGTGTTTACTTATTCTGAAGATATCTTGTGACATAATAATAATTTTAATAATGCTGTTTATAATTTGTAGCTACTATGATCTGGTATGTTTTCCATTCTTCAATAATTTGGGAAAAAATATCTCGCATTAACGGAAAACAAATGTCCTGTAAGGTGTGGGCGTTTTTTAATGAATTTATTTCTCATATCATTTTCATTTTCTTCACATTGTAGCTGTGACACTCATTCCCGTAATGAATATTCTATCAAAATGTTCATGTTATTAGTTATTGGGCTCAAATAAGTGAAAAGAAAAAATTCTGTATCATTGTATGAGCTTCAGTCGCACTTCAGATCGACAATACTGAAATAAAATATCGTTATTAATCTTAGAAAGAAATTACCTTTGTCCCTTGGCATTTTTAACATACTTGTTTGTGAAGGTTTTACGTAAAATTCATTTCACATAAATAAAGATAAATGTGATATTCACTTTAATTTTTCAAAATAGACTTAGTGCGGTGTTCTGTAAAAACTAATTAAATTCTCAGTAGTGTCTTGTAGATTTTTGTATTTTATGGTGATAGTTTCAAGTAATGTAAGAAATGTTTACTGCAGTGTCAATACGTCTGTCGTGACAGTGCAGAACACTACCAGTTTATTTATTTAGCGGCGCACTACCAATGAGGAGCTGCAATGTGACCTTTTGATTGGGAGATGTTGTGGTCACCTTCCATCAGCCTATCCCAGCACACGAAACAAGTAACAAATATTTCTCGAGTGCCATAACAAACGCCGATCTTCCTTTCTCACTCTTCTCTAAAGAATTGCTCTTTATGTGGCACACATGTCCCGTCTTATAAGGGTTCTCCATCACCAATCTACCTTCATCGTCCTGATGCCTCTCCTCAGCTCCATCTTCTCTAACCCTTTCCTTCTTCCTTCCGGAAACAACAGTTTGTTTAGGAGCGCGGTATTTATCTGCTGATCCCTCTCCTGGCGCCATCTATCCCTGCAATTTTCTCCGTCGAAGACTTGGAACGTATAGTTTGGGCGAACGACCATCCTTTGGTCCCTCCAATTCCCTCTCATCCCCATTACTCCTTAATTAAACCTAAACCTTTAAACTGACTAAATAAATAGGGCGCCAAACAGGTCGCATTTCAAAGCGCAGGATAGAAAACATTTACAAGGGTGCGTGGTTACTTTTGTTGGGCTTTAGCGGTGAACACGCAAGCATTACTTTTTATTTTGTCATCAAATTATATTGTGACATATTTAAAAAAAGCCTAATTAGAATAGCAGGGGTAAAGAGAGATACCAAAGGCTCATTGTCTTCTAACTTCAGACGTGCTCTGCCATATTTGATCTCCTTCAGATAGGATCATGTGTGTGAAGTGGCTGTCATCATAGTACAGTCCTATTTGTACATGTTCTAAATTAAAGAAACCTACCGATGCGTATGTAATATGGCCCATTGAATCAATAGTGTACTCGACCAAAAGATAGAAACCCTAAGTAATAAAACTATTTTACAAATAAGATTCAATTTTGTTTTATTCATGGATTCAATTCTCTGAAAACGGGCGTTTTCTGATGAATTGATGATCGGTTATTAATTTATATGCTTTAAAGTGTGAATTTGTAATTATTGTAATTCTAAATTCTCCCTGTCGAGCAGTGTTATGACTGGAACTTGTGTTCGTGGCGCCCATTATTTGTTTACGTATGTCGTGTGTCTATCCGTTTATTTTCTCTTGAATTTTTTTCACATCCCTTCGTGTTTCTACGCGGATGGATCTTATTCCTAGTTTCCTCTCCATCGCCATTTCCATTCATAGCTTCCTATCTTCCCGCTGCTTATTCCGCTCCATCTTCCATAATCTTTGCCATGGGGACCCCGTGCTCGATATCCTTCCCTCCGTCTCAAACCTTATCTTCAACCGTGCAACCCCATCTCTTTCATGCTCTACCATCCTCCCCGTTCTCATGAAATGTTCCCCTTCTTTCTTCCATTTCACCACATCTCGTTCTTCAATTACCCACAACAGTGGGCGCTTCTTCCCGCCAATATTACTTGTCTCGAAAATATTCGTTTGGGGAATGGATTCGTTGTGCAAATAGTACGGCGAAAAGAAACTAGGGAACTTAAGTTTCAAATTTTTTTTATATCTTTCTATCAGTCTTCTTCGGTGAGAGGGGGCTCGAGAACTTTTTTTGGGATGTGAAAATTGAGTTTGCTTCCCGTCCAATCATTTTATTCTAGGTTGTCGATGACCGTTCCTCCGCGGATAACCGTTACCAAGAAGAATAGCGACAAAGATAAAATGTAATATTAATGAATTTAAAGAATTTGCCCCGTGGCACATTCTTCCTCGGTTCTATTTTCCTCTCAGTTGAGTAGAAAAACCGGATGGTGAACATGGCGAAGGGAATTATGCCAGAACGAGTTATACCTAATTGACAACGATGCAATACCCACGTCAACATAGACAATTTTCGAGTGATTTGTTTGAATGGAATTCGTAGCGATAACGACGCTGTGCACTTCTTTGATTCCGAGATAAAGATTTATATCCCTTTCTTACCCTCGGAATGATTTCTTTTTTCCGAGGGTAAACATTTGTCAGACGGCAAGAGTTTCCGCCTTTTAGACACATTCCGACCTTTTTCCTCCCTTTCCCCTCCTCCCCCGCCCACTCATTGTATGAAGTGCACGTCCTCCTTTACCCCTCCCTCGCATTCTAGGGCACTTCTTATTTCCTTTCAGCCTCCCCTCCGCACATCTCCCTCCTCGGTGTTCTTGGCCCCACCCGCCCGCCGACGGTCCGCCCTCCAGCATCCTCACCGTCCCTCCGGGTGATCTCCTCAGCGTCTCTCGTCACCGTCCCTCGTCATTCCCGCCCGCCCTCTCTCCAACACTCCCCCGCCCAAACATCCTTCTTCCTTCTCTCCTCCGTCTTCTTGAGTGGGTGGGCACCAGGGCGCCGGTGAAATGGGCACGGAAGCCGTTACGTCTGAATGACTCTCCCGGGAGACCCCCACGGCGGGCTCGTGTGGATGGGTGTGTCTCGTGTGGGTCGGTTTGTGTGTGTCTGTGTAGGGTGTGAGATTGGAGGAAGGTTTGTGTAAGGTGTGGGTGGTGCGGTCAGAAGGGGTATAGCTGGCGGGAAGGAGCGGGGAAAGGGTTAAAGGGGGTTTCGGAGGATTGATGCAATTGGGGGTGGCTGCGGATGATGTAGAGACAGGGAGGGGGGCGGTGCCGGGAGGAGTCGGGGTCTACGTTTCCCTTACTGCTCTCCTCTGACTCTCTCTGGAGGCTCTTTGCGTATGATAGCAAGGGACGATTCCCGGTCTTATGTAAGGGGGTAGTGTAGAGTTGAAGTGGGGGAGGGAAACTGAACAACCCCCAATAATTTCACCTCGCTTCATGCTGGCGAAGATTTTGTCTCTCATGTCGCCAAAGTATTCTTGTTCCCGCTAGTTGAATTTGGAATTTTCTCATATTCATCCTTTCCACCCGCATCCATCTTTGTGACGACAGTTTTGGTGTTTGTTCAGTCATTTTACCCCCAAGTATTATGGCTTATGAAAAGGGTAGGCCACGAGAATGCTGATGAAACTTTTGCCGTGAGGGTTAGACGTAATCAACGCCCTCCCCCGCAGGCTAAGAATTGAGCATATTTTTTTTATTCTCTCTCTTTTCTCTCTATCTCCCTGCCCTATTCTCGTTAGCAGGCCAGTTGGAAGGCGGGGGGGGGGGGGGGGGTTGGATTCTTCTTTTTTAACGACGTTGTTTCCATGGCATTCAAACAAAGGGGGTGTAGATGGCCATCGCCCGTAATCAGAGGGGTATTTCACTCCGTGAAATTTCCTCATTTTTCCCTCTGCGAACGGCGGAGCATGCTCGTCGATCTGCTCACGAAGTGAGCAGAAAAATTGCACCTGCTCAAAGCAGAATGAAATGGCTACGACAAAACGATGTTCTACGTGTGTCTTCCTCCGGGGTCGTAACTCTGAAAGTATGTACGTATGATGTCATGCCCATCGAGCCATGACAGATCTAGAATTAAACTTCCATCCTTCGAAATGAAATAGTATTGTATGTCCAACACACTCGTTATTGTCGTTTGATTTTGTTTGCTGATAGCAAAGTGCAAAATGCAGCTGAGAATATGTATTCTAATATTTCTCAATGGTGGAAGTGCATATTCCTGTTGTAACTGCTTTGGTGTGCAGTGTTAAATGTGGACTCTTGAATATATTGTCTTTGGTATATTCGACAACTACCTGGTCTAAAATGTATAATTATTGTCTATTTCTCCGTGGATGTAGCTTCATTTTCACGTAATTTTTACCGCTGCGTTTTTAAACTTTGCTGGAAACTTTTTCTTTCTTTTGGATGGAAATGAATCATTTTTCACTTTGTTGTTGGGCCTAGAAATGTGCTGTTTCCTCCCGTAAGTTCATATATTTTCTCTGTCCCTCGCTGAGCTTAAGCTTTTCAGATGACATTGGTTAGTGTTGAGATAGGGCCTAGAATGTGTTAAATATGATAATCCCCAAAGTAGATTTGTTACTCCAGAGATGATGGTTACTTCACAAACTGGAACCGTCTTCATCTGTAACGTGTACGGTGGAAAAAATAGGCTTTGCAGAACGTTTTAGCCTTCGGAAAAGACATTAACCCTTAAGACTTTTCGTAAGGATAAGTTTGTTCGTTCGCCATTTTGGGTTGCCCACGATTGGGTTTACTTGTATTGTGTTGCCTCTAATCAGCGTAAGGATTCAATGTGGTATAATGGCCAAATTTAACTTGAAGCATTTGTTGAAGTAAAATCTATAAGTCGTTTGCAATGATGCATATTAATTTTTAGGAAGTACAGGATCTTGTTTGGAAAACCTGATCATTGATGTTGTAATTATTAAAATTAACTATTTACTTAGTCTTGGTTTTTCTTTCAGAGCTTTGATAAAAGTATGTTGTACTCGTGTCTGCCTCGCTCTTAATCTTTTGTTCCCGTGATAAAGTTTTTATTGTTCATTTTTAATGTGTGTGAATGTAATTTGTGCATCTACTTTTGCAATTAAGTTGCACTTTATTAATACGTCCCCTAATAACATGCTCTCTTATGAAACATGTTAAAAGTTACCCAAAGTTTTAACCTTAGCGCGTATTGCAGCTTGTACTTGCATGTGCGAATTTTCCTCTTTTTACCTCTTAGGGGCATTTTTGAAAGTTTTGGCTCTCTGCCGTTGGCCGTGTTTTATCTCCGAAAACAAAGACTCAAGAGATTTTCTCAGAAGAGTCAATTCAATATCTTAGGACTAATGGGCCAATAGCCATGGACTTGCCATTGGATCCTGTTGTCAAGTTGTAGCTGATACATGTAATGCTTGCCTCAGACCTTTGAACTTGTGCATTCTTAAGTCATAAATTTTCCTGCCGATGAAGCTTTAAAATTCTTTCACGTATACAGCAAAATTTGAACTATCACATAAATTTGCTGTATTAATCCGGGTATTTAAAAGAGGAGTGTTTGAATAGGAAGCCATAAGAAGCTAATCGATTGCAATCTATTTGGTACAATTTGACCTTCGGTCAAATTGTACCAAATTAGTGCATGTGGCTTAGGAAATAGATTGCAATCGGTTTATTTGAAACTTTTTAAATGTTTCAATGTAATGTCAGCCTATTCAGTAAATTATTAATGGTTCTTCCGTGCTTAATTTATGGGACTTTCTTTATTTTAATCCTGAATTGTTTTCGATGTCTTTTGTTCTCATCTTCGTATATGTTTCTTGATTTTTTCATAATGCGGAGAGTGAATACGAGATTTTTTAAAAGTTTCAAATAGTTAAAAAAATCTTGCTTTTATAAGTTATAAGCTTCCTTACTTATAATTATGTGCAATGTATAATTTCACAAATTGAAATCCAAATAATCCCATGACGGCGTGCGGTTTCTGGCTGCAGTTACTCTCCGTGAGATCGTACATATTATACACAGCATTTTCTTAATCGGTTCTGGAGTGTATTCCCGTACAATATATTGGGTTAACCAAAACTGGATGTGTTGCGGAATTGTTCGTTATCAGCCGAGGGGCAGATGCATAAGAATTGCTGATTGGAAGTAGTATCGATAACTTTTCCTCCGACTTAGCGAATACTTTCTGGCTAGTACGAGTGCCTTTGCGTTTAATGGAACACCATGAGGAATGTTTTCGTGAGCGCTTTCGGGCGGTGTGAAAAAAATTGGTTCGATTTCTTTCGCTCGATTTGGTCTTATGTTTTGCTTGCCAAAGACTTTCCTCTGCTCAAGATCTGTCGGAATTTTATATTCCCTGCGCGTTTTTGGTCACTACACCCCTCGCTCCACCGCCTATCAAGTAGGGTGAATAGCGGTGGAGGTAGGGTTGCGGGCAAGCAAAGAAAGCCGCGTTGCCGAGATCACAGAAATTGGGCCTCTCTTGGTCCACCCCACCTTGCCTTAGTCTTCCCTCTTATTGATTGGAATTCATACCGGTTTCATCTTGTTTACGTTGGTGCACTCGAGAGGCGTATAAGCAGCGTTCAACAGGGCCTGATAATCCGCCTTTCCTACTATTCCCATCCCTCACTCCTCCGCATAATGTAGCTTATTGGCCGGGCAAAGAAATGGGAGGAGGAGGTGGTCACCACGAGGAGGCGGCTTCGGCGCGGCGATGCGAGATGCTCCCTTGTGCCCCAGGCACGTAAATGAGGTCGCAATCCAATGGAAATTGCCGGCGACCCCTCTCCCGTCTCTTTAGTCGCCCGCCGTAATGTCCCCGTCGCTGTTGCACATCCCTTTCCCCTCCCGCCCCTCCGCAATTTAGACCCCTGGGATCTGTGCGCTCACTCCCGAGTCGCCAACCCCTTCCTTCCCAGGAGTCCGGTCTACCCCCTGCCACTCACCCCTCCCTTTTCCCCCTGGTATCTCATCCCTCTCTGCCCGCCAACCCTATTCAGTCCATACGTGAGTGGCTCCGCTACAGCCATCCCCCGTGCCTCTTCGTCTCTTATCCCCCTACCCGTCCGCCTCCAACTTCCCCAATCTCTTCTCCGTTGTTTATCTCATCGCCAGGCCATTTTTTTCATTTTCATCTCTCCACCCCCCTTGACTCCCCATTCCCTCATTCTCTTTCCTTCTACACTATGAATGCGGGCTACTGTTCTCTCTCCACCAAGTGTGAGTCCACGCGACTATGTGTGCGTGTGTGTGTGCGCGCGCGCGTTGGTGAGGTCAGCACCGCTCCAGGCGGGGAGTGTGAGATATATCGCGGAGTACTTTTTTCAATTGTGTTATATTCCTGAAACGCTCCCGTCGGATGGCTCGGAAAGCGGCTCGTTTCTCTCCCAACAGCGCGTACCCCGTCTCCCCTCGAGCCCTCGTCACAGTATTATTCTTCTTTTTCGGTGGCTCTTCCGCCAGATGTGATCTCGCTCGGCGTGTCTTTTAAATGAGGAAAAAATGCGAATAGATTTGTAGGTATTGAAAAATGCGTGGTCTTCACTTTCGTTGGTGTGTGGGTCCCAATGAGGGCGAACGAGACTGCTATATATTTTTTCCTATTTTTCGGTCCTAGTTACCCCGGGCTCCAAAGTAGCCTCTGATCTTTCACCTTGCAAGAATTTTCTACCATCGAGGTGCACGCGTAACAGAGACATGCATTGAAGATTCTTCTTTTGCACTCTTTTTTCCTGCGTCAGGGTACAGTTTGCTCTCTGCATGTGTCCCATGAAAACACCCTATCGTTGATTTATCTTGCCGCGAATCATATTTTTGCATCGCCCTGTGAGTGCAAAGTTATTTTGGAGCTGTGGTATCGCCTGAATCCCTGTATCTTGCGTCATGAACAATCTATGTATTGATGTGAAACGGTGAGACAGCATTGAAATTCATATTGAAAATGTCATAGTTGATATTTTATCATAAATGCCTGCGGTTCTTCTTGTGCACCTTTCATTGTCCCGCGTATTCATTTTCTCCTTTTCAGATATATCAAACAGTTTCTCTCCTAGCCTTGTTAATTTTTCACGTTCATATTTTTGTAACATATGACCGTATTTTAAACTGCATCGTTAATAAGAGTTACAATGCATTTTATATAAGCCAGAAACGTCCACAGCCTAATAGTTTGAAAACCCCCTCTTCTCCCCCATACGGGTACATTTGCCTCTAAATGTGGTTTTCGCATATCACCATTCGATCGAGATTATTGCATGAAATTTCAATGGGAATGGCATGTATTTTTTTTCTTTTTCGCGTCCAGATTTTCTCATTCCCTTTTATCGCATTTCATGCAGTTTATTTACTCAGGGGATGTGCGCAAAATAATCTCAACGCGCCCTTCGTAACTTACATCTCCTTCGTACCCATGCACGCCACCTGCTCCCCCTACCGAATGAATTAAATAACACTCTTGCCTCCACTTCCTCCTCTCCCCCACGTCCGGGATGCTTTCGCTCAATCCGGGGACAAATCTCGTTTGTCTCACAGTATAGCACCAGGGCCCGTGCCGGGCACCCACAATTTTGACGCGGACACACCTCCCTCCCCCATGCCATTCCCTCAGCCGTTCGTCCTACTCCCCTAGGCTCCCACACCGGGGTGGATGACTGAATAAGTCTAATAGGATCCGTCTTCCTATCCCGCCTCATCCGTTACCATGCTACCAATCACATACCCAATTCCGTCCAATCGTCTTCCCCCATTTCCTCATCGCAGTGGGAAGACCGCTGTATTACGCCGCTTCCGACAGCCTTGGGGGATTGTGGGGCGTGAGGTGTACCTCAAGCCGTGGCTTGGGGGAAGGGATCGACATCACGATATCGACGGAGGGAAGGGGAGGGTAAAAACTGTCAGGGGGATGTGCTTGAGGGAGAGAGAGAGAGTGGTTGATAGATGGACGTTTGAGATAGAAGGGGTAGGGGTCGTTATAAGGGGATGCGTATTCAAGTGTGTGCTACATGAAATGGGGGAAAGAGCGAGTAGATATCCTGTGGGAAAAATAGAGAGGGGATCAATTGGCCACTTTTCAAAATGATGTCTTGGTTCAAGGGTGTCACAATTGAAAATATTATCATTCAAGGGGAAACCTTGAATGATATCAGAATTGATTTTTATTTCATTTTTGATCCTAAGTGTACCATCATTTGAATTTCCTTTTCTGTTTTTCCTTGTTCGTTTGCCGTTTTTTTTCTATTTTAATTTCAATCGCAGCCACTCAATCTAGTTTTACATACTATCCTATTATCAATCTTTGGTGTTAATTGATACAATTTCTCCGTTGGACCACCTCCTCTTGCTGATCTCGTTGTACTTGCTAGTTGTTCACAGTTGAAGTGTATTGATAATTTCTTAAAGCACCCAGCGATAGTAAACAAACGGGTTCATAGGTTAGAGTGGACTACAGTTAATATTTTTTATTCTGTGGTGGGAAATTCCGCGAAATTATTATGTAAAGCACGTGGAATTTAGAATTTTAACGAAGGGAGAAGTGCAGTTATTCGCTTTGTGTCATTGGTTTCTAGAGTAACGTGGTATGCACATAATGTATACTACATAATCGCTCGTTTCTTTTGACAGTGAATCCAGAGACGCCGTCCACACTTCACGCCATTCCGTTTTTGTTTGTCATTCATGTGCCTGCGAATCAGTTCACTGCAATAAGTAGTCAGTTATAGTATTAGTTTACTTCTGCTTTCAGGACTTATCATTGCCATTTTGTTCATTTTCCTTCGGCCTTTGCGCATTCACCAATTTAATAACCATATTCTAGTTTTCCTATCCTATTCGATTCTCGTCTTCTTGAAGTTGGTTTCAGTGTGAAAATATATTCTACAAAAATTAATCTTTCTTGTCTTTGTAATTTTCTAAATAATTTATGTTTATTTGGAAAGCCTAAATAATATTTTTATCAAATCTGCCAGGGCGTAAACGGTAAATTATAAATAAATAAATATATATATATATATATATATATATATATATATATATATATATATATATATATATATATATATATATATATCTATGCACACATACTACCTTGATCAAAAAGTTCCCGGAATAACCACCGTGTGGCGCTCCCATCGTTCCGATTTGAGTTCTGTTTTTTTTGTTAAATTGGTACATCTGTTGTTGATATTCCCTTTAAATCTTAGTGTCATAACTTGACATTTGCAAAAGTTACGTAGCCAAGAGTACATCTATCTCTGTGTGTGTTGGCGATTTTTTACAATTTCAGAAATGGATTTAAATTTGCAACAACGAACTTGTATTAAATTTTGCGTAAAAAACGGATTTAGTGGCGCACGGACGTTGGAAATGTTGGAAAAGTGTTTCGGCAACGATTCTCTAAAAAAAACGGTCGTTTACCAGTGGCACGAGCGGTTCAGAAGGGTCGTGAGTCAATCGAAGATGATGAACGCAGTGGCAGACCATCGACATCGAAAGTCGGTGAAAAAATTGATAAAGTAAAAGAAATGTTGGTCAATAACCGCAAATTAACCATCAGAGAAATAGCGGAGGACTTGAACATTGCCTATGGATCCGCCCAAGACATTGTGGTTAATGATTTGGGTTTCCGTCGTGTAGCAGCAAAGTTGGTGCCAAAAGACCTCAATTTCATGCAAAAAAGAGACCGTGTTGACGTCGCAAAAGACATGATTTGCGAGGCTGAATCCGATCCCACATTCATCAAAAGGATCATTACTGGAGACGAGACGTGGGTTTATGAGTACGACACGCAATCCAGACATCAGGCAAGTGAATGGCGTTCACCAAATGAGCCGAGACCAAAAAAACCACGTCGTTTTCAGTCAAAAAAGAAGGCAATGCTGACGGTTTTCATGGATTACAACGGTGTAGTGCATCATGAATTTTTGCCAGAAGGCCAGACAGTAAACAAAGAGTATTATTTGGGCGTTATGAGACGTTTGCGTGAAGCAATTCGCCGAAAGAGACCAGAAATGTGGGCAGAAAACTCGTGGATTTTGCACCAAGATAACGCACCGTCGCACAGTGCTATCATTATTCGTAATTTTTTGACGAAAAATGCAACAAATACCATCCAACAGCCACCGAATTCACCTGATTTGGCTCCCTGTGACTTCTTTCTGTTCAATCGAGTTAAAAAACCATTACGGGGAACGCGTTTTAGCAGCCGAGAGGAAGTAATGGAAAAATCGCAGGAAGCACTGATGGACATACCGAAAACCGACCGTAACTTTTGCAAATGTCAAGTTATGACACTAAGATTTAAAGGGAATATCAACAACAGATGTACCAATTTAACAAAAAAAACAAAACTCAAATCGGAACGATGGGAGCGCCACACGGTGGTTATTCCGGGAACTTTTTGATCAAGGTAGTATATATGCACACATATATATATGCACACATATATATGTATATACGTGGGTCGCGGTAGTCCAGGGGGTAGAGCGTTGAACAGAGGGTCCTGGGATCGATTCCCGGGCGAGGCACTCTGGGCACCTGCAGCTCCACCCATGCTTAAGTGATTTTTCGGGTACCAGATCTTCCTGGGAAACCATAACCACAGGGGAAAGGAACTGGCCACCCTACCATGATGTGTGAATTTCACACGCCGTATAGGGCTTAGTACTGGGTGAACTCTACCATCAGCTACTGAACCGACCTTCGGGTTGATTACTGTGTTCATGGTTTTTTTATATGAAAATACATATTTATAAATAAATAAATAAATTTCTATATATATATATATATATATATATATATATATATAAATATAAATACAGCAATCAACCCGAAGGTCGGTTTGATAGGTGATGGTAGAGTTCACCCAGTACTAAGCCCTGTACGGCGTGTGAAATTCACACATCAGGGTAGGGGGCCAGTTCCTTTCCCTGTGCGGGTATGGTTTCCCAGAAAGATCTGGTACCCGAAAAATCGCTTGGGTTGAGCTGCAGGTGCCCAGAGTACCTTGCCCGGGAATCGAACCTGGGACCCTCCGGTCAGTAGTCCAACGCTCTGCCTCCTGGACTATGTGTGTGTGTATCATATATATATATATATATATATATATATATATATATATATATATATATATATATATAACACACACACACACACATATATATTCTCATTTATTAGAGTCACTCCCGCGAACTCTTTTCCTTTTCTGTTATTATTTTGTGAAAAGGGGTAGTATTAAAAATCATATGACGGTGCGTAACACGACATCTGGAAATATGGCGTATTTATAAAGATCGACTGGGGCGTTAAAAATCCATGTTCAGGTGGGCAGCAATGCAAAACAGTGTGCCAAATAAGGATAATGCCAATGATAGGGAGGAGGAGGAGAGTTATGTGGCGATGGGAGAGAGAGTGTGAGATAGGAAAGGAGAGAGAGTAGAAGCATTTCAGATGGATCCCCGAAGCGGTGTTACTCCCTCGCCTGTGTGCTATCTGTATTTCCATATCGCCTGCCTCAACTCCAGCGCGTTGTGAGAGGGTCTTAAACTCGTCCCTCGCCTCAACTTTTGACTCGAGCCGGTGGGCTTTAAGCCACCCTAGCGTCCTCTACTTATATGTTCTAACTCTTTCTTTGCTGATCGATTGCTAGTCGGGAATGTGAAACGTTTCCCTGTGACCTGATTCTGCGTGCTAGGACCTTTCATTATTTCCGCTCGTGTTATAAACGTGGAGGTATTTTATTACTCAAGAGTGTAATGATGCCACTTCTTAAGTATTCGGGGGTATGAGTGAATCCTTGGAATCGATTTTATTTTATAATTTGAACGTCGTAGCCTGATCTGCATATTTACTGCGAAAATTTATAGTTGTAGTTTAGTGTGCATTTGCCTCGTTATGAATTGAATTGACGCCCTCCGCATGTTCTTTGTACTTAGCTAATTCTTCTTTGGTAATTATTATATGGGTAAAACGGCAAGCATTTCTCTAGCATGGCAAAATCTGTTCATTTGATATTTATTGTTAATTTAGTACGAAACACAGGATACTAAGCTAGTCAGCACTAGAGCATGCGACAGATGAAGGTCAGATTTCGTAATGTAACTTTGCATTAAAGTAATGCTCATGCGGTGCATGTTTTTAATGTTTCTGCGGATAATATCTGTAAGTTATAGGCACATATGTAGTTTCATATTGGCCATCTCATCCTTTAATTTGGTGGGCTTAGTTTTAGTTTGGAGAAATTTTAATGAATTTACAGCTCCTCGATCTTAGCAAATTCCACAAAAATCGGTTCTGTTTTTATATCCTTATTTGTGATTGCGGATATTTATGAGAATTATCTACGTTTGCCCGGGGGAATATCAAAGTAATTGCATGGCAATGGAACTACTGGACTTTTTATGTGATTTTGCGTTCATAATATAGTATGTACGAGAATACTCGTACATAGAATACTTGCTGCCTTCCTTAAAGATTGATTTCTCTTTTTGTTTCAAGATGCCAGAAATCTTGTAGTTACTTGATTCACACAATGCTTGGTGGTGTGACACCAAATCCTTCCTGTAGCTCTCACATTGCTCGAGTCTCCACTCCAGCTGTGAATTCTGGGGTGTGGAAATGACAGCAAAACCACAGCATTCGTGTCATCCGATGAGGTCATGCTGTTTGCGCAAAAGAGGAGTAAAGCCTTCGTTTTAGCGTTTTTTCCATCGCAATCAATGGCCAGACAACGAGGCGTGACTTGACTGTTGTTTGACATTATACATGATCTGGAAAAACGGTGGACAGTTGTAACAGCGATGTAGGGGTCGCGAATAATATTGCAAAAAGGATCGTAATGATCTTAAATATGCTTAGCCAATGCTCCGATGACTTGCAGTATACTTGCTTTTTTCAAATTACTTAATTGCTTTCTCAGCCAAAATATCCACTTTGACTGTTAACTTTGGATTGGAATGTCTCTGACTGAAACCGAAGAAGATGAGATCTGATCACATTACTTGTAGTATTTTACTATAACCTTAGAGAAACTGAATAAATTATTTTCTGTATCCTATTCATTTTTGAAAAAATGAACGAAATTGTCAGATTTACTTATAATAAAGCTGTAGAGGAAGTTTCATGATAAAATTCGGGAGCAGAAAGTGTTATAAACCCTTTGATATAAGTCTAATTATGTATTTTCCCCGCGAGGGCGAGAATGGAAAACCCGGTGTCTTACGTATACTAAAATTTTACCATGTTTGACGCTTTGAAAAAGTGTGCATGTATAACTGGACACTTAAATGAAAAAACATAGAGATTGCTTCATTTCCCACTCAGCCATTTTTTTCATGAAATAATAAATTAGTTCTTATAGTATTTGTAATTGCTGCTATCATAAGAATTGAATGTTTTCTTTTTAGTGATGTGTCGCATGGTGACGTAAAAAAATGTCTCCTCACGAAAATGTACTCTTTCACCCTGCAAATTAAAACCTTGCCATTCGTAAATGTATGATTCTTTAGAATCCTATTCAATCAAATCTTTGCGACGCCTGCCAGTTTCTTTGGAGGAAAATAATGATTCATATGAGTTAACTTTCCGTACTTGATCCTCTTTATCCTCTGGCATACCCCTTGGCACCTCCGCCACCATCTGCACCTGCACTGGCCTTTCTTTTTTACTTATATCTCTATTTATAAACATTACAGACGATCTGATACTCCTCTCGAGCGTAACCCGTTTTCCCTGGGTGATGTCGGCCGAACAGTCTTAGTCTATTCTGGAAGGGCGGCGGTTGGGGCACTCGGCTGTCTCACAGCACTGAAAGGATTGGGTCCCCCGCGAATAGCAGTTTATTGGAACAGGTGTCGGGTCCTCCCGGAGTGAGGAATCAGGTTATGCGAATGGGCGTTATAAAACGCCGCTGAGGTGGGGGATTCTCGTAACTGGTCACCCACTTCCTCCCTCGCCATTCCCTTCATACAAGCCGTCCGCCCAACGGACTTCATGGCCCCAGGAAGGAAAGAATCATTCTTTTGGACGACTTAGTGGCCATCGAAGCAATTCACTCTCTCCTCCTCCCCCTTCCCTGAGGATGGTCGTCTTTCGGGAGGGCCCGGCCAGATGGTAGGCGTTTTCCGTGTATCCCACAACTTATGCATCTCGCATCCAGCGCCACCCCATTCGTCATAGTTGACCCCGCGGGGCGATGTACGTGCATGCGCGTTCCGCTGTTCGGCGCGCAGGGTCGTTGGAGTCTTTTTAGTGGTGCCAGTACGCTTCACGTTCAAGGATTAACCATTTGACCTTTTACAGGTTTTTAGCCAGAGGGGCATCATCCTCTTCTTGTAAAGGATAATGGGGAGGGTGTGGACGAAAGGAGAAAAAAAATCATGACAGTGTGTGGATATTATTGTTCCTTCTACTCGGGTAGGTTTCTTGATTTTCGCTTTTTTTTCTCTAATTTCCAATGTTTCACAAATGTATCCGTATTGCCGAATTCTTCGAGTTACATTCAAACGACCGCCAATAAAACTGATATCTCTAGCTGCTTTGCTGCACTCTGTTTGAAAGCACTTTTTTACACAAGAAAACACGCAGTCATACGTTTAGCAGTTTGTGCTCATTTTATTTCTATGGCATATTTTTCATGAAGCAAAATGGGATCCCCTGTGTTCTTGACAAATATTAATAACATGGATGAATTGCCGTCTTGTGGGCACGAAATACAGCGGATTTTAAATACACCGAGTTTTGAAACAAGTCCTTTCCCAAAAATAAAAGAAAGGAATCAGTACAAGCCCCAGACGTTATAACGACCAACTACGACTCATATGATTCATATTCGCTTATTCTTCCTATGAACATTCCATGTTGAGTAATTTTTCCGTAGACCTAAGATCACGCTAGAGGCAGCTAGCGCGTGAAGTCTCGAGCTTAGAGGAAAAGAGCATATTCTACTCACCTTCCCCTCAACGGTGCCGAGCGTGGGTACAGGGTGCTGTTATGCGAAGGCGCCGTAGATGAACTCTGGGCAGACAGTAGGCGTCGGACTTTGCGGTTGGTGTTCCACGAGAAAGCTACATCCTGCCCCGAGGTTGTTGAGCTTTTATCCTTATTTTAATGGACCCACATAAGCTTCTTTGCGTCATCAACTTATACCATTACTATTCTATTTTCGCATCACATTCGCATGTGTGATTTAAATACCCGAAGTTATGGATAACTGATCGGCCAGTTTAAGAGGTCAGTTGAGGTATGCCGAATGGACCCGAGAGAATTTTGTCAGTTTAGCGTCTGAGATTCATGAAGGTCCCTCGAAGTGATATATGAGCATTAGTGGAACGGCCTCAGTAATTCGATTGGGGCCGTTTGGTGAACGGAATCTACTGCAGTACCTCCAATCCCGTCAGTCAAATTTCATTCCCATTACCTTACCCTACCTCACCTTATTTACAAGGTATTTCATCTTGGGTGTTCACATTGTACACCTTAGGCTCAAAACCTACCTGCAGCCTATCCGTCAGTGTGTCTACTGGTCAAAGGGAGTTTTAGATGACCGAGGGACTGAACCTTGGCTACGTTCCTAGTCTCCAACTGTCAATACCATGTACACACTACGCCTTCTAACTTACTGACTTAGTCATAGTTGATGCCACATCCTATTGTTATCTTTACGTCTGCTGAATAGGGAACAAAACTTATTAAAGTGCATTTTTGATTTGTAGCAATATTTTGTTACTTTCTTCATTTACTGCATAATTAGCAAGGAATATGAAATCCCTCTCGAAGTTACTTTTTAGTCGAATCATCATGCGGACGTGATTTGAGTCATGTCCCTTTTCAGCGGAAACATGCGTAGAAATGCCTTCGTCTTAGGTTTACTTTTTGATTTTATGAAACTTTCTCCAACTTGAAAAACGTATCATTTTCATGAAATAAGGAATAAATAGCGGATGTAGGTGCGGAAAAGCCGGAATACGAACCAGAGACTCAGCACAGTCTCTCGATAGTCTGGTGGCAGACCATTCTGGATCATGGCATTTGAGTTCACTGTGGCGTTTCATATTTCTTCATTGATGTAATAATTATAACTGCCAAGTATGAATTTCTTCAAGAATAAAGTAGATTAGCTACATATATCTCTTTGTATGGGTATATTGATGATTTATAAATTTTGTTAAAATTCAAATAAAGCTGCCTACAAATTTTGGTTGTCATTCGTTCCCCTATTCTTGCATCCTTATAGTTATGAATTGCTTGCAGTTTTATATAATTATTACGTTGTTTTCATCTGTAAATTTACTGCAGCCATGCTTTATCTTGCATTATATCACAGAGGAACTAGAAAGTCTTTGACTTTGAGGCTGGTACGAGGCTCGCACTATGTTAATTAGGGATTATAAGGAACAATAGAGGACAAAGCAAGATTAAATACCAAAAGATAAAGAAGAGTCAGATGACTTGAGACATTATTTATTGAGTAATTATTTGCAATGAAATGGAAATAAAAATTATTGAAAACTGTGATTTCCTCTGTACTATTTTCGTTTGTAGTATGTATGGTTGAAATAACAATTTTTAATAATAATTTCTCTCCAATATGAAAAGTTTCCAAAACGTTAAGCCTGAAACTACATATACGGTTCGAATATAATGGAAGGATAAAACGAAAAAGTGTGTTGAAGATACAAGTACTTAGGTCCATTTTAAAAGAGGAAGGGGAGGATTGCACTAAACCAATTGACATATCAGTGATGGTGATGAAGTTGTGCTGTGCATTAAAATAAGAGCGATTCTAAGTTAAATTCCCTTCTCTGGCAATTTAGGTTAATGGCTGTCCATTTGCGTAAGTAGTTCAGTTCTCTTTTTAACTGTCCATCTATGTGTCTTTTCGGATTACATATGGTCGTGGTACTGAAAATAACTGAGTTTTTTTAATCCTTAAACCCTTTCCAGTTGAAGTCATAGGCCAGTGTTGTATTGCCTCTGTTACATGCATGCCGTTAAAGGGCTTGTGTTGGATGTCATATCGTGAGCTATGTTCTTCGATCCCGAGTCTCTTATTTGTGAAATGAATCCTGCGCGTCGCTTGCCGTGCTCTATCCGATGTGTGAGTTTCCTGATGATGAATGGTGGAGCGTTCCTTAGATCAAGGTGCATACCCAGATGCAACTGTCATATCCTCTGCAGCTTTAGTGGCACGGGAGCCCTCAAATGAATGGACGGTGTGCGACCCTTTTCATCCCTATAAATAAATTCTATCCATCAACGTGGCAGTCGAGCTTTTTAATCGTTATTTAGAATCTAAAAAGAGACTGAGAAACTCGGTAGAAATATTTCACTATTGGAATCTCCCAAGGGATCAACCTCCGGGAATGTCGTTTCTCTTGCGTAGATAAATATGGTGCAAACTCTCTGGAGTATAATAAAAGTATATTATAGTTATATTTTTACCTTCGTGTGTTCAAAAAATTGTCTCCGTGAGAGCGTTTAAAACATGCCCCTGTTGTGTCCCTAACTCACTCTGTATTTTTGAATACGTTAGTTTTTCCGCTGGTAACGGATGAAAATCCATTGTAAGTTTATACCTCGTTACGTGGAAGTGATAAGAAATGAATGCCCAAGGCATTAATATTGCTGACAAAGTCTTGAAGAAAAAAATTAGTTTATGCTATGATCGTTATTTATCATTTAGTTGGAAGTTAGGCAGCAGTACTCGAGAAGGCTTTAAGACATGTTTGATTCGCAATTAATGAAGGGAAACGTGAACATTTCTTCAAAGAAAAGTAACAATGTAGTACGCGGAGGGGAGAAGCTGGGTTTCTGCTCCGAGAGGAAAATTGAAGGCAATAAAATATTTTACATCATGGTAGATCGTTCTAATTTACAGGTTATACGATTGCAAACAAGGCAGGGAGTAAGTGACAATATTCGTATTGATTGCCGAATTCTATGTCTAAGTGACACGGGCTATTGGAAAACATAGGCCAGAGAGAGCGGGAGGCGTCCAATATTTAATGTCGAAGACAAATGCTGAAAATCAATTACGAGTCACATAAAATGAGAAACGATTTGGTAAAGAGAAGAGGAAAGACCGTATGAAAAACTCACGATGTTTAAAAGAACTAAATACGTCGGTCAAAATTTGGATGTGTGATGTATTATGAATGGATAAATTAAAAAGGTTGGTCTCGTCCAGGTCTTATACTGATAAAGCTTAAGATGAAGATTATTTAATAATTCTGGTGGAAATTATGATGAAAACACCGCTGAAGTTTCCTTCTCTATTTTTATTTTCTTTAATCTGTCGTGGTTTAAAAACGTAGGTATTTTATGGATCCAATATTTTTTGTCTCAATTTTATTTCATCTAAGAAGCGTAAGAAATATTCCAATAACTGCAAATCGAGGAACGTCGCAGTTCGAATGCAATGTCGTGATTAAAATGGAACCATGTTGCTCTACAATCTAGCAGCGATTCTAAGAACTGTATCTAATGGTTTTCATGGAAATCCAAGTGCTTAGTAGATGGTCATAATTACATATTTTCCCAAGTTCCTAGAAATTATATCTATTTTATGTTCATTTTAATGGATACCTTCAAAGTAAATACAGTTGTACGCCTATTTCTTTCATCAGAAGCTTAATAATAAAACAGGCCTTTTTGAATATTTCCGGAAGAAATGGCTAGAGATAAAACTTTTTTTGTGCGTGTTAATATTTTTTCTCCTTTTGAAAAACTTTTCCACTTCCCTTTCACCTTTTAACTTCTCTTCTTCCAGCAGCACTTCCCCGTCGTCTCACGGCAGAACTCTTTATGTTTTCCACCTCCTTTTTTTTTTCGATTTTTTCCCCTCAGAGGCATCGTGTTGTACGAGGTGAAAAATTGCTCCCTCGCGCGATCGTTGGGGTTGGATCGATATGGGTGAGGCAAGCAGGAGGAGTTGTGGATGGGAGCGTGGGGATTAGAGATTTGGAGAGCTGAGTCGTGCGTGGAGTGGCCCTTGTAACCGCGCCATCACGCGCCAATGTACTCCCCGCCCCATCGAACATTCGTCTTTAAAAGAGGATGGAGACCACCCTACACTCCTTATCCAACCATCCTACTCGCTCTAGCAGATCCATCTATTGGAGTATCGGGAAAAATATCACAACTTCTTCCTCCTCTTTTTCTCCGTGTGGTTGTCCCATATAAACCCCCCACCTATCCATCCAGACCGCCAGTTAATTGGGTCTCTGATACCCCCTTGGCGAATTGGCGATTTTTCGCAATCGCCCACATTTCTTCTCCATAGCTGCTCAGCCTTTACGATTGTTACCGGATTGCTCGCAAAAGAGGTGTGAAGATATAAAGGTGATCTGGTCTTTCCTCTGGAAAAACTTCTCAGTCTCACGCAGGCTGTTTTTGTCGAACGGGTGTGTACGTTTGAGGATTCTAAGTAGAGGTGGGAAGGGGTTTGCTCTGTCATGAATGGTTATTATAACGAATTAATTCCGTCGTCGATTTTGCAAATTTAACCCTTCTGATTAAAAATTCTTTTTGCTGTTAGTCTTAAGCTGGTGCTAAACGAGCGGAAATTTGAATTAATGCGGGCCGAATCATAACAATCAGCGGTCCTTTTCTCTCTTGGGCAATAATAATCCTGCATTTGTTGGCTCAGGATTAATCGGCAAGATGTTCCGGGGAATGCCTCTTTATTGTTTTGTTTCTGTTACCTTGCCATAATTTATTTAGTCCTGTTTAACTTCCTCCACATGCAATTATGATTGGTGCAAAAAGTGCGTTTGTAAATCATTGGATACCATATGTTTCACTTTTTATACTCCATAAAATCTTTTTTACGATCTCATGAGTGCTATGGCAACGATAAAGCTCTGATTTACGCGGGCCTGTTAGTTTGAGATTAACACTGGGAAAGGAAAAACTTGGGATAGTAAAATTTCGCACCGTAATTTTCTTCCAATAAATGGGTGTAAGTGAAAAGCTTGGCCTCTAATTTGTATCTTTACCGAGTGTGAAACCTCGATATTTCTGATTTTCGCATCGTTTGCAGTTTTTCTCCCCCATCGATAATAAGGTTCCTTTTTCATTACTCCACCGTGATTAAGTGCCGCAATCCATTGTGACACATCCGATGTAGCCGATAAAAACCTGATGTCCATCGTGGGTTTCTTAACTATTCAGGGTAAGTTTATATTTTCTTGTGCTGACTAACTTTTCTGAAATACTCAAACAAAAATGGAAAGACATGTAATATCATGTTTCAGCTGGATTTTTCTTTATTCAGCCCAATGAAAAGCGAATTATAGGTAATTTTATTTCAGGAATTTTGATTATCTGGAATTTTATCACCATCCATTTAGCTGTGTTTTTACATGAAATGAATTTTAACCAGTGTGGCTAGAATATTGACCAAACTAATAATTTCATTTCCCGTTGGAGAAGTGAAGCATATAGCCAGGTCATGGCTGTATCTACAGCAACTGAAAATGTATTCATTGTTCATCGTCCACTTTCATGGTAAAAAAATTTCATCCCATCTTATTATTCAGCCGAAACATATAACACTTTATTATTTACCGAAACGTATTTACTCTTTTTGGCGTAAAGATTTAGCTACATTTCGAGGTTTCTTTTGAGTCCATAGGTCTCAACGCTAATGCTATTAAATTATACTTCAAAATACATCTTTTTCTCGCCGTAGTGTAGAGTAAATTCACCGTATTAGAGTAAAATCCGAACGTTCAAGTCCCATTTTTCGTACTTTATATCAGCATCGAATCCAAACAGTAATTTTACTTAAGTTTCTTCATTTTGATAGCGAAGGATTTTGGTCATGATTGACTATCGGAAACCTCTTAATTGTTAAATTAAATGCATAATCTTTCTCTGTTCTGTCAGTAATTTTATATGAACGTCATAAATGAATCCTTCGATATAATAAACCCGATTTCCTCTGCTTTTATGGTATCCTTCTTCATCGGCGTTTAGGTCATCTTCTCGGAGTTTATTAAGCTTCCTAAGAGAACAAATGCTTCCGTAAGGGTCCACCTCTTCTACTGCAGGTAGATTCTATGCGGTAGGGAAGTTTGACGAACTAGTGGGCCGGTATTGTGGAGCCGTTATGTCCCCCCGGCGATATTGTACATTAGAACGTTTTTGACATGTTTGTGGAAAGAGGCAACTTAGGCTTTCGCCAGGAACGAATGGAACCTTGGCTGCTAATTTTTAATCCTTATTTATATCTATTCTTTACGTATAGATGAGTACCTTTGTTTCATTTTTTACATGCATTTCCCTGTCATCTTTTTCATACAATCTCTTATTCAATTTTGGGAATCCCTCTCTCGTGTTTTCCCTTAAAGAGCTCGTATCCCTTCATTGGGAAGGAAGTGCATTAAATGAGAACTAATCTCCCGCTAGTCGCCTCAGTAACCGACTTCATTTATCTCCCCCTTTATTCCTTCCGAAACTCATTTCCACCCCGCTTTGTTGCCGCCTCGCATTTTCCGTCGGCCTCCTATCTCCTCATCCCTCGGACTGTAGAGTCTCTCAACTGCGGCAATGGACTTTTAGTTTCGCAAAAACAAACACATAATGAAGGGGCGCCGGCCTCCCCTAATCTTCCGCGGGCGTTACGTCGTTTCCAGGGAGAGCGTGAATACGCAGGAGGTCTGGGGGGGGGGGGGAAGGGCCGCGCGAGCCGCCCTCGTGTGTGAAGTGTGCGCCCTCGTGTGCTCGCTCTATCGACTCCCCTTCAGTGCCGACGGCCGTGTCGCACTCCCCCCCCCCCTTCGTACCCCTCCCGGACCTTATCACCCCGCCGCACTTATTCCGGAAGTGCCTGAGCGCTGAATGTTTTTGAGCGCATCGCCGCCGCGGAGGGACGGATGGTTTTGGTGAGGGTAGGGTCTCAGTGAGGCGACTGAGAGAATGGGTGGGGAGGGAGGAAGAGTCGCCTCTCTCTCTCCGTGTCGTGTCTCCTCGCAGGCCTCGGCGTCCCTATCAGTTAACGTTTCTCTCCCCGTCTTCCTCATGTCTCTTTCCTCCACAAAACCCCCTCCACCTCCGCCGCCCGACCCCTCCGATCTCCCCCGCCCGCACTCTTCTCCTCGCTTCCCCGCCTGGGGCCGTGCGTGTGCCTCGCGTCTTTTCTTTCTCGTCCTGGGAGATGTGCGTGGGCAGATCGCGTTAGTACGCTTTCTCGTAGAGATTTGTCGCTTTTCTGTTTCTTCCTCTCCCCGCCGTTCGTTCTCTCCTCTAGGGTTTCTGGGTCGTAGATCGCCATTGTTAATCAGATTAAGTTCGCTTGTCTGAGGACCAGGACTAGCGGGCGTATTTGATGAAATGACCTCAAAGGTTTTCCCTCTTTGAAAGCGTGTATTGCCCTTCCGTGGAACAGTGGATAAAATTTCCGCGAAATGTGCCCGAGTGGATGCAAGAAGTTGCCGTTGTTACTGGAAACAGTGAAACACATGAGACCGTTAAAAGCGAATTAGATTGCAATCACTGTGATGTGTTGCTTATTAAATAACATAAAAACAAGGCCATTCAGCGCATGGCCTTGATAAATGTTAGTATTGAGTTCGAGTATTTAGCATATTTCCATAGTATATGATTGTACTGTAGCGTTTTCGATTAGGTCCATTTGAAACTAATGGACATAAGCTGCTCGGAATCAAAGTTCCGCCCACGTAATTGTACTGAATCCAGTATTATTAAAACATTATTTGGTGGTCAACCGTTTAGGTAGATTTTGGGTGTTCACAGGCTGAGCACCGCTATATTTGTGTGCCTCACCTAACTAGACACATGTTATAACCCTACACTGCAGCAAATTCTTCTTCTGATTTACGTATTGCGGCATCTCCCGCAGTTTCTTGGAATCCTTCTGATGCTTGCTATCGTGATTTCGAGAATATCTTGGGTTGATCCGTTTGATGCGCTAATTTTAGGAGAGTTGGGTGTCAGCAGTGAGCAGATATAATGTTTTTCTTTAACGAAGCCTGGAAATCGTTTTACTTTCATTAAATAGGATTGGTATTAATCTCGGTTATGTAAGGGGTTTACGTGTTGTATTCTATTTCATTTCCGGAAATATTGTGTCATTATTGATTTCTTTCAAAATAAAAATTGACGTTAGCGGAAAATTATTCATCCCCGAAGCTGGATTAATAATTGGAATTTATGACTTGGTTGTTCATGAATTACGATCATTAGCCCAGTATGTTGAAGAACTCCACGTTCATTGCCATCTTGCAAGTCTTTTTCTTGCCCAAAATATCGACATTTTGCCATCTTCTAATTTCGTTTTGACTTAATAAAGTATTTGTCAAAAATATGGCTCACCGATGTCCACTTCGATTATTTGTGGATTAGTTCCTTATTTTTTCTCGCAAGGTCAACAATTTCTTTATTTATTTTTTCATGTGTTGTATTTATACCTTAATGGAGCCCATCCGTTTGACCATATGGTAACGATCTATCGAGAAAACGAAGTAAGCACCCAAACGGGGCGAGTTTTAGTAACATGCATTTGTTTCTTACCACCTGATCGCAGAGAGACTGTTTTCTTTCTGTATGGTCTCGGCCGTGTGAGCAGTGGAAGCTAGTCTAGCAAAGCCTACCTTGAATGGCGTTGAGTAATACTGAGGTCGGTCTGTTTTGATAATTTGAGCGACTCAGTAGTGGCAGAGGAAAAGTTTCCGTGCCCTTGGATTTCTCTCCCTTTTTATGCGGAGCAGGTTCACCACCCACATTGGCTACTCACCCAGGCTTTCGACGCTGAGTAGACCGCGTATTTGTTCCGCTTTCGCTTATCTTGCGTTTGAGTGTAAAACCTATGTACTAGATACTATCTTTTGTTTGCAAATCATTGGTGTGTAACCTTGTTTGTAATACCTCAATCAGTGAGCCACGGTTACAAAATACTTTTCTTACTAAAGCGCAATTGCATACAGTCTGATCTTCCCGGCAATGCTTTATTCGTTAAGTAGCGGGATTGAGTTTGACAAGTGCCATTTAAAATTTATTGACTTTTTGAATCGAATTTATGCTTAAGTGGTGAGTTGATTACATATCCATCACTACCAGTCCGATAAAATCTGTGTTATGATATAGATGCTGTAAATATTTATTCCCTATTTTGCCCCTGCTGAATACTTTCTTCTGTATCCATGAACCTTTTGAGTTATTTTTTTTCATTTTCATGCCTGTTTGTTGCTGGTTTACCTACATTTATCACTATAATTCATCATCCATCCATCAGCCAATCGGCAAACAATTATTTTATTTCAGCCAGATATTTGTTGTTCTTTCCATATGATTTTGGCAGAATGCAGATGTGGGAGGGGAATGGGAAAAAAATCTTTGTAATTGAATATTCCCACCGTAGAATTAGTTCAGAACCCAATGCACCATTTATATCCATTAAATAAGTTTATTTGATGAATGTGATAGCTGTTATTTTTCATTGTGAAATTATTCGTCACCATAAATCATTTCCTAGTTCTCGCTACCCTTGAACGAATAGAAATAGGTATTTCAGTATCTCTTAAGCGCTCCATCTACTCCTTATAAAGAGATGTTTTGTTTGAGTATAAAGTATTTGATCATTTATTAAATGATTAATAGAGTTATTTTTAATTTGGAAAATTGTCTTAACCAAAAAAATGACAGGACAGTATCATTGTTTTCCTGTGTTAAATGAAAAATACGAGATGAAAATAATTAACAGCTGAAAATTCCTTCAAATCGTGGGTTTGTTATTGATTATATTGAAATCGAGAAGTTATGATTTTATTGTCTGTCGTGGTCGTTTACTTTATTTTTATGAAATGTCCCGGTAAAAATTCCAGCGAAACTGTTCGCTCAAAAATGATATGGTTGACTTAATTTTACCAACCGTTGCTCAAAATTCAAGATGCTCATCTCTACCTAGAAAATCGCATTCGCCAAGGAGAATTTCCTTCAAGCGAACCAACCCAGCGCAGATTTATTTTATTATTTTTTTAAAGTTAGGCAAGTTTCCGAACCGCGACTGTACGAGCACTTCACGGAGTAACATCCTCTCTTCCCATTTCTCGTCCTTCAATCGTCCCTACCTCTTTACTCTCGTTCCCCACTACCCTTTCGTCCCCTTCCACTTTCGGTATTCCCAATCCCCGTCTTCTTTCCTTGCTATAAATGGTCATGCAACGTTCGTCCGATCGGTTCGGCTGCCCACCGGTCAGCATCCCTTCGCTCATCCTCCCCCCTTCTCTCTCTCTCACCCACACACGCACACAACTTCCCTCTTCCAAGATCCGAACAAATGGCCGGTCTAAGAACTTCGACATCCCACTCTCCTAAGGGCTCGGAGGGACGCTCGCCTCGGAGCATTCGGAGGGAGGCGGCGTTAGCACGCTCGGCAGTGTGGAGGCCGTGTTTATGTGCTCGCGTCGGGAAGGGTGTTTTGCGTGGGCGTGCGGGACGCTGGATATGAATGGGGGCGGGCGATCTTGAAAGAAAGAACACGCCCACCCCCTTTTCTCCGTGGGGCGATCCGGTAGGTTTGGTCGAGCACTCTCCTGGGGCGTGGAGGCTCTGCACTGCTGCTCCCTCCCATATATGTGCGCCGAGACGTGGGCAAAGCCACCGAGTCTCCCGGAGGTGGCGGCGGTTGAAACCACTCGTCTGCCTACCTGCCTAACCACCAAACCCACCCACCTCTCCGTCTCTCGCGTCCACGCTTCCCCACGTGATTGCGGGGATGGTGGAGCCAAGTGGCTTGGCAACCTTTATTCGTTAGGCGAGACGAGTTATCCGAGCCAGTGACTTAAAGGGCGAGGGAAGAGGAGGGTTGGTATTTGTTTATGTGCTGCGTACAAGTCGGTGTCTTCCGATTATGGCGCTCAGGATGATACGTTCATGTAGTTTTCTTAGTCTCAGAGTTTTCCCTGTTGTTTGTATGGCAATGTTGCCTTACTGAGTGCATTTTACAAATTATTCGCGAGCATTGAAAACTTGGGTCCGCCATTTTGCCCCTCATAGAAAGTGTTGAACGGATTTATTGACAGTTTTCAATGGAATTTCATGTTTATTACATATATTTCCTTGTGTAATTGTAATGGCTTACTGCATTGTCTATTTATTGTTTGAAAATGCTTAGAGCAAATCATCTCTTTCATCTACTTGGGCATCCCATTATTTATTTGTGCTAAATATAAATGAGGTGCGGTTGAGCTTTTTGTTGCCACTTTTCCAGTAGTAGCAATAGTGTAAATGTTTAACAGATCTAATATTTTTTACGGATCTGAGCATTTGTGAAGTCTGTCTTGAAAATCAGCTTCAAATGTGGTAGGAAAATGGAATCCGCGAATAGATCATAGTGCAAAGGGACCTTCTATTTTTAATTGATTTTTTATGCTTCTGAGTCAAATTGGATTATGTAAGGAATCGGTATAATCAAGTTCTCTTGGACGTAGTTGCTGTGAAAGATAGCCGTGGATGAGAGATCGCTGTCCTTCATCCAGAAGGTTGCTAAATTGAACCCAGCTTGGGGTTAAACTGTTGAATAGTTAGGCGACGCTCTATTTTGTGAGTTCAACCGTGTTAGAAACGAGTGATTCCATACCACCCTTTGAAAATAACTACGTTAAAAAGCAGGCTAAAGTGCTCTTATTTCAGATGTAGGCAATTTAAAAGTAGTAGCTCGTACTAAGGTGCCAAAGATTGTTTCCTAGTGTTCCGCTTCACTCTAATCTTTTCTTTATTTTTTTCATGTACCTAACACTTGATATATTTTACCTACTCTCGGCGTAAGCAAATGATACAGGCGCTCGAGCCTGGGTCTACCTTTTTGGTGTACATTCAATCCCTTGTTTTCCATTAATTGTTCAATCCCTTGTTTTCCATTAATTGTTCAATCCCTTGTTTTCCATTTATTGTATTACATTTATATTTTCATTAAAATCGTATGATTTGTAGCATATCTGATTCTGCACATCTGTGCTCAATTCCCTCTCTCCCGTTGCAAGGTCTTGCTGAAATACATCATCGACAACTTACAGTTTTCCGCATAATTTTTACATCACTTTTTCTCAATACCACATCACTTTCGGAGCAGAAAATGAGTACATTATTCCCTAGGCATTGTCATATGACTTTTCCTAGTTGTAACCGGTTGTCTCATTATGGACGCAGAGATACTATGCTGAGGGCGTCAGATTTTTTACCACTAAGGAATTCAGCGCACGGAGAGCGACGTCTCAATAGCCTTATAGCGTCTTAACGCTGGGGCAAAGCCCATTTATAAGGAAACTGCGTCATTATTGGGAAAGAATAGGACTCTCCTCCCCACTCTATCCTCTCCCTTCTGTCATCTTCTCCCTCTGATCCGAGAGGTATACTATATATCTTTTGCAGCTTCCTTACCACCTATTAGATCGAATTCCGAGGAGAATTTTACGAACACGGTGCGCCATGAGGACCGGATTTCATTAAAAGCATTCCAAGGCTAAGGTTGGGAAATTGATTTTTCGCGAGAGGGAGGGCGAAGACGAATGAGGGGAAAGAATGAAGAAACTTCCACATGTATTTTCCGCTGTTGGGTTTTGACGGAAGGGCTTGTGATTGTGTGTGACGTCGGGAAGCGGTTAGTCGCGTTATCTGGACCGAACTCTTTTATCTTGCGCTCATTTACTTGCCCTCGCTTAGTGGCCTAAGTTGCAGACGACGTGAAATAGAAGGAACCCTTTTCAAGTTGTCGCGGTCGTTGCCTTCCGGTCGTTCTGCTTCTCTGTTTGACTGACTTGGACAAAGGGCGCTTTGCGAGGCAAGTTTATGGAGACTTTATTATGTAGTTGCGAGAATGATTTGACTGGCCTGACTCATGCCGTGGATCCTTCGTTTCGAGGTTCTTGCGCTCTCATTAACTGTCTATTTGTTTAAAGAAGCATTTCGTGGCTGGTAAATAAAAAAGCTAAGAGACTATAGGGGCGAGGCATGTGTTTGATTTTGGTTATACTGTGTACTCGGGGTTTCATTCACTGGAAATGTTTGAATATTCACGGTGGATGCTACGATATTCATGAGCGTGTATCATTAGCGAACCTAGAGGGGATGATGGAAGCGTTTACTTTCGTTGCTATCATAAGATAGCTTCGGGAAAGTTAAATAGAAATAAATACTGAAGAGAAAGCACATCTTTATTGTAACACGGCAATCCAAAAAGACTTTTGCCAACTTAAAAACATTTGGTTCAGCATACTTCATCCATGTATTCAACTCGAATCAGAGAGATTATAACCGTTCATTATCCGGCAGCTAGTTATATTTATTGTTCGATAATAGATAATTATTTCTGTTGCCTATTCATCACTTTTCCTCCGGGAATTTAATAATCTTTGGGCTCGGGAATGATCGGGAGTTAGTTATGGTTGATGGCGCCAAAAATACTGCGTTTCAGATAAAATTTTGAATAGTAGTAGCATCATTAGCAGTGAATTCTTAGACGCCTAAAGTCACATCGAATCGTAAATTCCGCCCAGAAAATTTTGCACAACTTTGCATCTAAGCCCGAGACGCGGGATAACTCTTTGATCGCCTTATTTCTGCGTAAGCATAAATGAGCGAATAGCTAATAAACCTACCTCTTTGGTTTTATCTTTTTTTTTCCACCATTGAGTTAATTTTCACTCTTTACTTCGCGCGCAATGTACTGCAGTCCTTGGGTCGCGTCGGTCAATAATGGTCGAGGGAAGGAGAGAGGAGAGATTACGTGTCCATCCTTATCTTGATCCTAGAGCTAAAGCAAACCCTGGTATCTTATGCCCTTTTGGCACATTCCATTAAACTCAGTATATTTCGCACGAATCCGGCCTCAAGTGGCTTCGCGGAGCTCGAAATGAATCGGCTCAATCCATACCGAATCTTTCTGAAAATTAACTTGTTAAACTTTATTGGGCAGTGCATGAAAAAAATCGATTGTACGTATTAGTTTGTCTCTTGGTCATTGTTTATCGCGCGATTATTACTGTAACTTAAAACTTAGGGTTGTATGTGTTATAGTTCATCTCGCACGTCCCGGGCCAAGTAAAGCCAGATCAGAGAGAAGTGGGATTAGAATAGTTAGTACCTATACATATTAACTCATCCAAAGACATGTGGGTGTATAAATTGGTAATTACATTCTTAACTAGCATTTTTTGATTGAATAGTCATTTCATTAAAATGCTGGCACGGTGGGTGTGCGAATAATGATTCGCATCGCTATTTTTTCAATGCAAATAGTTTTGCCCACCGTACACATTTTCATAAACTAGCATAGTAGAATGCAGTGTAAATAGATATTTGAAGCACCGGTGTCAAGGTGAGAAGTATGAAGTTTCCAGGTTCCATGAATATTTTATCCCGTATTTCCACTTGTTCCAGGCCGCGAATAATATAATTGGATTGATGATTTTAGGGACCCCGTTGTAATTCCAGCCAATTTCTTCAACGTTTGAGATACTGCGTGAAATTCTGCGATAATACGCAGCTCCAGTAATATTGCACTAATGTGCACTCTGATGCGGGGCAGACTCGCCTATGATAAGGCCTTCCACCATCGCCAAGATTGGAGCACAAGGACCTCTCGTCTGTTTGCTTTTGATAGTGTAATCTGCCAAGACGTCGTCAGCTAAACTGTTAAAACACTTGACCGGAATTCGGGGGGTCTGACTTCGAATCGCAGGGCAGGCGATTAAGTTAGGAGTATTGGAAGTTGTAAAAAATTGTTGGATGGCTAGTAGTTCAAAATTATTTTCTTTTCGTTTTTAAGGTGTCGTTTGCGTGTCAGGTGGTCGTGCTTGGATCGACTTGGCTATAAAATTCAAGAGTTAAGTGAAAGTGTTAGGATTTTATGACCTTCCATTTGCGTGTGCCTCTCGAAATTCTTAAGCGCTGGCATATCCCTAATATTTTTGCAGCAGTGAACTACCCAGAGTTGCGTACATTGCGTGGTGGCTCGCCGATGGCGAGTACCTAATTTTCAGTTCACAAAGGGCAGCAGTGTCCCCTTAATGTACTTGTCCAGACAAAAATGTTTCATTGGCGGCAGAAGGTGCCATACGGGAACAAAAAACATTTCGTAATATGGGTCGGCGTTTCCGCCGTAACCCTTCCCAATGGATAACCTATTCGTTCCCGTGACCCCGCAACCCAAACTGGCAGCTTGTTGCATTGGGCTTACTGAATCTGTCCCTTATTTATATTTTTTTCTTCCCCCACCCCAGCGCAGTCGCGGGCGCCTGGATTGAGTGAGACCGAATGGCGTTAGTTGGGTGGGGGAAGAGAGGCCGTGAGTCGGTTGTTGTTGAAACTCTCCTCTTTCGGAGCGGCTACGTTTAACGGTCTCCACGCTGTCGATAGCATGCGCGCTTCCCTCCTTGGAGCGGGTTGAGTGGACCGAGGGGGCGTTCCCGCCTCTGTTGTAGGTGTAATGGGAGAGTGGGGCGACGGAGGGATTCGAAGTAGGCGGCGCATGCGCTCTGGGTCCATTGCGCATACCTCTGCGGTCTTTCTCAAAGCTCCCCTCCTGAATGCGATACTCTCACTGCCCCACCATCTCGCGGCGAATCCATAGAAGCTTTTGAAACGGGTTCCAAGTGGGAAGCGGGAATTTCGTCAGCCGATTTAGATCCATTTGATGGGTATTTTGGATGTCGCGTTTTTATTGTCATAATGCTATCAATCATTATATGTACGTTTTTGAAAGTGCTCGTTTAGATTTCCGGAAGGTTTTGCGATTATGTTGATGTTATAGAAACATTTCCGCATTGCGGGCTGTGATGGTGATCTTTGCTAATCGAAAAATAATGGACACCTTGCGAGCCTTCATTATTTAACGTTTAGATAAATATGAAAAAGTATTATAATTAAGAACATTAAAGTTTAGGTGTATCGGTTCGTAAAAAATAATATCTTCAGTTTTACTGATGAGCCTCCTTTGTGTCTATTTGGTATGTAGTTAAAAAATAACTAATTGTTGTTAAAAGGTAAGTATTTCGGATGGAATGTGATGAGGGTTTGCCATGTGCGAGACAATATTTGAAACGGTATTTCTTCGAATTAGGTTTTATGCTTACTTCTGTAGATAATAAAGTGATTAACGTGCTCTGTTACTTATTAATTTTCCTTCTTAAAGTCAAGGTTTAGTTTAATGTAAACCGTTTCCACAGTGCTTCCTGAATCTCTTTTACAGGCACTCGTATGTATATTGAATTATAATCATTTATGTCTTATAATATATCATTTTAAGTCATAAGTCATTATGCATGCTTTTAAGTTCAGATACAGGATTTAATATCTCATAGAAATTCAGTCCACCGTATATGGGTGAAGTTTGTATCGTAATTATATATGCATACTTTCAGTTCAGTGATGGCATTTAATGTATCGAAGGAATTTAGTCTGATGTAATTATGGGTGAAGTTCGTGTGTTAGTTATGAGTGGACATACTACCTTGATCAAAAATTTCCCGGAATTTATTCAGAAAATTAAAAATACAAGTTTATTCATCTAAATCTATATTGTCCCCTTCAAAGTAATCCCCATCGACTGCAACACACTTATGCCAGCGCTTGATCCAATCCTCGAAACATTTTTTGTATTCGGTTTTCGGTATGTCCATCAGTGCTTCCTGCGATTTTTCCATTACTTCCTCTCGGCTGCTAAAACGCGTTCCCCGTAATGGTTTTTTAACTCGATTGAACAGAAAGAAGTCACAGGGAGCCAAATCAGGTGAATTCGGTGGCTGTTGGATGGTATTTGTTGCATTTTTCGTCAAAAAATTACGAATAATGATAGCACTGTGCGACGGTGCGTTATCATGGTGCAAAATCCACGAGTTTTCTGCCCACATTTCTGGTCTCTTTCGGCGAATTGCTTCACGCAAACGTCTCATAACGCCCAAATAATACTCTTTGTTTACTGTCTGGCCTTCTGGCAAAAATTCATGATGCACTACACCGTTGTAATCCATGAAAACCGTCAGCATTGCCTTCTTTTTTGACTGAAAACGACGTGGTTTTTTTGGTCTCGGCTCATTTGGTGAACGCCATTCACTTGCCTGATGTCTGGATTGCGTGTCGTACTCATAAACCCACGTCTCGCCTCCAGTAATGATCCTTTTGATGAATGTGGGATCGGATTCAGCCTCGCAAATCATGTCTTTTGCGACGTCAACACGGTCTCTTTTTTGCATGAAATTGAGGTCTTTTGGCACCAACTTTGCTGCTACACGACGGAAACCCAAATCATTAACCACAATGTCTTGGGCGGATCCATAGGCAATGTTCAAGTCCTCCGCTATTTCTCTGATGGTTAATTTGCGGTTATTGACCAACATTTCTTTTACTTTATCAATTTTTTCACCGACTTTCGATGTCGATGGTCTGCCACTGCGTTCATCATCTTCGATTGACTCACGACCACTTCTGAACCGCTCGTGCCACTGGTAAACGACCGTTTTTTTTAGAGAATCGTTGCCGAAACACTTTTCCAACATTTCCAACGTCCGTGCGCCACTAAATCCGTTTTTTACGCAAAATTTAATACAAGTTCGTTGTTGCAAATTTAAATCCATTTCTGAAATTGTAAAAAATCGCCAACACACACAGAGATAGATGTACTCTTGGCTACGTAACTTTTGCAAATGTCAAGTTATGACACTAAGATTTAAAGGGAATATCAACAACAGATGTACCAATTTAACAAAAAAAACAGAACTCAAATCGGAACGATGGGAGCGCCACACGGTGGTTATTCCGGGAACTTTTTGATCAATGTAGTATAAGTCACTTGGTATGCTAATTGAGGGCTCTTAAACTTCCGATGTAAATAAGGGGTAAGGAACAAGCAACCCCTTCCTGATTTGTGACATGCACTTACCATTGGGCTTAGCTTCGCGTCAAACTTAAGGTCCTTCACTGTGCTTTCTAATAAGAGGTTAGATGGAGTTCCCTTTCCTCCATAGTAGTAGTAGTTTTGAGGGGAGGCGACCGACAGCTAAGGTCATTTGCGCCATAGGGGATGGATAGGAAAGGATGAAGAGTGGAGAGAAACCCGGCGTCGGCATTAGCCTACTCTTTACGAAAGGCGCCAAGGGGTCCGCAGCTTAACGTCCCATCCGACGGACGGCGTACTCACTCAAAGTGCCCTCCACAAAGCACCTCAAGTAGGGATCGAGATACCTCTGAAAAATATTCAACACCGCCGGGATTTGAACCCGGGCCCTCTGGGTAGGAAGCCAGTACGCTAGCCCCCGCACCATCTCGATCCCCCTTTCCTCCATTCAGGAGTACTTTCCCCAGAGAAATTTGGTCTTGCCACCGAAAATTTCGGAATACGTGAGTGGCTTTAAAAAAATATTTTTCCTTGTTTTTCCAGCCTAACGCCATCCTGCCCCTTCGTTTGAATTATTATTAACATTCGTGAGACTTTCGTTCAAGATACACACACGATACATACGCACATATATGTACGTACATATCTGTACGTATATATATACATATATATGTATATACATGTATGTGTATATATATATATATATATATATATATATATATATATATATATATATATATATATATATATATATACATGTATGTGTATATATATATATACATGTATGTGTATATATATATATATATATATATATATACATGTATGTGTATATATATATATATACATGTATGTGTATATATTATATATATATATATAAGTATTTATATATATATATATATAAGTATTTATATATAAATATTTATACGTATATATATGTACACGTATATCCGAAAGAGAAGTTTTAGAAATTATATTACCTCCCAAACGGATATTCAAATATGTGTAACTGTGAATCTGTTCTTCATTAGCACAATGAGATATAATTAAACTCGTCTCCACTTAAATGAGGCTACTTCATCACTCTTGACATCTCGTTTGCCTAAAGTACCGCCAGTGAATTCGGAAGTGATATGCATTTTGCCCCGACTGAGGATTCCTCGTGGCAAAACGTGTTTTCCATTAAAACTGGAGCAAATTTCCTTTTCATCCGTAATTATCTCATTCTCCACTAGTTGTAACGTCTTCTCATCTCCCTTCTTCATCTCCCTCGTTCCCTCTTGCCCTTCTGCTAAGTGGCAATCTCTGGTCGTCCCCTTTCTAACCATATGCTCTCCTTTCGCAGGTGTCGTCGTGGAGGACAGGTCGGTTTGAGGGGGCGAGGCCCGGGCGGCGGGCCACATGCTGGGCCTCCTTGCACCGCGCTGGGGAAGAGCCTTTGAGGGAGGGACCTAGAGAGCTGGTGAGTAATCCGGTTCACGCAGTGGCACTTCCTTTCCTCACCTCACCCCACTAAAACCCTTCCGAGATCGTTGTCATGCTATTTGCAATGTTTGCCGATTTTTGCCACACTGGTAGAGAGTATTTTTTATTTCATCCCCCTTTGTTTAGTGGCCGATGGTAATTCATCGTATGAGAATCCTCGTGAAGCCCTACAACGTTTTGCTTTGAATCAGTAGTGCTTCTGTGCATATGGGAGGAAGCTCCTGCAAAATGATTTCTTTGGTGGGTTCATCGAAGACTTAGATCTAAATAAACTCTTCTGATTCACTCATTTATCTGCTTTTGGCAGGATAATTTACTCTTTCGTAATTTTTTAATTGACATGGTTTCATTAACTGTATGATAGAAACCTATAATTAGGTTCCTAATATGATTTTATTCATATTGTTTGACGAAATAACCAAATCAGGAGTTGTCGTATAAACGTAAATTTTCAATGATAGGACAATCAGGCAAGAATTTTATCTCATGAAGATATACCATAGGCTGCTGTCATAATTAATGTCTTGCAATAAAATTTCAAAATCGCTAATTCCAGGTAAATCAACCCTTTCTCACCAACTCAGGCTCTGTAAGCGTAAATCATGGTGATTCCTTTCCTCTATCATTTTGTGGTAGTTGTCATTTGAGGCTTGTGTATTTGTTTTCTTACGTTGCATTGAACCTTTGGTGAAAGACATGTGTTTCTGTATGACCCTGGAATATGACATTATTGTACATTGAAGTCCTTTCTTCTACTTCCCTCGTATCTTTTATGACTCTATATTGGCTTTGACAAGCTTTTATAGCTGTAAGTTTCCATAAAGCACCAAAGAATCATTCAGCTAATTCCTTTGAAATTGGGTGAAAAAGTGGATAATTCGCTCTAAAATTAACCTATTAGCGAGAGCGAACGGGAATTCTCCGAAATTTGCTATCTCTTACGGTACCTAACGCGCCAATTGTATGAATGATTCTGTGACCACCTTTTTGTCGTTAATATTTAATAACTAAGTTGAGTACTAATGATATAAACAGCTTAACGTTGTGAGTCATGGTTTGAAACAATATCTTGGTTTATTCTGATATTCATTCGATGTCGGAAGGTATTGTTGCGGGGATATTATGCGAGGAAGTACTTTTTTAAAAGCACCAAATATAGCTTAACACGATAATTTAATTCTGAAATATACAATCGAAATCATTCTTATATTATTAATTAGGTTAATAATGATAAGTTTACTCAGTGCATAAAAGTTACAAGTAGTGCGTAGCCCTCTTGAACTTCTTTTCTGATATTTATATTTTAAGAGAAAACTTTTGAGTGCTTAATAAATTTAATTGTTTTTATGTTTACTCTCCATTTTAAGAATTAATGGCCGTCCAGGTATGTGCCCTTTTTTATTTTTTCGCGATGTAGGTTTAAGATTGACTCTCAAATTCCGCAACTCTCTGTGCCCTGTATATCGTTTTTCCCGTTTCTTTTTTTATGATCCAGTACGTTTCTTGTTTTCGGTTCTCGCTTCATAGCTGCCCTTTGTTTTTAGGCTAACAGCCTCGCAGCCGCGGTAACGAGCGTTGGTCATTATAATTACGGTGTTTCGTGTGTGTGGTTCGGGTCCCAACCGCGATGTAGCGGTCACAGTGCGGTAGTTGTACATACTTAACGCAAGTTGGAGCTTACGTTATCACGCCTCAGGGGTCGCAAACTCGCTTGTTTTCGAAAATCTAGAGGAAAATTTGCATTTGAACTAACCCCCGAAATAATTATTCTTGTTCCATTTGACCCAATTTTGAAAAGCTGAGACGTCATCATCCGGGTGTTTTACTTATTATTTGTCGCAAGGCTTTTTGCACACATTTTAAATTCCTAGTGACAGCATAAATCGATTATATCTAATTAGTATAGTTTTATTTCTTATTGACTTGAGGTTCGCTATAAAGGATCGCATTCTTCAACGTAATGATGCACAGTTTGATAGCCTGATATATGTAAAAATGGAAATGCTATGACATATTCTAATCCCAATTACAAGTATCTCGTTCAATATTGCTGATAACTAAACCAAATGCTATATTTACGTTTTGAAGAATTTATTGAAAATTCGATCACATGGTCTCGTCTATGTAGATTGGAACGACTTGAATTATTTTCCTACTGAGTGCAATTATCATGTTTTTGTAATATTCAGTTCATTTCCAAGTTGTTGTACGGTAACTTCCATGATGCACACAATAACCCTTTAAAATCTTTGTGTCGTGGAACTTGTGTACCAAGACAAACTAAAGTCGTATCCGAGTGTAATTTTGCTTGCATTATTTTTATGCCTTTTATTTGGCATTAAAATTGAGAAAAACAGTCATTCCACGAAGCTGTGGAATGCAAAGTTAATACTTCTGTCTGTGTAGGTCGTGCCGCCTAGATCGTTCACGGATCGCTCTTCCTGTTACGCCCTCTTATCCTTTCACTCTTACCTCGACCCCCATAATTTCCTCCGGACTTCCCTTTTTCACGGTCAGCCTCAGTTTTGGGGCTCTTTTCTCTTAGTCCCTGTTTGTCGAAATCAACAGGTGCTGAATTTCCAGAGTCCGAAAGGTTGGGGCAGACTTTAAATGGCAATACGATGAAATTTAACGGGACCCCGGAGTAGGAGCGAGGTGTCTATAACAGGTCGATGTAATTGGCGGCTGGTGCTTCCACAATGCGATAGACGGCTGATCTGATCGCCCGAGTCATTCGCTCACTCGCTCGCCTCGGTAATCTCTGTTGGTGGGAACAGAAATCGATACGTCTCATCAATTCCAGTGGGCTTACCTCTTTGGACGTCAGTCTTCATTTCTAACGATCTTTAAATTTTCATTGCTTGCTGCTGGTTGATAGCTATCTCTAACGGATGGTTGTGTGAATTAGCGAGACATAGATGGTATTTAGTTCCTAATTTTTTTAAACCCTGGTGAGTTGTGTGTACTGCTTACCCTGCCACCTGATTAAGTCAATTATTATATCATGCGGTGAAATTTGTAATGAGCGCTTGATGGAGTAGCCCATTTCATTCAGATTGAGGAACTAGCTTTGTGTATTAACCAAAAGAATATCGTTCTAGAGCTTAGGAAAATTTCTTAGTGGATTTTGGGAGGAAGATTTAACTGTCCTACCAAATTACAAGTAGGCGATGGCATGTCCGCTGAACACACTTAAAATTTGACCAATATTATATGTACGGGAGTTAATGCTGCTTCATCCAAAACAATCGTTCATTCTACTAAGTGGTTATCAGTCGTAGAAATATACCTTCATCCTCTTTAGCTTTACGTACTTCTCACGTGTACGAATATTATTGACCTTAACTCATCTTATTTTAATATTTCGATATTCGTGTAGAAACTCAATGTTCTTTTACTCCTTTGGCGTGCTCATTAAAAATGACGATTTTAATACATTTCCGTGGTATCATTGTGGTCGATCGTAGTGTGGCGCTTCGAAACTGTAGATTTGGCGGTGACTGCTATTGATGCAATAACAACATACTTTCTTAAAATAATTGTTGAAGTCACTCGTTTCAATGGGTTGAAATATATTTCGGTTTCTTGGTATGCCATAACGTATTTTGTACCTGTAGTTAAAATACAGTACAGTGATATTCAACTTGGTATGGAAACCCTTCTCCCGCTGGAAAGGACTCCCTCGATGGTAATATCGTCAAAAAAAAATCCGTTTTGCAGACTTGTAGAATATTTTTGGCAGCTCTGCCATCTATTTATAAATTTTCTTCGAGAATGACACCTGGATTTGCAGTTTTTTCTGTGCTTGCTTCCTAAGGTAGTGGGACTTCTGCGGATGCTCTGGTTGCTACCTAAAAGCAGTCTTAACTAGGGGCTAAGAGAGCCTGGCGTAAAATGTGGCATGCACGCATAACAAGGTGCTCTACATTATCATCCGTTGCTTACATGTACCGTACTATTCTTTCGTATTACCCGTAGTGCTCTTTTCTATAACGAGACTCATTCTAGTTAAGGGAATGAATTACTTTTATTCTCCACGTGGAAAATGTATCAAGTAACTTCGCATCAGTGTGTTTTTGAATACAGTGAACTACTCCAATGTTCGTCTTTCTAAATTCCAATTGGAATTAAGTACCATAATTCTTCAATTTCTCCTTATTTTAAACCATAAGCACATTGGAAGGTAAGAAAAGCATCGCTGTAGTTGTTCTCGTATGCAATAGCATATTTTATTTTTGGACCTTTTATATAGCGTATCTGCAAATCCGAAGTTATTCTCAAAATAATTTGGGGGACAAAATAAAATATAATTGAACGTGTTTTCAAAGGCCATATGCCAGAAAATATTTGGTAGTAATGCACATCGAATAACATTTTTAGTAATCTAAACTTTCCTAGTTGTGAAAAAACAAGAAAGAGTGCCTAATATGTAGCTTAGATGAACATAAAACGCATCATGCCATAATTTTCATGAATTAATGCACACAAAGTATTGGAAATGGTTTTTAAATATAACTATTACACGTAATCTCAAATTTTGATGATCCCCAGTCATAAGTGTAAGGTTCTGTTTCTTGAATAGCATTTACCGAACCTCAAGTCTTACTTTTCATCAACCTTCATTCCTTCTTTGCAAAATAATGGCGGCGGGCCGTTCAATTTTTCTCCGCGACTTCAGCGCCAGTGGATACTAGTATATTTTAGTAACCCCATGGTTGCTTCAAAGGTTTTTATTTAAGGAGATTGGGTCATCAAATGAAAAATATGTTAACGGGGAGAGTCGTCTCATAGAAAGAAACAATGTGTCTTTATCACCAAAAGGTGCCATTAAAAAAAAGCGTTTCCTTTATGCTAAACCGTACTCTCTTTCTTCACTTTCGTCCTTCCGTTCGTCTACCTCCCTTCCGAATTCCAATCCACCATCACTATTGAGTAATTTTTCCAGGTATATCCCAGCCATGACGTCTAATTAGTTATGTACACAATGTACTTCTTTCTCCCTATGAGATGCTTTTTTTCCAGGAAATAAAATTGAAAAGTGGTGAAACCTGCTGTATTACGACGTTCAGCAGTTTTCTGCTGTTTCTATCGTAATGCTTTGATGAGATGGAATTGCCACTGTAATGCTTACTTCATATTCAAATTATCTGGAAACTGTACAGGCTTTTAGAAGAAAACGATTAGTTTACGATTATGTGACACAAGTGAAACCATTCCAAACCATTTTTTCTTTGGGACGGTTTAAAGCTGTTTGTAATAAAATATTTAAGTTAAATAATAAATGCTTAGAGAATGATTCATGCCTTCCAATCCCATAGGACTAAAATTGTTTGACTTTACTGAACTAATGTCTTTAATGAGGATGATTTAACTCGCTCTACATCTTATGTTTGTTCAGGAATGAAGAAACGTTTAGATAAATATGTGTAATACTGGAACGAGAAATTTGTTTTTAATAAATCGGTCACGAAAGAGTATTTTTTTCTTCCTATTCACCTTTTGCTGCTTCTAACCTTCAACATGCCTTATCAAGTCATATGGAATTCGTTTGGTATAATTCACCTATCATTAGTGTCCACATTCCATGAGTAAAACAAATGGAGAGCTGTCAACAATCGGAAAACCTCAACGGCCGCGTCACTACAATATGCTGTTGTCATCCTCCCGGGATGTCACAATCCGGCGTGCAACGAATAAAAGCCATGAATTTTTTTAAGGTGAGTTTCGTGGCTTTCCTCCCATCATCCCACGGCTTCGCCGGCGTCACTCACGTCCCGCGAGGCGACAATACACGCCAAAATGCCCGATGTGGGCGAGACAGGGATGAGTGGGAGATGATCCGGTCCCCGCGTCGTCACGGAGCCCCCTGCCCCCTCACTCCCTGGACCCCTTTCAGAGCCGGCGCCCTTGCGATGCTCTCTTTAAAAGCCTCCCTCGTTATTCATTCCTCGTTTGCTACGGCTCGAGTGACATGTCGAATCCCTGCTCCTCCTCGAGTCCCGCCAAACCGCCGGAGCGATCCTTAAATCCATAACCGCAGGAGCTCCACCCTTTCGAGTCGGGTCGTGTGCGCTCTTCTCCGTCCTCTTAGACAACCTTTAGACCCATCTCGTCATTTCAGCCCCTTCTTCCATGCCGCCGTCGCATTCCCTCCTCCACTACTCATCCGTCTTCTCCAAGCGCCTCCCTTCCTTCCCTCTCTCTCAATTCTCGTTTCATCCCCTCTTTGCTGGTCGCTTAGATTTTTATCCCCCCCCTCGCTCTTTTTTGCAGTCTCGTGTTCGCGCCTTCTCGTTTGTCCTTTTTCGTGTCCCGTCTTCTTCACCGCTGGCTCTCGTCGTTCACCGGTTCCGCTCAATATGGCTCTTCCCTTTATCGTTGTGCTTCCATGATCTTTTTCATTCCTCTCGCTCGCTTTCTTGTCGTTTTAATATTCGAAAGGCAGCACAGTTTCTTCCTTCTAATCTATTTTTTTGTCGAGCTTTAAGTAATTTAATTTTTTACTTTTTTTCAAGCTTTCGTTGCCTACTTTCCACGTAAGTACCATAGTCTACGCCCAGTCACATCGCAGGGAGAAGGAAGGAGGAGGTTTTGAATAGGATGGGCGAAGAAAGGAAGTTTTTGGGGGTCATGACGCGAAAAAGGTGGAGAGAGTGATGGAGGAAATATTGAAAGGCAGTGGCTTCTTTACGGCCGTGATAGAAGGGAGAACGTTGGGTGAGTGGAGTTGAGGAAGGAAAAGAGAATGATTTTTAGATAGCTTGAAGGCAGGCAGAATTTAAGAAAAAATAAATGAATGAAATAATGTATTGCAAGTAAAGAGGAAGTTCTCACAATGCTTAGAAGTAAATATTCGTTAGGAACCATCCAAAACCTATCTTGCAATAGGTAAGCGAGTACCTTGAGTGAATGAATGCCACATTTGCCTCGAAATAATGATTTTGAAGGCTGTGGTTGTATATATTAAGTTAATTCGTATGAGTTGTCTGTATTACTTCTGTTTACTGGATATTATGCGACATTTGAAATGATCACAGGTTGCTGACTCCAATAAATTAATATTTTTTCAGTGGCGATGACTTGGGATGAATGTGATTGTATTTATTGTAATGTGTAAGGTTGAGTTGGAAGGAGGGACTAGAAAGTATCAATCTCGCCCCACTTAAGTTGTTAAATAAATAAACAAAAATACATTCTGGAAGATAATACCAATTTAAATTTATAAAAGTAAATAGTAATAAAAGTAATAAAAATAAATTTAAGAAAGGTAATATTATCCTAGCGTGTAGTAATTCTTAGATTTCGCACTAAAATGGCAGATTCGTGTGGTGGGAGTTAATTTAAGGCTTTCAGTTCAACTTTGCTTCCCCGAAATTGTGCTTATGAGATATCACAATATTTTGGTTTTTATATTTTATTTTTGCTTCAATATTTTTTATAATTATTTTTACTTTGCGTAATGTGGAGAATGATGTTTCGGTATCGGTGGTTATTTTTTAGTTAGTCCGAGTGCAAATGAAACACCAACCTGAATTTGATACGATCAATACTTAATGGCGTCTTGCTTATTGAATCACTGGAGTCTGAGATGGAAAATTCCTTTCCGACCCCACAACCCAGGACATGGAATTTATTTTTCATCGGTGTCCACTCTCGCCACCGCCCCCCTGCCGCTCTCTTTCTTTCCCAGTCCGTCGTCCTGGTTCATCACCCATCTGTTTCCTTCTCCCGTCGTTCAATATCCACGGCCCCGATATTTTCGCTCTCTTCCTCGCGGCCCCCCGCCTCATGCCATTCGCCCGATCACCCTCTCGCCAAGAATCTCCTCACAGCTGCTTCATCGACGTCATCGCCCTCCCCCCCCCCATCGCGCGCGCACGTCCTCCGCCGACATCCCCGGTGGAGTGGCCCCACCCCTTTCCCCTTTTTTTTTATCCCTTATGCATCAATCGCCGATCTCACACCACCCGTAGCCTTTATTGCGGAACGGCGGGCTCGATGCATTTTCCATTCAGAAATATTTCATCGAGAGGCCGCTGTCGTCGCAGGTTGTAGCTTTGTAAATTGAACTCCGTAAATTCGGTCTCATGGAAAATGTGATGGAAGCTCTCGAATCCTGAAAAATTGTTGCAAGTAAGCCAATTTTGTTCCTAGTTATATATTAGACTACTAGATACAAAACTGTTGCTTATGGATATACAACATTAGGTATTCATCCGAATGTGTGGTCAATTTTGTCGAGATAATTTGCGATATCGTTAGCGATGTTTGAAGAGGATAACCCAATTTGATGGTATGTTCATGATCCGCTGAGCACCGAATTGAGCAGAAATAAGGACAGATTGAGGAAAGTGGAGAAATGTACCGAATACATTCGAGTATACTCGTACCTGATGATACCAAAAATTTTGAATTTTTCCCGAAAATGTTAATAATGGAGTTATCATACCATTTTTTGAATTTTTCAATATTGGAATTCCAATCTGTGAATCTCTAAATTTATTTTTGATCATAGTATTTTAGTTTTTTTGGAATAAAATACATGAATGTTAAAACCTTTCCACCGATGCCTTAATCAGATCTATTGAGGCGCTTTCATCTCTTATCCCTATTTCATTCCGAGTGATTATAATGTTACTCTTGGAAAGGATGAGCGGCTGGTTTCCATATTTGGAGTAGCTTCGAGGGAAAATATTTTAATGAGTAAGAGCAGCACAAGCTCAACCTAGTTATAATAGTTAACAAAGCTTTTAAATAATGTATTTGTCGTCGAATTGATTATCGAGTGAGCACAGATGCGAATGGTGTATCTGTGAACATTGTTGGCATTGCTATCGTTGAAATTTATTGTTGTATGATATTTCACGGATTTTACTTATCATGAATATCTCAGTTGGGAGCGCTCTTTCCTTATCAGGTCGCGTATGGAAATCTAAATGTGTTCCGCTGTCGATTATTCACCCTCCGAATAATACCATTGTGCCATTAAGGAAAGCGGTTATACTTTTCCCGTTGTATTATAAATTTCGAATACGAGGTGGGTAATAAAATGGAGCGTCCTTGCTGCTCGTGATTACGTTTTCTCTGTTGTCACATTGCTCTTTGCCTAAATTTCTTGTACTTTTTTCTTTGACATGAGGACATTATACTTGTTTTATTGATTTTTGTTAATGTATCGGGGAGAGGTTTTTTTATATCTATTTGTGTAGCCGTGTATTATTACCTTCTGTTTTTTATTCCGCGTTTGGTGATCAATATCTCGACATTAACCAATTGAAACGGGTCGCCGAAGGCACCGCAAGTTTCATATTGTTATTTTCAGAGAAGCCCCCTCTGTCGACCGCATCGATTTCGTCAGGATTCGTCTTTTTAGGCGAGTTTCAGTGTCTCTCCTGGGGCTCGAATAGGGGCTGTTTTATTAATTTCCCTCTGGATCATGCCGCAGCGTGTTTCATACAACATGGAATATTTCTTGCTTTGCGATATGCCAGAGGTGCGGTGTTTTCTCGTATTGTTTCTCTGGAATACGTGGGTAACTTGACCTACTTTACAAAAATTGCAAGATTCAACGGAGAGTATTTTCCATAGCAGAGCTTGAAGGTCATCAAATACCCGAGCGAAATAAGAACGGTCGATGAAAAAAGACAGTAATTTTGAAGTTTTTCACAAAGCAGAAAAAAGAGAAACTGTTCATTCCAACTGATGATATAGTGGCATTTCTAATACTTTCCAATTTTGCCGTGCATTTTTCCCTATCTTCTCGAACTAATAGATATCATTAACGGGGCTTTGTTTTTAGTGCCTGAAGTGTATTGTTTTCGGTTAGCCAGTATGCCTACCCACTAGTCCACCCGATCCTGTATGTTCCCATGAACCGGAAGCCATCCAGGTTTTAGTTTAATTTTGCCGAAAGTTGAAATGACCAGTAAATGTATATAATTATCGTTTTCGAATACGTTCTTTGGATCGAGGACACGTTCAAAATTCGGTATTTTGTGGATTCCGGGACAACCGCTATTGTTTTAGGCTCGATTGCCCAAGCGTTTCCATGTAATTCGTAAAATTAATAAGAAGTTTTATAACTTGTGAACATTTGTTAAACATTGTAAGAAAACTAATTCTCGTAAAATATGGTGTCGATTTATTTAATGTCTATTGCTCCACCCTCTAATAGCATTAATGTAAGTTAATGATCTCAGTAAATTAATTGTTTCTGTTATGTCTTCTTAAACGTTTCATTTAAATTATTGGTGATTTGCATTGTGAGCTTGGTGCATAGTTACCCCAGGCAATATGTATTAAATGTTCTCTGTTTTTAGTTGCAATGGTTTGTGTAAATAGATAATATCATCAAAGGGATCTCAATTTAATACTTGTTATTTCACTAAGACGAGATGCACGTGATTACTTCTACACCCCCAGATATCTTAGTTCCTTTCTCATTAATATTTACGGCGAAGTGACCACCAAGGTTGAAATTACGATAAAATACTGTTCTTAGGAAAAATACGTACGGATTATTTTATTGAGTTTCTCATAAAACGTTGACTCCCATTTCGTGGCAAACATTGTTTCTTTTAAGTGATTCGATCAGACTTTAATTTTTGATTTATCATTATGTTCCGAAAAATTATCGATTTATCTTTCTTTTTCGGGTAAGGATCAGGTGACATTACTCCCGTTTATATTTATTGCGACAATTGGGTGAAAATAATTCGCTGAATTGTATTCAATTTCTTAATATTTTAAACCAGGCCAACATTTTAGGTCAACGGAATAATTAATTACAATTGAATAACAGAAGTGTTATTGCCTTTAAATTCGTGCCTTAAAAATTCAAGATGGATTATAAAATCGGCAGAAATAGGAATGTTAGATGTAAATATTTTGAAATTTTCACCGGTGTGAACCGGTTAAATTTAAGTTATAACGCCAAACCGGATGAATCAAGCCAAATGAGTGTAGCGATATCCAATTATTTATGTCATTATTCATGTATCAGAAAAGTACGTTTTAATATGTTTATTGTAATGTGGCAGATAAAAGCTCATTCTTTCCAAAGAAACATGCTAAAATGTAATTGTCTCTTAAATTAGCTAGAGTAACTGTTTAATAAGATTTTAAGATTTAAGATCATTGTAAAATAAACATTACTTTCTGATGCTTCTGCACACATAAGCATAATTTAAGGAATAAGTACTTCATCTCTAATATTTTGTATGTGAGGATGGAAGACGACCGACAGCTAAGGTTATTTGCGCCATTTGGGATGGATGGGAAAGGAAGGGAGGAGAGAAATCCGGCAGGACGCTTCGATTTTCGATCCGGGTCGGTCTTGTCCGGTGTTAAACGTCCCATCCGACGGACGTCGTACTCATTCAAAGTGCTCTCCTCAACGCAAGTAGAGATCGGGATACCGTTGAAAGATATCTGTTGTCTGCTGGATTTGAACCTGGGCCCTCAGGGTGGGAAGCCTGTGCGTTAGTCACCGTACCATCCCGACCCCCGGGCATATGGTGCATAATACAGCTTCAATAGCTTGTCTTTCGATCCTATGCTCAGCTGTGCCACCGAGCTAAATAATTGTATTAATGGTTTTAATAAATACTAATTTTTATAAAATATCAGATATTTTATGTATTTTTTTTGGTTATACTGAATATAATTACCCTTTCGCATTGGCCGCCGTTATGCTCCGGTATAACCGTTCTAGTATTCCTTGCTCATGTCCACGAGGCCCTCTAGTAGCGTCTAGCCATATCTTTTTGTGCCTTGCTTGACTTGTACTTACGAGGGTAGGCTGAAAACTAATGCACACGTGCTTGTAGACCACAAACAAAAATGACCTTCAGAAGCACTCCTGGTGGCATGTGGAAGTAACATTCCTTCTCAACATGTATTCGCAGGTTTGACGTCGTTTCATTCATCCAGTGTATTTCGAGAAGCGGAGACGTGTTCTAGTGCTATGTCTACGTGAGTTAAACAGCGTGCTGTTATCGAATTTTTAACTGCTGAAGAAGTGACTCCTACCTTAGTTTCATCGTCGCGTAAGAGCTGTTTATGGTGACGAGGCTGTTGATAGGTCTACTGTAAATCGATGGGTACTTAAATTTCGTGGTTGTGATCCTAGAAAAGCCATAATTGTTGATGAAACACGCGGTGGACGTCCGATCACTGCCACAGACGATAAACATCGCAAGCTCTTCGAAGATTTAATTCAAAATGACCAGCGAATCATTCAAAAGCGTATCGCTAACCATATTGGAATATCCAAGGAAGAAGTTTGTCGGGTTAAAGGCAGCCTGGCGCCAATAATCTTGCAACATGACAACGCTCGTCCACTCACCTCGCGCGCAACTGGAGAGGCTCTGCACCTGAAATTTGAACTGATTCCACACCCTCCTTGTTCTCCCGATTATTTTCCTCAACTGAAGAGACACCTCAAGGGTAATCATTACTACTCGAACGATGAGGTGAAGGCAGCTGTCAAGTCCTGGATTCGGGAAAAGTCGGAAGAGTTTTCAGTGACGGAATGAAAAAATACTTGTTACACGTTGGGAGAAATGTGTTAGCCTTAACGGTGACTGTGTTGAAAAATGAACATGTAATAATGAAACTTAAGAATTGTACATTAATGTACTTTTCGCCCGATATTGCTATTTGTTTTTGTTCGCGCTCTACAAGCATGTGTGCATTACTTTTCAGCCTACCATCGTATGTACCAAGTTTGTATAAAAAGTATCTGGAAAAGTTTCGGAAAAATATATCTCTCTCAGATATTGCTATAATGCGTCAAAATTCTTCAAATAACATCCCTTGAGGGTCGACACACTTTTTCCAGCAGCTTTTCTACGACTCGAAGGCTCCCTGGTAGGCGGATTCCGAAAGGGCCTTAAGGATACGCGTCTACCTTCTTTGACGACACTTAGAGTTCACTGGTGGTGTTCTTTGAGGGAGGATTTCACTTTTTGGAATAGGAAATAGTATACTGTTGCCCAGTCGGGACTGTAAGGGGGGGGGGATCGTCGCGATGTCGTTGAAGGTTTCGCAAGCAGACCTCGACTCTGATCTTGGTCGTCCGTCAAGACCTTCGGGATGAGAATAGCGCAGATCTTTCCCATCACCAAATTTTCAGTGATAGTGGTGTGCACTGTTATCTTATCAATGCCGATACGGTCTGCGATCATACGCACTCATAACCCACGTTCTGAATTCAGCTCTTCATGCACTCGTTGCACTTTGCCGTCGGGTCTTGACGTTTACGGCCGTCCAGCGCGGGGCTCGTCCTCCTTACTCTCACATCCATCTTTGAAGAGCTTCTTCCGCTTAAAAACCGTTGTTTTTGACATGCTTACATCCTTGAAAACTTGGCGAATCATTCCAAACGCCTCCGTTCCCGATTTCCCCAGCCCAACACAAAATTTCATGGCGTACCGCTGTTCAATCGTTCGTTGAATTTTGCGCTTGCGCTGAGTCACTCGATAGGGGTCCACTGAAAACACGACCTAGCCTGAACGAACGCTCGCAGGAGATTGGCGCTTGGAGTGTGTAAAAGGTCAGACACATCACCACTGAGCCTAGCGAGCGCGTTGCGACGTAGTCTTGTCAGGAAAAAATTGTTCCCGGTACTTTTTATTCATACCATGTATGTCTTTCCATATTGGCTATTATTGTACTTTCATATTTCTCTTATATTCTGTCCCTTTCTTGCAAGTTCCATGACTTTCTTTTGGTTGCTAGAATCTTCCTTGATATCCTGTATAACGATATAATGGTTGAATATTTGTTTGAAATAAAAAATTTCATTTTTCAGAGATAATGTAAGAAAATGAAAGCATGTTATGCTTTAATTTGCCAGTAATTTGTTCCATTCAATTTTTACTATTATTTCTGGAAATTGATACCAGAAACTATTGCCAATTATGGGTCAGACGAAGTATCTGCAGCATACAAATTCATATAAAAATTATTTTGAATGCTCTGCTGTTTTTATTCTGACCGGTAGATATACCTCTACTGCAGTCCTGAATTCATTTCCCAGCGGGCCCATATGGTGCCCCACATAAAACTTAAAGCGGTAACCCAGGTTTTGCCACAATTCAAAACCTGGTTACATGCGCTCATCGTATTATCCGGAGGCAATTCAACGTAATTCCGGACCCGTCGAGTACAGTTTTAAGTGGAATAATGAGGTCTGGTCAATCTGTAGTAGACTTTCCACAATGAAGGCATTCCGGGCCAAATGGAATGAGTTAGGAACTTCGAGTTTTCGGTTGTGGTTGATTTATTCAGTACCTATTCAATTGACAGTTCACGGTTTTTAGACGCTTGTAATTAAAAAAACTATCGATGTTGAGGGGTGAAATCCACGATGAGTCATAAATTTTGCTTCCGCACTATCAATAATTACATGATAACGATGATTGAGATGAACTAATCCTAATGCAGTATATGTACATATGTGACCTGGTTTAAAAATCTTCAGGTGTATGTTTTCGGCGAATTAGCTTCCTTTGCACATTCTGAATAATATTCAAAATACTTTCGCATTCTTTATAATTATAAAATACAAGGAGCAATAACAAAGTGAAGACGTGGAAAGAACATGTTCAAGTGTGACTTTTGACATATGGTCTATTCATTTTTTTCGAAAAATCTCCTGGAAAAATCATAATCAGCACATTCAAGATTTCTAATACAATGTTTAAATATAATAAATTTGTATTGATAACGATGTGATGTATTGTTTGGATGAATATTGAATTGTTATATTGGTTAATATTTCTATTTACTATATTTCTCAGGTCATCCCAATAAATAAACTTATCAGTTTGCGTTTCGGTAAGCAAGTTTGTGTACTAATATACCCAAGATATGAGTAAGTTTGCCTGCTAATATTGCAATAACAGCGCCTTTAACCGTGAACTAACCTAATATTTAAAAATTATGACAATATTTGCGAAATAGCTCGTAAGTTATATTGATAACCTGTTGATATATGTAGATAGTTTGAATACTTATGCACGTCATAATGATATTAGTAATTTTAGTAAAATTGGCATGATGGAGGAGCCATTTACCTCTTAATTGCGTCCACCGTACGGACCAATACAAAATTCGTTATTTTCAATTGAAAATATTTAAAAATCAAGAACGTGATGCGTCAAAATAACATACAGGGGACAATAGTTTAAATAACCTATACGAGTGTACTAAATTTGGTGATGTGGACATAGTCTTGTGATAAAAAACAAACATCTTTAAGCAGAATGGAAGATAAGAACTTCAACATAAATCTAATGCAATCATTACGGATTTTGAAGCCAATGTGCTGAGACTTGTCATGCAAATGTAATGTCCTCTAAAAGGGTGTTATTGCATTTGATCTCGTGCATGCATCTTTGTAAAGACTTTGGATGTAAAATATTTGGAACTATTTTTATAAATAACTGGCTGTATTTATCCCATGAAAAATATGCAATTGGCAATAGAGAAAATGTGGTCGTAGTGACGATTAAGGAAGTATTGGTACGGTTGGTATGCATGTAGCCACTAGAGCGTTAATGGTACAGTATTGTGAAATGGAAAAAAATATTAAAAATTATGGAATATTTTCCGTTTTTACGAGGATACAATAAACACTTTCCTTGAATTAAACTTAAGGCCAGTAAAAAAAACCATAAACACAGTAATCAACCCGAAGGTCGGTGTAGCAGGTGATGGTAGAGTTCACCCAGTACTAAGCCCGACGGCGTGTGAAATTCACATATCAGGCCAGTTCCTTTCCCTGTGCCGGTTATGTTTTCCCAGGAAGATCTGGTATCCGAAAAATCACACAGCTTCGGTGGAGCTGCAGGTGCCCAGAGTGCCTTGCCTGGGAATCGAACCCGGGACCCTCCGTTCAGCAGTCCAACGCTCTACCCACTGGACTACCGCGACCCACTTAATGCCAGTATTATTGAAATATTATTCAACACGTCATTTACACCATCAATTTAGAGATTAAATCATATTAATGACCAAATACACTTCTCCTCTAATGGAAACATTTTTCTATGGCCGAGTTATTTTTTACGTATTAAATACACAGCCTATGGTCGGTAATAAAAAATGTGTATATAGTGGAAAAATGCTTCTATTTGGTCATTAACCTGTTCCAGTTCCACGGTACTGCGTCTAAAACTACGCGATTCGAGAGAGCTTAAAATTAGCATCCATCTGGTATTTAGTAAGACCTCTCGGCTTTGTTCGACCCTTTTCGGAGCAAATAGTTTCTAGAGGTGAATCTCACTGCTGAAACGTATTATGCACTGTGGTAAGGCGATATTCGGATGTTCTTTGAGATCGTATTTGAGTCCGCTGGGTTTCCCATCACCGTTGGTGTACCTAATCTTGTCCTTTGGTTAGTCCCGTTTCATTTTAAGGCAATTAAGCCAAAGTGAGCGTATTTACATTCCCAGGCCCGAGTGTGTTTTCCTCTCCAAGAACCCAAAATAAGCGACCTACGGCACCCATTGCGAACTGCTTGGTTATCTCCACGTTAGGTCGGATTTTGTTTGTCCGGGCCCATCATTTCCAATGGCTTGCAAAAAGCGTTCTCTTCGGTGAGGTAAGTGAAAGGGCGCGAAAAAGAAGTTCGGTGTGGGCAGAGGTGGGCGGAAAAGGTCGCTCATCGCCGTTTACCCACGCTTCCATTCGGCATGTCAGATAGGAACTCTGTTTGTGTGCGTTTATGTGCAAGGTAATTGCTGAGGATCTATTGGCGAGGGGGTGGAGGATCGATCCCCCGCGGGCATCATCCTCACGCTGGAGGGAGAAGTGGAGGATCCTTAGCCACGGACTGTGATTCGGTTTGGTCTGTGTGGGCTCATTTGGCGGCGATGGGTGAGGACGGGGAGAGCAGATGGAAGGGAAGGGTGTGGGTCGGGAGGGTATCTTCCTGAAAATTGCCTTTTCGGCTTCCGCAAACCGAGCGTAAATCGTAATTACCTCTCTCTCTCTCTCGTCCTCAAGATCAAATTTCCCCCCGAGATTTAACCAAGGAGATGAGGGTGAGACTCTCTGGCCCCCCAGAAGACTGGGGGCAGAGAGGGGATGGGAGCGTACTAAGACGGTGACTCAATCTCCGTCATTCGTAATCCGCCGCAGTTCCGAGTAACCCGCAACAAGATGATGTCGAGGGGTTGGGTCTTAATTCGTAAGATAGCTGCCAGTTGGTTAGGAGCGTGGCGGGGAGTAGTTAAAAAGTGAGCGAGTCTAACTGCAATCTCAAACTGTCCCGTTTTTCATTACGTAGGTTTTACGGGTGGTCTTCGTTTTACGGGTTCTTTCCTTCATTGTTGTCTCACCACTCCTCCGCTGCCAGTCCGACCCGTGTGCTCATGCCGTTCTTAATGGGTGTCTATTATTTCCTTTGAAAAGTGGAAATGATAACGAAGGTGAATGCGGAGGTGGAGTTTGGGAAGCGAATGCGGCGGCGAACCGTGTGGGTCACCGATGACTGGGGCCGTCTCATTATATCTGCATTGCAGTCGGTTAGCTGGAGGGAGGTCGAGGAGTAGAGAGCTAACACCAAGGGGAAAGGGCCTTCTCTCGGTCCGCTGGCGATCCCAGCAAGTGCTTGCGCATTATCTCTCCGCCTCCTCTTCGTGCATGAGTCGATTCTCTCTAACAGTCCCTATCGCATCCCGTGTTCTTCAATTTACATCCGGTGAGGAGTGGTAATGAATCATGAAGTACCGCCCTAGTGGCTTTGTGAACGTAATTAAATCAATATCCATTCCCACCAGTCGCTCGTCATCTCATAACTCCCGTCATCGTTGTACTTGCATACATTATGCGTGCATTGCTTCAAAGGTCCTCCCTACAATTTGAAATAGCACGGGTATACTGGGTATCAGGAAGCAATGAAGATGTTAACTCTTTCCTCCCGTTATTAAAAATCTTTTTGTAATGTAGTGAATTGACCGAATTTTATGTCATTATTTTGATTGATTCTATTTATTATATGCATTGAAGAAAGTAGGTTTTGAGGTAAATCCCAACATTATTTAAGCATGATAAACAAAAATATGTGACACCTTGATTCATCGATTGAAGTGTGAACAGAATATTTTTCACTGAAAGTTAATTGAGGATATCTCATGCAGTCTATATTCAAAACTCAATTATTCTTGTACTGTGGTTTGGTTGGCCTATTAATGAGGTTTTTAATATGATCGATGTTCTCAGGCTCAACTTTGTGGAAATCCATTATCAATGAAGTAAAAAATACCTGTGTCCTTCCGCTAAAATGGGTTTTTAATGTTATCTTTCCTAACATTTCAATTCGCTAAAAAAATAATTGCTAATCTAATTTTACAATAAAGTGTTTTCACTTAAAAAATGTGGCAAATGGGTATCGCTCAGTGGGCAGCTACCCTTGGACTTGGCCTCACTCATTAGTACTCTTGATCTTGTAAAATGTATCTAACCAATAGCCCTATGAATAGAGCTTTCCGTGACTGACTGGAGGGCTATGGTACAAATCCGCTTCGGGGCTTCAGATCTTCCTACAATCTGTGAGATTGTTTAGTTCTCTGATCTTAATTAAAAACCGTAGGCAGTTCAAAATAATTAATTCGCTCGCTTTTCAAAATATGTCATATTCAAATACTGTTTGTCCTAGGTAAGATCACTAGTCAAATGGGTTGATTACTATGCTCGTCTAAAATACTTGGCTGCGTATAAAAGTCAGTTTTTATTTTGGTTCTTTTCCGTTTGTCTTACCTTCGTTGCATTAAAAAGGTAGGAGTAGAAACTTGAATAGAATTCCATTTTGTTGATGATGATAACCCTGTTAGGGAAGGTAGCTCCCATGACTTGTTTTATCCTTATCACGTGCAGGCTTAATATTATTTTATGTCAGCTAGAGAAGGTCACTCGGTAGTTAGAAGAGAAGATCGTGAACTTTCCTGCAAAACTTTCCATTATTCTCTGTCAGTTTAGTGTCATCACCGGCGCTCCCAACCGTTGCGAAAATACAAGGACATTCAAGTCACATTTTTTTTGCGGAGAGCGTGAGGAAACAGGACGAAGAAGCATTGTCAAATTCTCATTTCCGTATGAAAGATTCCCATCTTGACCTCCTCCTATGCCACGAACAAATTCGTTCCTCCAGATCGTAGCTCGCTGAAACGGACTATGCCGATTGTGCACTAGGTTTATTGTAGATTAAATATTCAAGGAGATTATTTAAGTCGTATAAAATAATTAGTAATGCAGATAAATACGTGAAAAATTCAAATTATGACGAGAAAAAGATGATAAAGGAAGAAGAATTACTGTATTTCCCCAGTCATTGGTTCATCATAATGCCAATGGCTTTTTTAAGATTTAATGAAGAGATATTGAAAAAGGAGTTGAAGTCGAATTTTATGTGCATGATCACCCTTGTTCTAGGGGCACTTATCCTTAAATTTTTCCTTTGGTCGTTGAATTTCGTAGCAGGAATCGTATTTCCTTTTAGCGCTACCACGTGTAATTTGTCGTGCCTCCGTGCATACGAATTGTCGTGTGTGCGGTGACCCATACGCTATCTTAATCACGTGCTAGGCGATGCGTATCACAGCCTTACGGCAGCTCGTTTGCAGTTCCATGCCTCAGCAACCATTCTTAATCTTTCTCCTCGTCCTTTTATATATTGTGGGTTGAACGGAATGATTCCTCACGTATTCTCGAGTCTCTTCTCCACAACGCCCTTTCCGAGCCCGCCGTCAGTGTGGGGAACGGACTTAACGTTGAAATGCGCTTTATTGCGTCTATTGATACTCTGACCTCAAAGTGGATTCTTTGAGTGATTTACGGCCAAGATGCTTACTCGAGGGATCTTCGTAGACAGTATTCGTCCAACGTAATTCATCGCCTATATTTTATCTAATCCTAGTTATGAATTTATCCGAACATAGCCCAGCTGCTCCTCTGCGGTTGATGTTGCTAGCTGCAGATAAAATGAATGCGCAGCTTGATGCGCGCATTCGACGGCAATACGGCTCAATCTTTTAGAGACGGAGATGTCTGAGGAGTATGATCAGGCGCTAAAGAATAGGCTGTATTCTCTTTATTAATGGGCATATCGAAGCCGTCCGGCGATACGATAGATTGCTTAAGAAAGAGACGTCCAAGTTTTGAAATTTGAAGGGCAGCATTTAAAATGGGGAAAGGATAAAGAACTCAAGGGCTTAACTGACTTCGTTGGTGGCACATCGGTATTCATCAAATTCATGGAAGGTCAAACGTGTAGAAAATATTGGCAGTAACGGTGAGGAATGATTCGCTAGATGAAGTGCAAACAGCAGAGCTGGGCTTTATCGGAAGCAAACTGTCCGTCTTCTGAAATCTTCGTTCCTAGTTTAAATATGTGGATCGTTTTTCTGATAACCTGACTCACTGGCATCAGAAGTGTCCGTACAATGTAATTTCACCTTCAATAAAAGTTCCATATATTAGCGCAACTATCTGTTTCGATTGAATTTAACCGAATTATTCAATCCAGCAATATGTATGCTAAGATAAGTGATACCAGAGCTGGGACTTGGAAATGGAAACATGGAAAAAAGGTTGAATTTTTCAAGATTAATTCGATAGATACCAATAAAACAAATGCTTTAATGCTCGAGTGTATGAAAAGACCAATTAAGTTGCTACACTATTAATAAAACTGATTTGTCTGAATAATGCAAGGTATAAAGGCAGGTGTAATAGGTGGCTTTGTTACTATGACTATCAATGTCTGTTGTAGTTATTGATGATTGAAAATTTGTGACAAGTTATGGACCTGAGAGACGAGGAAGGTGAGATAATGTTCAAAATAGATGTGGCATCATAGATCGAATCTCTTGATAAAAAATATTTTGCTTGCTTAAACCTATCGCGAATTAAAGTATCTCTAAACTAAAGAAAAATCTGAGTTGAACTGAAAATTCTAGAGAATTTGTCGATTCTCTTCCAATTCACGGTTATTCCCATTCAATATTTACTTCCAATGCAGCCGGGACTCGGTAATTAGTTTTGATAGCTTAATATTTCAGTATTTAATTTTTCTGTCCTTAACTGATTTTTAAATATTCACTTTACCCTGTTTTATATTCGCCTTCCTATCTCTCATGCCTCTCTGATTAGTATCCCGGTCACTGAAACTTTCCTTAATTAGTCACCGAATGTTTTTTTCTAGTTAATACCCCTTCCATCTATCTCCTGCTGTATTAGGCCTCCTCTTGACATATATATTTATTTTACACCTTAACAAAATCCTGCCAAATATGAAAAATCTCGACGAGCGTTGTATTTTGATTCCGCTGAATTAGTCGGCTGTCGCTCGACTTCGAAGAAACTCCGATAAGTGCAGATTGCTCGCCGGCTTGGCTGAACGTTGGGTTAATTTTATCTGCATTTCATTTTTTTTCAATCTGTGGCAACGTGTGCCCACCGTAATAATGGAACGCCCACTCCCGAACCCGTCGCAAGTTTCTACGACGCGGAGCGACCCCGCCGTGGTCCCTCGCCTAAGTGCTCCTGCGGGCACCCCGGGGGAAAGAGGGTGGAGGGGTACAAAGGCCACCCGTCGCTCGCACGGATGGGCAAGATTGGGGACGACGACGGCGAGGACGGGGGATGGCTATGGGGTCGGTGAAGGGGATGGCGCTGACGTAGGCTAGAGGGAGGGTCGAGGGAAGGCGGCAGCGAGTGGGCGAGGGTGTGGGGGAGCGATCCCGGACAAAGAGAGTTTCGGAATTGGAATCCGCGGGTGGCTTCGAGGGTGGCGGGGAGGAGGGATGCGATTGCCATCCCTTCGCGAAGTCGCCGGGGAAGTTCCGTCGCGCATCCGAGGCGCGGTCGGACATCCTGATCCTCCGCGAGAGACGAGTACCCATCTCTCTTTATGATAAAAGACGTCGGCGGGCACTAGCGCGCCCTCTACATCGCCCCTCCCCCGCCACTTCTAAATATAACGTGCGGAAGGATTCCTTTCCACCTCTTCCCGCCCGCCCTCCCTCTCTTCTTCTCCCCATCTTTCTCACTTCCCTCAAGCCGATCATCGGAGCGGGAAAATATGACTTTTTTTTTCAAAAATGAAGTCTGTAGGGAAAGTGAGATGTGCAGTTCATGTGTGTGGGGGGTTGGGCACGGTGTGCCAGGGTGGGAGAGGTCGGATGGATGAGGAAGGAAATTTCCTCCAAAAAGGTTCCGACGGTGTGTGTAGGTGTGGAAGGCGGCCCTCCTCGTGGTTCCCTGTTGGTGTTCGTTCCCTTGCGTCCGTCTCCACCCCGCACTCGCGCATCAAGTCGCCAATCTGCCCGTTCACGTTAACGCCTTTCGAGTGGCTCGATCCTCCTCGGCCCACTCTCCCGCGCCCATGTTTATTGCGATTCCTTGGTCGCCTCGATTTCTTACCGGCATTTGGGAGAATGCTTATTTCATGGGCTTTGAATAATGGACCACTGATGGTATTCAGAGCTCTAACTCAACTTTTTTATCCAAAGGAATCAGTCCTAATGTTTCTCGTTCCTGTAATGGTTGTCAGTTATCAAAATTCCAAAATTTTTGCATCGAGTATATATTTTCGTATAGAAATTTCATTACTTAAATTCTGTCACTAAGCTAAATGCTAAATCTAAGGATTTCTTTTTATTATTTTCACCATTCGGAAATTAATTTTTCTCCATTGTTACTAAGTGTTTCAATGATGAATTCATTGGGCTCGCAATTTTAATTTCAGAAATAACTTTGGCGCTGTAATTTATCCAGTACGGGATATCTTGACGCAAAATTTGAGATTAGAGGAAGTTCCATTGAAAATCTAGACAAATCTTTTAAATCTAGATTTATATTTTAAATCTTATGATTACTCTGTTCGCAACGTATAAGACTTTAAAAGGTTTTACTCCGAGAACTGAATCGATTTTTGTGGTTCTCGTAATAATAATAATAATTCGGCTTAATTAGGGCGAGATTGAGACTGTGGTGGTCCCTTCTTCCATCTAACCATCATCAGTGGTGGCTAGATAGCTGTATGATGCATGTTGTTAAACATAAAATCAGAAATACGATAAGTTGAAAAGTTGCCGGGGAATATAAAGCCCGGAAGAAACCCGCTCGTGTGTGGTCACTGACACATTTTTTAAGCATAATCCTTCCCATTTGAGTTCCGTTTCCATAGCAGATTATATTCTAATATATTTTTCGTTAAATTTCGAACGAACAATTTTTACGCAAAATTTTTATTATGTTCCTTTTAATTGTAAATTCGGAAAAATTGTATCATATTTGTTAACAAATCATTACACAAGTAGCAGGACTGTTAATGGGATATCCCGTTTATTTGTGAGGTATATTTACTGATGGAAGTTCGGTTCATCAGTGTTCTCGCGCTTGAAAATTATTTATGTTGTTCCCCTTTTAACTTTGTCTAATGATATGAAAATGTAACGTCATCAACAGTATAATGATGTCCACCGGTTTTCTAAACAACTTTTTTCTTCATGCTCTATGGAATTTTTTCCACAGGTCTTAAACGGATCACGAAGTAGAAAAGACGAAATACAAGCCCAGTCGTACTTTTTGGGTATGCTGTTGTTTATTTGTTTGGATATGGATGTTAAATGAGTCACTCTCAAGTTTACCTGACCAATTAAATATCTTCGGAGGAGTTTTGTTTTCAGTAAATTATCTGATTTAATGTACTTATGATCGCCGATATTTTCCCTTTCCCGCGAAAATCTATTCTCAATGTTACAATTCCTATTAGCATTAGCCCCTGTTTGTATTTGTTTTTACGTCAAAAAAAAAACATTTGAAGACTTTTTGAGGTAAGTACAGACGGGGAAGTTTCCTTCCCTAGTACTAATTCATTTGAAGTCGGGTGGAAATTTTGTTTTTAATATAAGCTAGTGCCGCAGTGCCGTCCGATGGTGTCCTGAATAGATTGCTTAAGTGACCTAAGGACTCCTGGTACATATTGATACTGCTACAACATCTTGTTTTAGCCTGAACGCTCGATAAAATATTCCGAAAACTTTAGGTCTAGCAAAAATTCTTCAGTTAAAGTATTTAATTTCATTAAATCCTGAAAACTTCGTCGTCAAATATACATAACTTTTCGTCTTTGAAATAATCCTTAATGTGCGATTAAGTAAATCACTTTAAAATTATGGTGAAGACTATTAAATTTTTAATCTCAGAAGTAATGAAGTGATCAGCAATCTCCTATGTCGCTTCAGTCGTCATTTATCACCACTTTTCCTCAGTAATGTATTACAAAAATGCCGCAATTTCAGAGTGTAAAAATCATTCGCCTTGACTGGGATCTCCCAGTCAAGGCGAATGATTTTTACACTCTGAAATTGCTGCATTGAAATGCACATTAGCGGATGACTCCGTTAAAAGTTACTGTTGCGGCATCTCCCGCAGTTTCTTTGGAATTCGTACAAAAATGCCATTTTCAATACCCAGTTAATTTTTTATGAGCTCATTCTTTTTCCACATCAGATGCTTTATTTTTTGGGAAGGACAGATATACTACCTTGATCAAAAAGTTCCCGGAATAACCACCGTGTGGCGGTCCCATCGTTCCGATTTGAGTTCTGTTTTTTTTTGTTAAATTGGTACATCTGTTGTTGATATTCCCTTTAAATCTTAGTGTCATAACTTGACATTTGCAAAAGTTACGTAGCCAAGAGTACATCTATCTCTGTGTGTGTTGGCGATTTTTTACAATTGCAGAAATGGATTTAAATTTGCAACAACGAACTTGTATTAAATTTTGCGTAAAAAACGGATTTAGTGGCGCACGGACGTTGGAAATGTTGGAAAAGTGTTTCGGCAACGATTCTCTAAAAAAAACGGTCGTTTACCAGTGGCACGAGCGGTTCAGAAGTGGTCGTGAGTCAATCGAAGATGATGAACGCAGTGGCAGACCATCGACATCGAAAGTCGGTGAAAAAATTGATAAAGTAAAAGAAATGTTGGTCAATAACCGCAAATTAACCATCAGAGAAATAGCGGAGGACTTGAACATTGCCTATGGATCCGCCCAAGACATTGTGGTTAATGATTTGGGTTTCCGTCGTGTAGCAGCAAAGTTGGTGCCAAAAGACCTCAATTTCATGCAAAAAAGAGACCGTGTTGACGTCGCAAAAGACATGATTTGCGAGTCTGAATCCGATCCCACATTCATCAAAAGGATCATTACTGGAGACGAGACGTGGGTTTATGAGTACGACACGCAATCCAGACATCAGGCAAGTGAATGGCGTTCACCAAATGTGCCGAGACCAAAAAAACCACGTCGTTTTCAGTCAAAAAAGAAGGCAATGCTGACGGTTTTCATGGATTACAACGGTGTAGTGCATCATGAATTTTTGCCAGAAGGCCAGACAGTAAACAAAGAGTATTATTTGGGCGTTATGAGACGTTTGCGTGAAGCAATTCGCCGAAAGAGACCAGAAATGTGGGCAGAAAACTCGTGGATTTTGCACCAATGATAACGCACCGTCGCACAGTGCTATCATTATTCGTAATTTTTTGACGAAAAATGCAACAAATACCATCCAACAGCCACCGAATTCACCTGATTTGGCTCCCTGTGACTTCTTTCTGTTCAATCGAGTTAAAAAACCATTACGGGGAACGCGTTTTAGCAGCCGAGAGGAAGTAATGGAAAAATCGCAGGAAGCACTGATGGACATACCGAAAACCGACCGTAACTTTTGCAAATGTCAAGTTATGACACTAAGATTTAAAGGGAATATCAACAACAGATGTACCAATTTAACAAAAAAAACAGAACTCAAATCGGAACGATGGGAGCGCCACACGGTGGTTATTCCGGGAACCTTTTGATCAAGGTAGTATGTCGTTCGGGACTTTCTTCCTCCATTTATCGTGGGAAAGTCAGTGCCATATGAATTACCGTAGAGTTGTTTAGGCCTGCAATACTATATATTGAACGAAATTAAACTAATACGAGGGTCATCCGGAAAGTAGTACCCGTTCGTGCCGCATGAAGTGCTGACGACGCGAGTAGCCGCTGGACGAGGTCAGATAGCTTCAGTGGCTTGTCTGCCTTCTCTGAGCCAAGTTGCGTGACGCTAGCATTGCCTGTGTTGTTTCTGTGATTGTTTACAATGTTTAAAAAAATTGAGAACGCCGCCAGTTGTGAAGTGAGGGCAGTGATTAAATTCCTCAATGCAAGAAACGTTCGCCCATGTGATATTCATCGCCAATTAAAGGAGGTGTATGGAGACAATGTAATGGACGAGTCGTCTGTTCGGCGGTGGTGTCGCAACTTCAACATGGGGAGGGGGAACACACACGACGATGAGCGTTCGGGGAGACCGTCTGTCATTACAGACCAACTGGTGAGCTCAGTTGACGAATTCGTGAGGAACGATCGGCGCGTCACAATTGATGACATCTGTGAGCATTTTCCCAATGTTTCTCGAACAATTGTTCATGAAATTGTTAAACACCATCTGCATTATGCAAAAATTTGTGCAAGATGGGTCCCTCGCGTATCTCAATGAGCTGGCGGCGAAGGACTATGCAGCAGGAATACAGAAACTTGTCACACGTTATGACAAATGCCTTAATTTGCTTGGAGATTATGTTGAGAAGTAGTTTAAAGTATCCTCTTTCAAATAAAATTTTTTATGTTTGTTAATATTTACTTTTGTGTCTTTATTTCACGAACGGGTACTACTTTCCGGATGACCCTCGTATGTGTTGAAACCCGGGTCGAAAGATTAAAAAAAATTAAGTGGAATGATCATTCCTGTTTTTTACTGTCCGTATTTAAATTTTGTTTCGAGGTGCCAAATGTAGGAATTGGCATGTTTTTAGAATCTCATTTTGCTGTGTTTTAGAGTTTGAGCGACATTTAAATGAGAATCTTTAAGATAATTAATGTTGAACGTAATTTGTAATTTCATAGGTACGTTGGTAAATCACCGCGTTCAATCACGCTCCTGAAAATGGGAGATCGGTAGGTCGTTCATCACCGCCAGAGTAATCAACCCTAGGTCCCAAGATAATGTCATTTCAAACTACCGCCACCCCACCGAAGTTCACAGCAAGCCTAACTCCTCATTAAATTAAGGCCTTATATTGGGGTTTATTCAACCTGGAGATATAATGAATTTACCATAGTTTTTAAGTGCCCAACACGAGGAAAACTTAAGGAAATGAAATGTAAAAAATTTAATAAATTTTAAATATGTTAATGATACTTTTTTTGTAACTTGATTGTTCTTTTCATGAAGAATACTATGTATATTCTCTATTACTTTGAAGTATTAAGGAAAGAATTGTCACAGGAAAACTTGGGTATAGTTGGCTGTTTGACAGTTTTAACTTAGGAAGCCACGATGTCACGTATCAGGACCTTCATCTCGGTTGCTCGTTCTTGCTTCTGCACTCGAACTCTCTTTTTCTCCATAAGGGCATAAGGTCGTAAATGGATGTCCCACGCTTCCACTTCTGCCTGCTACCTCGTTCCCTTCCATCTCCTCTACTTTTCTCGCCCTATTCACCCTATTTGTCTGCTCGCTATTTTTTTCTTCTGCTATCTTCCGTGAATTGCTCCCAAATGTCAGAAAGTGGCAAGCCTCTTCCTCTGGGCGGTCCCTCCCCATCTCAAGCGGATTCCTCTCCTTCGCACACCCCTCAAGAGACTCCACTCTCTTCCTCCTACCCATTTCACTCAACGGACTTGTCCTCAAGACTTGATGCAGCTCCTTTGGGATGTGAAAAGGGTAGGTGTGTTCCCCTCCCGCCTATACTGCTCACGAGAAGAACCTACGTCCTGTCTAAGAAGTAAATGTTTTGTTAAAACTATAAAATCTGACTTGTAAATTCTTCCATGACTAGACAAATACTTGATTATGGCGTGGTTAGCCGATTTTTCGATTTTGGTCATTTTTTTCTCGTCTTGTTGTTTACTCGGTAATTGGTGCTCTGACGGTGTTGGAAATGTGCCTATCGATCGCGTTGTACGCCATGTTCGCCTTTTCGATAGTTGCTCCTCTTTAGTTTCGAGTGACGTTGTGAGTAGTCTAGAGAGTTGGGTTCCTCAAAATTAATGCATCGGCTGATAGTTTCGACAATCAGTACTTGTCATTTATTGACCCTTGTAGGATGGATACGAGAGAGAAGAAATACGACTTAACTATGGAAAACGTCCCTTTATATGTATTTAATATTATGATAGCTAACATTTTGTGGATTGGGACGTTAGTATTCGATGAACACTTGGCTTGTTTAGTTGTGTTCGATTATGGTTAAGGTCAATTATTTCATTCGAAAATAAAAAAATATTTGATAGTCTGTTGTTTAAGGTAGGTTGGACACAAATTTAACCCCCCTAAATTTCTTAGACTCGCGTAACAAGACAACCTGACATCCCACACTGCAATAAATCCTTCTCCAATCCTGTATGAATTTTCCTCCCTTTATTCCGTCACATACACCTTTACTCCAGACCATATCCTTTTCCTCTCCCGACCTCGCTAACATAACGGTCCTCCCTCTATCACAGTCTACAAAATCCCGCCAATCATAATGCTCTTCATCCACTTTTCCTGCAACCTTTGGATTTCTCGTAACAATCCTCTCTCCTCCCCCTCCATGCCTAGTGCTTCTTTGCTTGAGTTCCTTTCCCTCCATTTTATCATTTCCATCCTTCTTCACAGCCGCATTTGAAAAACATCATGTCTACGCTTTTCATATTGCTGCAACGATCTTGTTTCCGCGCCGTGCGAAAACACGCTCCATATCTAAGTTTTATATAGTCTTGTCATAAAATCATACTCAACGTCCGTCATCAATTTTTGCATATTCCTAAAAGCATCTTTTCATAACGCAATTCTTCTGATGTCCCAACGGATGTGTTGGAGCATCTTGGTGGAAAACAATTCCAGGATAGGTAAAATGTTCTATTTGCTCTAGTTTTGCCCTCCGATTTTAACAGGTAACGTAGTCTTTCTCCTAAAGGCTCTTATAATATTGTCGCATGGGTGATAAAAAACACCTTTCTATGAAATTAACCACTGTAGGTGACTAAATACCAGTTGAACATATTGTGATCTCTCGAGAAGATATTCCTTCGAGGAAACCTTAGTCTGCTGTCAAGTTCAATTTCCTTTTTCGAATCGAGAAGTTAGAACTTCCCTTTAGATGGAAATTTCTTCAGAAGTCATCTTCTCCGTGAGCTTTTGCTGGTATTCATTTTGTCGAGAGTTGGCTAATGGGAATGGAACGGTAACTGACGGAGTTAAATTGGCTCTTGAGTGCCAGAGATGGTTAACGTTGCGGCTGTCGCTGATGCAGAGATATGTTGTTAAAGTAATTATGGACTTTTTGGGAATCCACTTTTGAATTTTGGCTTGTAGATGTTATCCCGAAACCCTGATTGCTTCATTTGTCCCGTTAAACGTTTACGATACTTAGGGGTTTATAAACGAGTTGCTATTTTGGTGGCTTCCTCATCTTCTTGATGGGTCCTCACATGGAACTCTTTTAAATATTGTATTATATTGAAGTTCATGCCATTAGTTAGCACTTCCTAATCTATACTTGAAACCGTCAAAAATGCATTGTAATTGGAAAAACTTGGTTAGTTTAAGTTGCATGCAAGGAATATTAAGGTACAAAAATGGGTAAGTATTAGTACCAATAAATCCATATTTCTTGAAATCATTTAGCGAATTACCTCAGAGCATGAATATTTCAAAACTTCAGGTCAGTAGCATGGTCATTTTTAATTTATCATAATGCTTTCTAATATCCCTAGCCTATATGTTGCTCTTCAAAACTTAGCTCCTAGGGCTTGAATTAAAAGTGAAATACAATTATTTTTCATCTACGTACACAAGCCTGAAGTGTCCAGCATCTTTTTTCCCATGCATGCGCGACTTTAATCTCTCCTTCCCCTGCTCTTTCCTCTCAGGACCAGAATGGTAGTAAATCAACCCTTTAATCATCCTCGCCGCTCCTTCCCCCGCCTCCCTTTTCTTTCTCCGGTCTAGGAGGATTTTTTGTTGCCCTTTTCCCTTCAGTCCCCGGAGAAAAAGAGGGGAAGAGGGACTCTATCTGTCACGCTACTTCGCTTGTCATCCCTTTCTTCCCTCCGCTGCTGGTTCTCTTTCTTTTATCTCCTCCTATTCCCTCCCCTTCGTGGCAGACGGCGTCCCCCGCATCCCTCTCGTGTTCCCGGCTCCACCCAGCGCCCTCCGCCGTCTCGCACTCGCTCCGGCCTGAACGCCTTCCCGCGTTATTTCCCGCCGTGCAACCTCCGTGGCGTGGGTAATGAACGCCGGGAAATGCGCGCCTCCGGCCTCCCATTCATCCTCCTCCGTTTCCTTGCCTTCTCGCCCTCCTCTCTCTCATCCACCTCCTCCTCGAGGACTCCCTAACCTCCACCCCCATTCCAACCTGATTCACTGTCTCAATTCCAAACTTCGAGCCCCCGCGTAGCCAGCGGGGCACATCGCGGCTGGCAGGCAGTAACCATCGTACCTTTTCTCTCTCAATCCCTCGACCCCCCCTCCCTTCTCTCCAGACTAACCTCCGTCCTCTCTGTCGCTCCCTAGTGTCCTAAGTTGTCTCCTGCCCGGTTCCCACCGAGTTACCGGTCGAGTTTTTTCATGCCCTTGAATTTTCCTTATTGATAAGGTTGGCACTTCGTGCTTTATTGTCGACGTATGAAGTCGGTTCCATTACATTGCGTTCCCCCTTTATATCCTGTTGTAACTCCTACTGATAAGAATACTGTGTTTCCATTTTAACATTCTCGCCCCAAAGTGTTCTCTAATTGATTCATTTTCAATTCCTTTCCAAGAGGTGTAAATCTTTAATGGCACGCCTTCCGTTCGCGGTCTTCTTGAACTTATTAAATGTACGAGTATGCTTATTGTCGAATTTTAAAAGATTGGTTACGGATGGAAGAAGTGATGAACTTTTTGCTTGTAGTGTTAGGATTTTATTCCATGCACGAGGCTAATTTAATTTTAGTCGCACGTAGCAAGCGCCGCTAATCAATCAAATTAGAAGTGACTAGGGATTACTATTTTTTATAAAATTGCATGCAATAATACATGAATTAAAGTTCCTCAATGGATAGTGGTTCCTCAATGCATAGTGGTTCAATAGAAAAATGAAATTCGAGCATTTAATAATTGATTGAAAATCAGAAATCCTGTTGCTTGAGGGATCTGGGTTCGAATCCCAGTCAAGGCGAATGATTTTTACACTCTGAAATTGTTGCATTGATCCTGAAACTTCATGGAAATTAAAATATTGCATTTTTTTAAATAAGGTTGCGTATATTTGCCCTCGTATTATAAAATAATGGATAAAATAAAGTTCTGATTATACCTGAGTGAATGTTATTATTCACATTTTTAAGTTGCTTCTCATTTATGGTATAATTGAAAAGACATTTTTTAAATGTCTAAGTTAATCCTATTAGATCTGGGGTTTCCAAAAAAAACTTTTTGGCTTAGGAGAATTTTTAATTTCCGTAAGCCATTATTTACTCTCTTATTTTTAATATTTTTTATCCATACTCTTTAAAAATGTAAATTAATAATATATTTCATGTTTGATTTAATTTAGTTTTCTTTGTTTTTTATGACTTTGCGATAAAAAATAGACATGAAATGCATTAGAGCATATCGTTTAATCGTTATTGTCTGAACGTATACTTTCTCTGGGTTCTGTTTTCCTTTGAGCTTGAGCATACATTGTTTAAGGTGTTAGAACTAGTGATGCTTTTTTTCTACCACCCGTGTTATTCGAATGTTCGTAAATCAAATCCCGACTCTTGTCTTGACTCCATCCAGCGACGGAGTTTTGGGGTCGTCTCCACAATCAGTGCGCTAACTTTGGAGTGTTAATGTTAAGTCTTTGCGTTACAGTATTTTCCAAGAGAACTTTTGCTTTCGTGTGGGTTAATGTGTGTGTGTAAACGCGCCTTCTACCGATGGAGCCCCTCTTAGGCGTCGCGGAAGAGTCCTTTGGGGGCAAACCGTTTCATCTCCGACCTTCATTTCCCTCGCAGCCCGTGTCCCCGCAGCCCCTACTCCCTCTCCCCTTGCTGCTCCGCCCCTTACACCACGGCTTCCTTCCTCTCGTCTCTTATTAGCAGACAGGCTAAATTTAATAAAAGGGAGTAAGAGAAAGAGATGGAGACGCACGGCGTCAGATTAGTTTCACTGTTTCGTTTACGAAAGGTCGCTCCTACCAAGTAGTAGCTTATCTTTTTCGCGGCTTGTCTTTTTGTTCTTGCTTTGACCTTGAAAGTTTTGCGTGTGAGATTGTTCGACGCTGTAGGTGAATTAAAAATGCTGTTTCTCCCTCATCTGATTAATTTCACTTAATTATATTTATTCTTCATTTTAATTAAACCCACCCCAGTTACTTAAGTGTGTCCTTATTTATTTGCTTGAGTTCTCAAAGTTATGGCTTAGACTTGATTAATTGCCCAATCGATTATAACCGCAGGACTATTTTATTATTCTCTTATTCAGTTTGATTTCAATGATGAAAATTATGGGAAAAACTGTATTTTTGTCTACAGAGCACGATATGTTTCTTTTGTGTTATTACTTTTGTGATTTCTTCCAGTTCGTTGTCGCGAGTGCAACTGTCTCGGTGCTGGCGAGAGAAAAGTAAGAAACCCCAATCGATCTCGCCTTCTCGGTGACAGTAGACGGGGATTCCCCCTCTTCCATTCGGTGGCTGCACCGCATCGATTGTGACTCGGGATTCGTACACACAGGTCCCTCTATGAAGGTGACAGGAGAATTTTATGGTCTATGGCACGCCTGATTATTGTAGGCATTCCGAATCACCGAAAGGTAAATTGAAATGTTGTTTAGCTAGGGTAGTAATATAACCCATCACTTCATTGGTATACGAGTGTGTGTTTTGGGATGAAGGTTTGATATCTTTCATTGTGGCTTGTGTGTGGATAGTGTTAGCATAATCAGTGAGTTATCATAATTTGCCCCTGAAATTTAAATTAATTCTCAGTGTTAACTCAATGCGAGTATTAATTTATTCCATGCTTAATCTTCCTCAGTTTCTTATACCTATGTAATCTGTTAGACTGCACGTAATTTGTATGGTGCGTGTTGAAAGCAACATGTGACGAGGAAAAAAAGGTTCGGTTGAAATTTGTAGTGTTTTTTAAAATTACTATGGCTCTATAATGTTACTGGCAGGCTTTGTTCGCAGAAAAAGAATCGCTATATCTATAGTTTTGTCATCTTTTGTAGTTACGTACCAATTTTCGGCTCAAAGGTAATTAAAGAACCGAACAATTTTATTTCCTTACCGAAAGTTTTCTGGATCGCGTTCGAGTCATATCCCATGATCTGGAAGCGTACATTAAAATGGATTTAACCCGAGTAAAACAGTACTTTCAACTGTTAAATCGCCTCTTTCGGAAATGTGCAATACAAAACTCATTTTTCTTATCTAGCACGGTGGTCATGGTCGGATAATACTGGGAAAATGTATCTAGTTATCAGGTATTTTTTCAAGGTGTGCCAGCAAATTATTTTTAAAAATGTTTTTCAATTACTTTTTTCCACTCTTAAAAACGGAAACTTACAGAATTACTGAATTTTAGGTAGAATGCCCCTTCTCGGCGTATAAAAGTTATTCCACCACATAATAATAACAAAATGATTCTGATACAGGTGTATAGTGGAAGTACGCGTTTTTATTACGTTTTATCTTCATTAAAATTGTAAATGTAATCTTAATGTGAATGTTATTGTTTCATATTTTAAAGTTGACAAACGTAGATTATTTCTCGAAGCGGTTTGAATTTTCTGAGAGATTCTTGCCCCAGTTTCATTTGTTTTATCCACCAAAATATTCCAGATTAATCTTTGAGCATGGCGTATGAACGTCACGCAACGCTACAAAAGGGACATCTAAAACTCCCTAATTTCATAATATCCTTGGGACCCAGTATTTATCGCTCCTGTTATGTTCATTGAAAAGTAAATCCATCGCAAACAATATCATTTTTTGAGAGATGGTTGAGGCCGATAACTTGTTGAAATCCATTGTAAAGCACGAAGAAAGAATCAAAGACTATGCGTTTCCACAGGAAATAATTTAATGTTGTCGAATATTTTCGCTACACTGTTGCATAATCTGGACTGATTACAATCACATCATCATGGTATGATTTTCAATTTTGTCTTTTAAGTTGTAGAATTCGGGGAAATTTTGGAACAAAACTGGAAAAGTAATAAAATTTTGTGGATTTCGCTGCCCACCCAGATTTTGGTATTAAATGTGAGAGGTGTAGGGAATCCTGGATAAGCTATTATTGTTATCCCTGTGTATTCAACCGAGTCGAACTCCATTCTCCATCGAAGACATTCCCACCGAATTATTGGCTCCGCATTTTGTTTGTGAATTACGATTTTCAGGAATTTCACAATGTACCCGGATCCCTCGACGAGTACCGGCCGAGTACTTTAGCCAGTTAAGCTACCGAAGTGTCCTCTTGCACCGTGAATTTCTAATCCACGCAAAAAATATTCTCTCCGGGTTCAAGTCGCGGCGTAGACGCATGATTTTTAAACTATTTTGGTGCTCACAAAGGAATGACTCCGTTGAAGTAACTTTCGCGGCACCTGCTGCAGTTCTTCGAATTACGAGTTCCCGTAGTTATGATTCCTTTTTTTCCTCACTAGTATCGATTTCCTTGAAATGTGGTCAATTATGTGGTGTGTGAGGTCTTGGAAGTTAGCTATAGTGACCAGGGTGGTACTCCCGCTTAAGCACAAAGTAGTTTCTGTAGTTTGGGTAGGTTTAAGGCGGTGGATCAGACGCTGAAGCATTCAGGCCATTGAGAAAGCAAGAAAGCTCCACATGGAGATAACTTCATGTGTGTGAAAAGTAGGGTGGCGAGCAACCGAAGAGCCAGGTAAAAGTCAGGGAAATTGTCGCAATCTGAAAAAACATGAATCTTGAAAATTTCGAGGTCTCTTACGTAAAAGCCCTGATTTTTTCAAAGGAAATCGCAAAATTTTAAGTATAATTAAAATATATTTTTTTTCAATGAAGATAAACCAATGAATTTTCCAATGAGCCTTTGAAAATGATTTGTTTCATCGTCTATACGTTCACGTTCAGTACTGTTGCAAACCAAATGGTGTTTTTATCATTCAAAACTTTTTTAAGGGGTGCCTGGTGAAAACGCGTAAGTCGTGCTTTTTGGTGCCTCACTAGTTAGCGGATAACCGCAATTCTATTTTTAAAGGCCTACGCAGTGGATCAATGTCGTATAATCTTCGGTAGATTCAGAAACAGGCAATTGTGTCTCGATGTAATTCATGGGAGTATTTTATAATTGTAGCTGTTTTTATCGTCACATTATCCATGGTCAGTCATGCATATATACACCATCATGCATACTTATTATCTCAATCACATTATATCACGCACGTAAGATGAGCATGACCTCATTCCGCTGCGATATCACTTGTGGCTCAGTAATTTGAGGCATCAAATTAGTTGAGATTGAAGTACTCTCGTGCTCCCCAGCCAATTATTCGCTAATACTAATTTCAGAAAGTTTTGCTTATAGAAAGTTATTGCTATTCTGTTACATACTATGTTCATTGTAATTAATGGGCTTTTCTTACAGAATTAAGTTTCCTGAGTCATTTGGCTAGCGTATAAGGGTTCATTTAACTGTATATCAGGCCGAAGTTTGGTTCTGTATACTTCCTCGTTCCACTCTTAAACATATATCCAGTTGGATTTCAGTTTGCATGTCCAGCTGAAGGTCGTGGAGAGTCATGTGTCACTCATCTGCTTTTCTATCTGCCCACAGGCCAGATTCAAACAATACCATACTCTTCATAAATGTTTTAATTCGCTGCTTCCTTATTTGTGACGATCTTTTCTTGAATCATAGCTGTTGTACAGCAAACAAAACAATGGCTCTGGTTTTAAAGCATTTACTGAGCCACATTAGTAGAACTGCCTTAACAAGACATCTCAACCTAAGTTCCTAGGCACTAGCTGCATCAAATAAAATTTTCTAATCACTGAACGGTGTATTTTCCTCGAAATCATGAATTGGTACATCAGAACTGGAAGATAACGTCTTTCTGATAAATCTATAAATCTTTGTCAAAGATGCGATTTTACTTCTCAGTAGTAAACCAAAATCATTACTATGAAATTAAATTGACATGTAATTGTCCTCTTGAAGATTTGCTTTGAAATTGGATAACAAACTGTTGTGAATTAAGTGCTTTAAATATCCAGATGATAATATCGTTCAATATTTTACCAATACCTAATTTTTACCTTAATATCCCAGAGCAGGCAACATTTTCACGTCAGGAGCCTTTTATTATATTTCCTCATAAGTAAAGTGTCACTTGATATCCCTCTTTGTAATCCTCAGTCTCTGTTTACGTAAGAGAATTTCATAATTTCGTTAAATGGAGAGAAAAGAGATGCATTAATTATTTCATTTCTCCATGTGTAGTACACCTCAGTTTTGTATTGTGTTAATTTTTCTTGGCTATTTGACTACTTCAATGTCAACTCATGGAGCGGGCACCGTAATCCCCATAGTTATTCCATCATCGGCCATGTAATATGGGATGAGGGAATTCTGTGACCAAGCCTAGAAAAAGTTGGGCAATTTTATAATTGGATTTTTTTGGTTACCTTGAAAATTCTTAATAGTTGTTTTTGTTGAGTCTTCAGACGAATTATACTATCGCATTTTGGTCGCAGTATTATGAATCCGACGGAGGAAATGGCGCTTTACCATATCCAAAACGAAACTTTGGGCATATGTTAAGCCTCGTAGCTACATATTCCTTGAGCGTGACAGCGGCGGCAGCGCAATATCGACTTGAGGCCTCTACACGGCCAAATACGTCATCTTCCGTCCTGCTCGGGCGAGGTCAAAATTGTTTTTTCCCCCTCCTCTTTGGTCTCTCACCCTCGGGCTGCGGCGTTTAGCATAAAAGGGAATTTGCGCAGCTTGTTGGTTTAATGGGAACCATCTGGGTGCGAGAGTGATAAATACGTAATGTGGATTGAGGAGCCCCAAGGTCTCTGATAGTATCTAGAAGGTGGGCAGGGGCGCGACTTGATGCCACAGCCTCACAAGGTCCCCACGTTGTAGGAGGCGCGTTATATCGGCGACTTCACGGGGGCCTGGAGGGGACGAGGTGTTGCGAGAAAAGGAGATAGGCTGCCATTATGTGAACAAATTAAGCCACCATGACGACGAAGTTCCCTCCCTTCAGGTTTCAGGGCTCCTTTGGATCGTGAAAGTTATCTTGCATTTGTCATGGTGCTCTCGGTCGAGGCCGTAATTTAAATTCATAAATATTTTGACTTGGAGTATTAGTCTTTTGTGACCAAAAGGGTGGTTACTTGTTTTTCTAAAATAGTTTAGATGTACAACTTCCTCTCCTCCTTATTGGCATTGGTCACAGTTGATAGGTTTTCGGCAAGTTCGTATCATCTGATCATTGAAGGTAAATTCCTTATAAATGTGCATCATCAAAGCATTCATTTAACGGTAATCCATTGGTGAGAACTGACCTCCTGGATGTTTTCAAAATTATTGCCCAATTGTTTGGTCAAACCACATATTTCCTTCTATTCTGATTAGTCATTACTTTTTTAATCCAGATTTATGTCAAAATTTGATTCTTGTCTGTTTTTTCGGATGCGCGGGAAAGTCTTAATGAACTTTTAGCATGAGATTGGTGTAAACTTCCCGTGGGTAATATGCAAAGTGAAACATCACGGGGCGTCCTTCAAAAAAGGGAAGTTGTCTTGAAGCTGAGGTGATTTACGATTTTTTTAGTAACGGGGTCACAATGGAACTAAACGGTGACCTTTTCATGCCTCTAGTGACTATTGTTTACGACCTCGAAAATTATCAGTGAAAAATGTTTGTTCAATCAGCTCTTGCATTTCCCCCCCTCCCATTCCCATGCAAAATGATTTTTCTATATTTATTACGAACCTCCCACCAGGTGTTTTTTTGGGGGAAATTAAAGGGCGGTACGTTCCTGTAGAAGCTAGATAAATCTTCTCTCTTGACACATGCGACTAATATGCACTTCACCCTGGAGACATTTTCGGCAATATCACTTTCACGCCTGAACTCCCGCCCACCTCCGCCACATGTAATTGACATTAGGCGTCACATAACCAATTCTTGCACATATCGCTTATCCATCATCTCTCTTAGGAAACAGGTGACACGGTCGTTCGAACTTGCACGCAACCTCATACACACACACACACACACACAAATGGAGAGAGAGGGGGTGTGTGGGTATGGCTGGTATCTCGTAATTACAGAGCGGAGCGACGGCATAGAGGGGATGGGTGTCGGGGTAGAGAGGGTTTGTCAGCTCCGGGGTGGCAACAATGCATTTGTCGGGTGCAGGTTACACGAGAGCGAGCTGGGAGGGCTGCCGTTGGGTGTACGTGATAAACGCCGGGGCCCATTCAGTCGCCCCGCTGCACGATGCCCGTTCCGAATTCGCCCACTCCCCCAGTGCTCTCCCTTTCCCCTCTCCCACCAACTCCCCACTCTTCTACCGCCCCTCTCATCTCCCCGGCCACATTTCCTCCCGTTTTCCCACGCCACCCCTCCCTCTCCTCCCGACCATTCTCCCAAAAAACCTCCCAACTTATCCTTCTCCCACCCTCCCACCCCACCTCCACCCCTCGCATTCTCCACACAATTCACGCGGAGTAAATGAATGTGCCCGCTCGCTCGGAGCCACGCCCAGAAGGTCCCCCGTCTTCCTCCCTCCCATTCTCTCCCTCTGCGAACGATTTCCCTTTAGCCGCCTCCTCGTCCACCCTCCCTCTCTCCATACAACCTCCCCCTTTCCATACAACCTCCCGTTTCCACATCCTCCTCCCATCCCATCCTTGGCTTGCGAGCAGTGATACCCCCGTCCTTCCTTTCATCCTGCCCCACGCGGAGAAACAGTCGGTTCGACCTCTCTCAACCCACCCTCCGTCGCTTTATTTCCTTCCCTTTGTTTCAGCTTCCTCTCCTCATTCCCAGCCGCTCTCTCCCTCGCTCTCCGACCCTCCTCGTGTCTCTCCCTCCAGCCCTACCCGCGTCCCCTCCATTTCGATATCTGTCCTTCCCATTCCGACGGTAACGAATTCCGGAGTACACTTTGTCCTTTCCGTTTGTTACGTTTCTGCACGCATAGGGGGGGGGGGGTAAAATGCTATCGCGAGGAAGGCAATTCCAGAGGTGTGAAAATCTGTTTTCGCGGATCGGGTGAATTAAGGAAGAGCTCTTCACGCGCGAGATCGAGGGTAATGCGTTGAATTAATCCCGTGGAAGCCAGCTTCCGTCAGCAGTTGCTTTTTCAGGATTCGAGTGATAGGATTCCTGAATTGAATTTATGGTGGAGGTTGGGTCAACTGGAAAATGATCGAAATTTTGCCTCCAGTGTCGTGGTTTTTATTTCAAAAAGCGCGATGTAGTGTTATGTTCAGCATTTAAATCACGTGATATGGCAAAGTGGAAAACGTTGATTATTCTCTATGAATTAAATTTTCCTCGATTGAATGAGGATATTTTCACATTTTATAATTTTCCTTCCTCTCGTTATTAGCAGTCGTCACTGGTAGCTTTATTGTGAGAATATTTTGATTCCACCTGGATTACCTAGCCGTCTTGTTTTCTTGCTTTTTACAAGTTATCATGTATAACAATTTTGTTTCGAGTGCGCGTTCACATTGGCTGCTACAGATCCAGAGAAAAAAACACTCAAAAATCATATACTCAATCATCAAAAGATACCAGCAGTAAATGTTTTATCATTTCCAGTGCTTGAAAAAGTTAAGCCATTTCCACTTTTAATTTACCACGCGTGATGGACCAGTCAGTCCGGATGATGCTACAGTGTAGCGAAACTAGGTGGCAGTAATAAATTCTTTCCTGGGGAAACGCAAAGTCTCTTTGATTCTTCCTTCGTGCTTTATGACGCACGAAATTAATTTTGCTGCGGAGCAACGTCATCGTCTGATGGAATTCCTTCACCGCATAAAGCTACCAACTGTTCAATGCTCTTTTCATTAGTGGATTATTTTTTTAAACACCTACGGCTCCTTTTTTTTAGTAATTATGTGTGTACCGTTTTTATATATTTTAATATTGCATTAAAAGTAGATATATATTCGTGAGTATATACGTTGTATGTTCTTAATGTCCCTATCTTTCAGTCTTCATTATTTACCCTTGCTTTCATTTTACTGCATTCCTTACCTTGATGTACACTTTTATTATACCTGGATGTAGAGAAGTTAGGAGTTTGATTTTCTCGAAGTTGCTACCGGTTGTGTGCTTCTATTTCAGATAGTACTTGTGTTTTAATGGCGTTCACCACGAAAAATAGGGCACTTCGAGTCATCGCCCTGAAACACGATGCTTGGTCGGTAAAGACACGTTAAGTAAAGAGTACGCTCTTGATGGTGTACCAGTAAAAATATTTACATGCATTTCATTCAGCTACCCTCACTGAGACTAAGTTTTTCCTAAGCATTTCATACTTCTTTTGGGGCCGTATCGTGTGTTTATTCAGTTTACCTTCAGCACACTTCTTCCGTGAGCGCCGTTCCCCTTTCGAGATGAATGGGCTCAGTGGGATCAACCAGTAAAATAGCGGCAGTCCTCACGCGACTCGCCCTTATGTCATTGTCACCCTCCCGAATTTACAAAAACAAGAGGTGCATCCTCCTGCCCCCTCTCGCCCTCAACCGGACTGAATACTTTTCGAGCGTGTGTATCTTAGAAGAAGCCAACGCCTTTTCCCTCCTCCCCTCCGACCACGCTTCCGCTCCCAGTGGAAGGGGTTAGGAGGGGCTATATTTACACCCGAAAGTTACGGGAAAGTTTTTTGAAGGGAAAAAGGGAGAAATATATGGGGAATATTTTCGTGGTGTCGGGCGTCTCTCACAGCCTTAGGTGAGAGAGGGTAGGCGAGGGTTGTGGTGAAGTAAAGCGGAAGACGGAAGAGTGTGTGTCCGTGAGATTGGGGTTTTGGGAGTGGGAGGAGGTGGTAAATTAAGATGTGGGAAGAGGCGAGTGAAGCCTTGGGTGGGTACTGAGTGTCGGCCTGCCGTCCCCCACTCTCGCCTTAAGTCTCACGGTTGTGGAAAAAATGCTATCGCGAGACAGAAGAGGCCTTGTGTAGACTCTGCTGATAAACTAATAGTCACGGTCGGTCAAGAGAGCTTGTTTAGGATATTAGATTTCATCGAGGGGGCATAAAGTCGCTTGTGAATGCCTATCTATTTTAAAATTTGAGGCCGGATCTCTTATTGTGGACTTGAGACAAGGATAGTGTTAAATCATTGGCTTTATTAAGAGTTGATTTTGTAGAAATGACTCACTTTGGTTAGATAATCCGGCATAAACATCAGTCCAAATTCACTGAGCTTTGTATCAGGGTATTCTAGTATCTCTTTGTAGCCTCACTTTCCATTTAAAGTGAGCATGGAATTTTTTGTTCGATATAATTCCCTTTGCATGATAATTACTGTGAACAAGAATTTATAGGAAGCACAACGGTTTAGAGCTATTGGGAAAGCTTCGTAAATCAGTGCAACTGAATTTTTCTGTACATTGCTGCCAAAGTATTCTCACTTTGAAATGAAGTTGTTATTTATATTTTTTCTAGGTATGAGGACTCTCGCTCTCTTGCGAAGGGGATTCGGAGGCTGTCGAGCATAAATTAGTTGTAGCTCTCTACTCAAACTATCGTATTTTAAATGTCTTTTTAGGAAGAGTTAGCCGAATTCTCTCGAAAACGATCGTGTCAAAAAATGTTCTTTGAAACTAACAAGTACTCCTCAGCTGACATAGGTCGCGCCCTGGATGTTTATATGTGTCTTGCTTATTTGATTTTTAAATAATCGAGTATACTTGTAGTGTTGTCCTGACTGGGATTTCACCGGTTAACATTAAATCAAATATAGTCATCATTTTTTTACTTGTATGGAATATTTTCAGTGGCCAAAGGCAAGAGAAAGAAAACCAGTGGTACCCCTAAATATTTCTTACCATTAATGTTGCTGGTGTCAGTACATTGTTATTTATTCATTAATTGTAGAAAATAGAACCACATATAGCCGTAACTTTCCAATTTAAAATGGATTATGTAACATCATTTAACTTAAGTAACAACATGGACCATGGATGGGGTGTCGACTGCGTCAATGGCTACGCAATGGCTAACCATTTTTATCTTATCGTCCCAACATATTAACCGTTTTTTTGATTTTTTCATCTTTTAGTTTTTTCAGTTTTTTTAGTTTTTTTCAGATGTTTAGTTTTCTTTCAGTTTTGTGTTATTCACTTATTATTCAAAGGAACAAGCCCACTTACTTTTCAAGCCGCAAAAAATGGGACTGTATTTGCTTAGTGTACTCAGCTTGCAAAAGTTTCACCTGAAAACGACTGGAAGAATTTTACCTAAATGAATGAAATGGCTCACCCAGTGTGATATTGAGGTCACTCATGGTTCCAAGCCCTGAATCTTTAAAAAAAAACTTGGTCGCTTGCTTTGAAATGTATGCAACAAGGACGAGACTGGTGACTTGAATTCATAGGAGGCAAATTATTTCACCTGATTCATTTTCTATTTGGGATATATACTCGTAAAATAATAAAATCTGGAAATGTGCAGTGAATGGCTAAAGATACCGTAATATACCTAAAATTACCGTTTTAAAGAATTACTAGTATAACATATTACAATGAGTTATTGCTGTTGTAAAAGTTGTATAATTATTATTTTAATAAATTTTTCAAGTAACCTGTGAAAGAAATCGCAATATACATGTAGTTTATACATTTTCAAGCAGTATCAACTGGCGATGATTTGATGGTAATTAAATTTACAGGTAATATATTTTCAGCCCTTAGATGCCTCCAATCAGTAAAATTGACTTTTTAGGTTTCATTAGTCAAATCAATTCATCAATTGAATGGCAGAGATTTAATAAAGTGAAACAATTTTGATTCACTGCTTATGACCGTGTAATTAATTTTGTACCAGTTTTAAGTAGTTAATAATTCATCATGTAACTTTAAAATTGTTCATAAGGTTCATTGGGTTGATATCAACGAGGAATCGCGTTGTAATCAACTAAAAATTTTTTAATTATGGATGTAATTGTGAAAATTGGCATGTACCTATGATGGCATAAATACCATTAAAATTGAGTGTAATTATTTTTATTGAATAGTTTAACTGCATGCGATAATAGGCTTTTTTCATGCTTCAAATTGATAAAGATTCAAATCGTAGTGATTAAAACGCAATAACTAGGGAAACTAACCAGTATTAACTTGACAGGGGAGAGGGTGGGAAGCCAGTCGGGCTAGAAAATCTCAGAAAACAACCCAAAAAATATTTATTTCTCAGCCGCAGTTAATCGAGGAGTGGACATCCAATATCAGAAAGATTGCAGACTTTAATACTTTCGAGGCAATATAAAGAAACGATTGTATGTGTTGCGAAGGATAGCTTCTCAATTCTCGACCTCCATCGTATCCCCTTCAGTCAGTCTTCAAATGAGTTGCGCAGTATTCAGCAGATTTACCGTCATATTAGTGACATTTCACAATAAATTTGTCAACAGAGGATGAATAATTTGGCCTCGAGACCTTAGTCGGTTATTACCTACTATTACTTGTAGAGAGAACTCGTTTTTCCATTTAACTGTTCATGCAGTTATACTCACTTCATCTTTCTAATCGATACTATTTTTTTACTTTTAAGTGACTTATTATTTCAAATGAGCGAAGTGAATGTAGTTTTCACTGGAGATATGTTGGTAAATTTTTCAGTTCAGAATGCTAAGTGATGATAAAAATGCAGAAATAATAGTCGTCATACTTATCCTAGAGAAGTATTAACAAGTGCTGTACAAGGTGCGCAGTAATTCATTTCTTAAAACAGCTTATGCGCGAGTGAAATAGTCGAATACCTAATGTGTCACTGTTTGTACAAAAATGTAATATGCTTAAATTATGTTTTCGTTTTAGTTTCCTTACGTTTTCGGTGAACTTATACAATAATTTGCGAGCCATCAACCGATACGGTGGTTCTAACGAACTATTTCCTAGAAATATAATTAATGATAATCGGGAAAAACATTACAATCAATAAGAGCAATATTATCGAAATCCGCGGGAAGGACATGAATACGGAATCGCTGAATTTTTAATTATTTCTTGAATGAAATTTTGTAATTTCTGTCAACGATGAAGGTACGAAATCAAATTTTTGTAGGCTGCTAAGATAAATACATAATATTCCCAGATACAATCCCACAAATGTCCTAAATATTTCGTGTAACCCATACCGAATGGCTGTGAGATCGGTGTCATACATTTTGACAGTTACAATCGGAATTATCAGATTCGCCGGCAAGCGAGGTAAATGAGATTTCGTGTGTTCCAGATTTCGTTCCTTGGGCCGTACTTGACCCGGCATGTATGATTGGTCTATTAGGATGAGCGTTTTTGGTCTCATGAGAGACCAAGAACGCTCATCCTAATAAACGGTCCCGTAGCAATCAGTGTTCCCACCGTTGAACGTCTTGTTTGGGTTGGTTGAAAAAAGACAACACCTTAAAGCCCATAAGAGAAATTTCGTAACCTATAGGAAATAACAGCCTGGGAGTTGAAAGGACGGAAGTCATCGCACTTTTATCAGAAAACATGACCATATCAGCAAGCGCAGTATCCTTTCGAAAACGAATGAATCAATTTTTTAGCCAATAGGAAAAACCTGACCCAAAAATCGAAGAGAGACGCACATACCTAAGTGATCTGCGTTTGCTTGTCAAAATTTGGGTAACCAAACCTATGATTAGCCAAAACGTTTTGTCAGCCGTGATATTTTTCTTCGTAGGCACATTAATATGACAAAAATGATCGGTTAGACTTAGCAGATTTTTTTATTGATATCTTTTTAACCAATCGTCTTGAAGACAAGTAAAATTCAGATGGAAATACGAAAGGAATAAAATATCACTTGGATTAGTGGTCCCTGAAATAACTTTTAAATTATCTAAAAGGCCAGGAAATTTTGAAGTCAACGTTTCTAGTAGAGTAAACACTAAATTAAAGAAAAAGGATTCTGCAGAACATAACTCCTTACAAACAGTCAATTATTCGCGCCACAATTTTACTTCCGAAAACCTTCCATCTAGAGTACGATCAATGGTAGAGTTAACTTACGTTCTTAGGAATGTCCTTAGTTATGGAATGAAAAATACAACTTTGTTAATGCTACTTAATGGAATTAAGTGGACTTGACATTTAAATTAAGTGTAATCAACGAAACTGTATTTTTCTTTCTGTAATGGATAATTTCTGCAGTCAATCCTGAAACTACGTAATTTATGGCTTTAGCTACATATGTTTATACAGCTCAAATCAATTACGATCTCGTTTTCAAACTTTGGAAATAAAATGAGTAATATGAAGCAATGGAAGAGAATTCGATGAAAATATCGGAAGAATTGGGTGTAAATCAGTTAGGTTTTGCGACGTGCGTACTCCCTGTTCAGCCGTAGTTAAATTAAACGTAAGTATTGGAGTTTATTTGAAAGATAAAACAAATCAGTGTTTCATTTTACTCGGGCAAAATGGTTCTTCCGTGTGAGTTTTAGTAGAAGTAGTATCTATAACAATGCCTTGAAAATAGAAAAACGAGTTTTAAAAAAACGACAGTTTTTAAATGCATCTAGTATGCGAAAATGGCGAAGTAATTGAGCCAAACGTCAAAGGTTTCAGAGAGCAATGACTTGGAAATTTAGACTTTTTCATCTCTACACGAAATTAGAGCCGAAAGACGCCTATTCGATAAAAGGTGAAGCAATTCAAGCTGTTAATGTTGAACTCAAAGGGAAGTCTCCGCATTCTGGGAGAACATAGGTGTGGACTAAAATGGGAATACCCTGAAAGTCGAGCCGTGGAATCCTTTCAAAAAGTTCCAAGTCAGAAGAAGTGCATTCTCACGCGCAGGGACTCTATTATACATGTTTCTTTGACGGGTTTCGTCACCTAAAAACATTAGATGGAGTATCGATTGAAAGGATCAGTTTTCCGACCCTCTTTCTCGGTTACACTTTTGACTCAATATTAACGGAATCATTCCGTATTTGCCCTTATCAAAAATGTTTGAAAAATAAGTTACCATTTAAATTAATAAGTCTGACGAGATAAAGTTATGGAATGTGTCAAAATGTGATAATTAGGTTGAATCCAATCGAATCATATGGTATGTATATCTAATGGATTACATGTCCTCCCGCCGTAATAACTGTGACCCAGCTACGGCGGTGTATATACAATACAGTAACCGCCTCCTTACTCAATGGAGAAGTTTCACTCCATTGACCAGTCTCTCGATATCGAATAATGAACCGATCAGTAAATTTTACAATTGTTTGGCACACCTTAAGACCCATGTGAAGACTTGGCCCCGGTGGCCGCGGGATAACGTGCTCCCCTGCCAACTCATAGGTCGCGGGTTCCTGCCTAGGTGGGTTTTTCTCCATCTAGGGCTTGGGTGTTGTATGCAAAATGGTTTAATAAAAAAATAATACTCTTTGAAATGAATAATTCAGATTAAATACGGTGATATATACTGCAGATACATTCATCACGCTCTTTTTCAATTATTTCTTGAAAGTTTTTAAAACAGTATCCTCGCAAATATTGTACCGGTTCTGCATGTATTTATAAATACATGTACGTGGTTGATATGTGTTCTTGCCCGTAATGTTGCGTAATGAATATTATTTGTTGTTAATCATCAAAGTGGGTATTTATGACTCATATTCCAAATTATATTGATTGTGAATATAAAAGTCAATGGTAGCAATTATGAAACAGTTATGTAAGGACAGTTATTTAATAATCCTGCCTTGATATTGTATGGGGAGTTAATTTTGTTTTATGACGTTTAACTTAGTTTACCATAATGCAGAACTTGGTTTCAGACATCGTAGCGTTGACCGATATCTCCTTTCTACGTAGATATTTTCATTTTCCGTCGACCTGGTATCAAAATTTACCCTCGACTGAAATCTTTTAAAATCTCGCCACTGAGTTTTGTTAATAGTGCTCCTGTCGTGCGGGTGTGCCTTTTAGCTTTTTCTTAATTTAGCATCTTTTGCTCAGTGTACAAGGAGAACAAATATTGAGTTCATTAACAGCCATTCTATTAAAAAATTTGAGCGTTAAATCCCCACATAAGCTTCTCGTGTAGTTCCGGTCAAACGAGAGAAGATACGGACCGGCGCCGGGTTTAGCTGGAGATATTCACTTCGGTGTATCGCCTTTTGCTAGAGTGGGCATCTGTGCCGTATCGATTTCTCAAAAGAAATGTGAAACGGTCTTTTCGAAAGGAATAACTGCGGGCAAAAAACTGCTTCAACGTGAAAAAAACCTTCCCCCCCTTCCTCCCGCCCGCCTCTCTCCTCGTTCACTTTAACCTCGCTCTCTCACCGTGTATCCTCAGTTCAAACCCGAGATCGACCAACCTGTATGATAGTGTAAGAAGAGGGTTCCAGACAATATCCTAAATATGTGGCGGGAAAATATATATTTATGCGAGGGGATTAAATGAGAGGGGGTATTTTTAGCTTACTCTCTTTCGCCCTTGCACTCTTGATACTTTGAAGGAGAGCTCGCAGCTTCTTTTTCCGAAGCTCATTTTTTTTATAGTCGATGAAAGTGCTGTTATCGCACGAAGAGTGCCCTTACCCTCTCCACTCCCCAATCCTCGCCCTTCTCTCCTCTTCCATTCCCCCTAGCCCCTCTTGCCCCTTGGATCTCTTCGCCCTTCATCCGTGCCCGCGCATGTGTCGCGTGTCCTTTCCATTTGCACCCGCGTCTCATTTTCTCCTTTCCATCTCGTCGCCGAGGCTGGCGGCTGATTCAGAAGGGTTCGGGAAAGCGCTTTCCTCGCAATCCAAAGGTCATGGACTCCTCGGTAATACCCTACGGCCACGGAGCTCGTGATTTTTTTTCTTTCGCGGAGATTAAATAGTGCGAAGGACTTGACGGTTTCGATCAGGGACAGACGACGAGTTTATGTACGCATTTCCGTCCGAACGCCCGCTCTCTTACACATCCCCCCCTGCCCCTTCCCTTCTCCCAGCTTTCAATTCCTTCACTATTCATTTGCCGCCTATTTCCTTTTCCTTTCCTGGATTATACCCCCCACCTCTTACTCCACGACCCGCAGCCCCACTCTTCCTCCACCTATGTTTTCCCATGTGCACCTGGGATTGTTCTTCGACTCCCTCTCCGTCCCGCATTCCCATTCCCACACGTTCAAATTTCATCGTTCCCATCTCCCGTCCTCCATGCCTCCGAATTTCTACCCCATCCACCCAATAACTCTCACTTCCTCCCCCTCTGGCCTTGATCTTCCCTCCGCGGTCCCCATCCGCCCCCGCATCGCACCCCCTCGCCGAATTTATTCCAAATCCAAGCACCCCCATCCCCCGATTCCGTATTCCTCACGCGATCGGCCCGGCTTCCTCCCTCCCCATTTCCCGAGAGTCTCTCCCGGTTTCCGACCCCCCTCTCCTTCCCCCACGTGCCTCAATTTCCGACCTTCCTCGCTCTCACTCTGTTTCTCTCACTCCCTCTCACTTTTTCCCTCTCCAACCCCTCCGCACGCCGTCCTCTAGTCCCTTCCTCGCTCTCCCATGCTCTTTCGCCATCTCCCTCCTCCGTCCTCCAAAACCCCGCCTCCCACCGCACACCCCTTTTCCGCGCGCCCGGAGACCAACCCCGCTCCCCCCCTCTTTCCCACCCATTCCTCCCCTCCGCACCCCCGCTTCAACCCCCTGCGTCCGCCCCTCCTGCCCCCCCCCCGCTGCCACTGCTCGCCTTCCTGCCAGCCACCGCGGGGCACAAAAGAGGAGGGAAGCCTCTCCAGCCTAGACGCCGAGCGCCGCCGCTTGCGTGTAAGGTCACTTTGCGAGGCGACATGGAGGAGATTTCGGAAGGTCTCGGATCACCGTGGGCACCGGGGACCGTGGTGCCGCCTCTTCCTCTTGTTGATTCTTTCCTCGTGGTGTCCCCTCCCCTCCCCGATTCTTAATACGCGGAAAACGGAACGCCCTGCTCGTACTCTTGTGGTAGATTTCATTTCCGTTATGTAGCGTACTTTCCACCCCCTCTCACCCCGATAACTTTCGCTCTCGCCCCCACTCCCTTCGCCCCTCTCACTCTCCACCCCAGTGCCCGCCTCCTCTCTCCTCCCCTCCCCATCTTTGCACCTGTCACAAAGCCCGCGTCCCTCCGAGCGAAGCGGTTTGTTTATCTTGACAGTCGCGTGGTGGCCACGGGTCTCTTGTTGTTCCGTCATTGCGTCTCCGCCACATCTGCCGCCGATCCTCCGGTATCCCTCGGCGTGCATCTTCAGAGGTGTTCGAGGGACGCGGTGGTGAAAGTGTCCGTCGTCCTCACTGACGATCCCCCCTCCCCTGCCTTCGTGGCGGCGGCCACTCCTCCTCGTCCACCATAACGCACCCGTATCGCCCTCAACCTCCTTTCATCCTCGGTGTAGTGTTGCTAGGACATCCCATTGTTCGTCTCGCTCTCTCTTCCCCCTCCCCCGGTGACGTGTGGTTGTGGTGTGCCGATTGCCTTTGGATGCAAGTGTAATGGTCCGCGACCGTGAAAGTGGTGGTCGAAGCGGTGGGCGGGATTGAAGTCCTAAAACCCTTCTTCCCCCCCCCCCCCTCCACGCGACGGATCCAGCAAACCCTCGTCGCTCCCAGGGTCCTCCTCCCACCTTCCACTCTGGTGCCATGGTCCACGTGGGGGTGGGGGTCCCCGCTGGGCGTGCGGCTGCCCATCTCCGTCGAGCGTGAGGCACGTGCGTGGCGTGGCGGGGCGTGGCGGGTCGCGCGCGACCATGGAGCGGCGTCTCAACTGCATGGGCGGGGCCAGCGGCGCCCGGGACCACGGGGGGCGTCCGACGCCGCCTACTCCGCCACGTGGGGGAGAGTATCGGGGGCGCAGACGCCCTCACAGTTGGCACAGCTCCACACAAACGCTCTCCGTCCACGGGGGTGGCTCCTCCGAGTGCGGGAACGGTAAGGAGCGGAAGGCGGGAATGGCACGCCTTTAATTAAACACGCGGGCGATCTCGCGGGAGTTCCGCGTCCCGTAATTTCCAGCGTGATGAAGTGATGGTCCTCGTCGGCTGCCGAGGCGTGAGACGACTAGCCATGCGGATTTACGCTCACCACCCCGTTATCGATTCATTTTTTTCACATCCGTGGGATTACGATGCGTACGTCGTCGTCGTACGATACGCTGTGTACGTTTGGATTAGCGGGTCACGGCGGCGTTTTCGGCTATGGAATGCCAGAGTAGGTGTGTTCGTGACTGCCTTTTAACTGATTTTTTAGGCCTAAAAGATGCGAGAAACTTATGACCATATCAAATGTTGCGTTGGTTTACTCTTCTGTCCATTTAAATGAAATTATATTCGTAATTATGAATACCCATGTTATCATCGAGAATTCGACCTTTCTGGGCTCTTGATGCAGGTATAAAGGAAAATATATCCACATTGCAGTAATTACTAAATGATAATTTATTGCCTTTTGGTAAAAGTTTAAAATTTATTTCCTTTTCCTTCGGAGAAAAGGTATGTCACATAATTTAAATTGTATATGTATGTGTGTCTGCCTATGTATTTATATAAAGTAAAAGTGTTAACATCTAACCATGCATACATATTATTGTGGAACTTCAGGATGTCGCCTAAATGGTCGGAAACATTTCCTCTCGGCCAACCAGTGATTAGCGCAAGGTAATTGGAGAGAAATATATGCAAAGATTCCTTTTTTAAGCAGCTTATCGTATTTAATTTGTTAGAAGTTAATTAGTAAGAACGTGGATGGTAATATTAGGTTGTATTTGTTTCGTTGTAAATTTTGTTCGTTACTGTTGACTTTTAGGGGATATATGGTTGGTTTTAATGCAATAATTCGACTGATAATGTAGCACCTCGGGAGCTTTTCTGCGTACAAATTACTGACTTAATTTATTGTTTTATTACAAATCTGTTATTACCTCAAAATGTATTATTATATGGTAAGAAGTTTTACATTTTGTATTATTAAAATTTTGTTTTCATGTTAGGACTTTCTGTATGAGACACGACGTTGTATTGTCACCTGTGCTAATTAAAGTTCACTTGATAAGTATATATTCTGCTTTACTTACCCCGAGTTTGTTTGATCTAACCGCATAAAATGATCGTAGTTTAATTCCTTTATTGACGAAAGAAATTTTTAGCGGACTCTTCCACAACAAATTAAAATGATCACATTGGGGACTTATTTCATTCATTTAAGTTGTCATACTCTTAATGGAAGCAATAATTCTTCTTCGAACCTATTTTAGGCAATGTTTCACTGGACTAATTTTTTTAGATTTTTCCCACCCCTTTACCGAGGCACACTTCCTTTGTGTTCAGAGTCGTTATTGCGTCATTTGGCCAAAGGAAGTGTGTTCCAAAAAAAAAAAGAATTTTCCCCTTTTATCTCGAACGTGGTGGGCCCCACCTTTCCTCCTCTGTCAGTCTTCTATTGAGGGAGCTCCTGCTCACGTACTGTAGTCCATTTTCGAATTGATTAATGTCAAAATGTGTGTTATTGTGCCTCCGAGGGCTTCTTTGTTCACGGCTGAAACCTCTGCTTTGTGTCGTCCATTCTGGTATTGTTCTTGATTTAAGTAAAGTTTGCCCATACCAATGCTAAAAGTTGTTTTAAAGGAAAATACAAAAGATACACCAACATTGGATGTACTTAATGTCCAAATTTCTGATGAAATTTAGTGTTTATTTTGGAATTTAATTTAATCTCACTTTTCTTTTAAATGCGATCGTATCTTAATGGCTTATTGATTGGGACTCCTGGAAAGAAGTAGCAAAAAACTTTGTCATTTTTTGTTAATTATTTATTATTATTTATAACGTTTGTAACAATTTATGACACTGTTAGTACTCTAATCTATCTTGTATTATTATGCAAACATGAGTAAAGTCGATAATTTCTCTATTCTGGACTTGAATTAAATTTTTAAATCGTTGTACGCTGTCCATTGAAAATATTGAGGTGGTAAGGCTATAAGGATCGGGCAGTTCATAATTACGCATGCCTCCTACGAATCCTGAAATGAAAATAATGAGCCTAATATTCAATTAAACATGTGTAAGAAAAGTGACCAGTGTATTCGACGTTTTCTAAATCATGCACGTTTTCATTTGCCTCACAAGTCTAAGAAATTAACGTTCAATTCTTGTAGTTAAAGTTTCCTCCATATTTTCAATTGAGGACCAGAAGCAAATGTTAGAGTAGAAGCCATCCAAACTCGATGACAAGAGGCGTTCAGTTTTCAATTTCTCCTGATATCCCTTCGTCGAACTTAAATTGCTTACGATCGTAACGGTTTATTATCTTAACTATAGTGTTTATCAACTCTTTTAGTGATTATGTACCCCCAACTTGATAGCTCATCACCCATCTTCTTCCTGTTCATGCCACTTTAAGATCATTAAAGTGACGCGATGATATTGCGGGCGTATTTTTAGTCTTGCATATTTTTGTTGCAGCCGTCCGTTTCCCTGGCTCTTCACCCGTGCTTCGTTTCATTTCCATCTCGGGGAAGTCTTTTTCGCACCCGGGGGTAAATTTAATTGCGCACAAATGGAAACTCGTCTCCTCCACCCCATTCCGTTCGATTCCATTCGCTCGTTGCCTTTCGTCGGCATCCTCTGAGAGCGCACGCGTTTTGCATTCACTGCGATGCTCTATGCCCCCCCCTCAAACCCTGCTCACCTCCCTTACCCCGCGTCGTGAAAAAAACTCGAGGCGAAGTGACTCGACGTCATTGCTCTCTCCTTCTCCGTGGAGTGTAGAAAATATTCGTGCTCGTCCGCACTCCTCTCCTCTCCCACTTGGCCGACTGACTTCCGCTTTGCCTCCCCCACCCCCCGCATCTCGGTGCTCTCTTCAGTGTTTTTTTTACCCCACCTCTCTACTCCCCCCACCTCAAGTCCCTTCCACCTCCCTCTTCCGTCAACCCCACGTGCCCACCACCCCCACATGATCCTCCCTCTCCGCCTCCCTCCTCCTCCTTCCCTTCACTCCCCCACCTCCCACGTCATATCCCCACTCGCGGCCTCCCATTCCACACCCCCGCCATCATTGATCGGCGGTGGTGGCGTTACCATGGTGACGGGATGCTGCTGCCGGCCTCACCGCACGCAATTCTCTCCATCCATGCTTCCCTTCCCCCTCTCCCTCCCGCCTTTACCTCTCTTCACACCCCCCTTTCCCTCCGTCCCTCTTTCCGTCTCCACGAGGGATTCCTTTAAGGACAGGAGGGAAAGTGATGGGAGAGGAAAGGGGGGAGGGTTCGGCGGGCGTAAGGAGGTGTTTTTGGGCGGCTTTCTAGGGAGGGGTGGAAAGGGAGCGGGAGGGACGTCGTGTGTGCGTGCGTGCGTGGGAGGGGAAATTCCGGAAGCGCTGGACCCCCCTCCCTCCCCGGCCCTCTCTCCAGGTGGTGGAGCGCGTCGGTGTAGTGGCCGTGATGTGGTACTGGTAGTGGTGCCTCGGCCGCCCGGGGTTTCAAGGGATACGCAGGGGGTGGGGTTTTGGAAGAGAAATGGGGAGAGGGGGTTCAGGGTTTGGGAGGGAGGGAGTGGAGTTGAATACGCGAACACTGTGAGCCTCAAGCGTAGGCGACGGCTGGGTGGGGGAAAGGGAAAGGGAGAGCAGGCAGGTGCCTATTGTTGCTTTCAATGGTGGGATTTTGGAACGGAGCCCCATTTAACTGCTCGGTTTGGGTGAGGGAACCGAGGAGCGGTCGAGTGGTGGCTTATGCGTGATTTCTCTCGCAATCGCTGTCTGAGTCGTCGCCGGCGGTGATTGTAAGGGTGTTGGTCGGGGGGGGGGGGGAGTGGGAGGGATGAGAGGGGATGAGATCGCAGATGGCTCATTTACAAGACGTGTGTCGCTTACGGTTTTTGGCGACAGGAGGATCGAGTGTCGTCACCCTCCTCCGCTTGGATGGGAAATCACAGGTCCAGCGAGATGCTGGGGATGGAGGGGGAGATGTTGGACGGCTTTTTATCTCATTCCCTCATCTCTGCTCCCTCTTCCGTATCTGGTCCCTCCCCCTCGTCGTCCGCTCGCTTTCTCCAGTTCTCCCTCCCTCCATCCTCCTCGACCGCTTTTCCTTAGACCTTTAATGTACCAATGGATGAAAAAAGCCCAACCAAGAAACTGGGGGGAGGGCAGTGAAACGAATCTCCTTTGCATTATCCTTCTCAGGGTTGGTTTACTTATTTTTTTGAATTTTTTCGTTATTCCTTAAACCTTCTTTTCGGGTTCTTCTAGCAACATAGGAAAATGAAAAAAGAAAGGGATTGAAAGACCGGATCTGCTACGGACCCTGGAAACTTGGGAACTTCATCCTTATAACTTTTAATGTGATTTTATGTGTTTTTGTTCAGATCCAGATTAAGTAAAACATGAAAAGATCGTAATTTTCCCAAGGATATAAATTACAATGAGTGAGAGGAGGGTTATCTTTGGCCGTTGGTACCTTTTCTTACGAAGTACTCATGTCATTACCGTAACGTTAACCGCCGAAAGAATTGAAATTTTTGGTCTTAAGTAAATTGCCTGCTGCAAATGATAGGATGATTTGATTTACTGAAATGGTAATGGCGTGCTTTGGATGGTGACTAAGTTGAGTAAGTTTGCCATGGTAATAATTGCTAAGGAAAGCTGTCCGCCTGAGTATCTTGAGCTCTGTTCGATGTTTCATTTGAGTGAATTAGCTTCAGTAAATGTTAACCTTTTTCTCTGAGAGTTTAAGAAATGCCTCTGGACGTTAAAGAGTTAATACTTACTCCTTTTAAATCCAAGACAAGTGATTAATTAATTGGACATTTATTTTGCAACCGTTAAGATTTCTCTCATCATTACCCATGTTTTTCGAATTATAATGGAAAGATAACGTTGCCTGCGTAATTTTTGTGGTGAACCTTTTTTGTCCTAAAACTTGCCGAACTTAAGCAGATATATAGATCGGTGTCGAACCCCTACTTCATTTTCGCCATCGTTTCAATTTCTGCTCGAGCCATAAAATGAACGCGTTCTTTGGAAAAGTTTCATAACCATTAGGGATTTAGGAAATTGAGATCGGTGAAGCGAAACCTGGTTTGCAAAGCTCGCAAAGATTTTTTTAGCTCAGGGTTAGTGTACATCTAGAATTTATGCATAACGAGGGTATTCATGAAGAAACACTGTAATTTTTTTATCTCTTTGTAAGCCGATTGCATTGCTGCTTAAATAGCCTACCTTATTTTCGTAATTCATTATGTATTCCGTTACTTAAAGTGGGAACAACTACGACAAGTTTTAAGAGATTTTATTTGGAATATTCCAGTAATGAAATAAGGACAATTTGCACTTTTCCACAGTTTATTTAACGTACGACGCGTTTCAACTCACAGAGTCATCATCAGGTACAAGACGGTCTTGTACCTGATGATGACTCTGTGAGTTGAAACGCGTCGTACGTTAAATAAACTGTGGAAAAGTGCAAATTGTCCTTATTTATTATGATGGACTTCCACGACCTCAAGCCTGAATCTGTTGAATATTCCAGTCTATGTTTTTTAGTTTTAAATGCCAATTTACGTTCATTGTGTTATTAGAAGAGCTTCTGTTTGATATGAATTAATGGTGAGATACGAATTGGACGAATATGGTATTCATTGACATGGTACGAATTTTCGGATTGAAATAAAACTCTGTTCCGGTATTGTACTTTTACTGTTCATTTTGATGTTTTGAAATTTAATTATTACTTTAAATAAGTTATTATACTAAAATGTATGAACCTGCTAAAATATTTGTACAAAAAATACTAATTGTAGCCACTAAGACATTTTCACTTTTGAGGCTACTACCCTTTTTGTATAGGCATTTGTGTAATTGCATCAGTGGTCACATAGGCGATGGTATATTGCTTATAATCAGTTATTAAGATAGTCATTTTGAATACTGTAACTAGAATTCCTTAAAAGGGCAGAAAGGAGAAAAAAATGTTATTTCGTTTTGCATTGATCTTATGATCAAAATCGACGTCAAACTGCATGTACTTCGCTTTTTCATTTCTTTTCCGATGAACGTTCCTCATTCCCAACATCTGTTCTTATCATGCTGCGCGGAAGTATGAGGGAATTAATAATTTGAAAGTAAATGTAAAAATTTTTTTTTGTTGTTGTATGACCTAAACTCGGGTTCAACCCTGTAGGCTATCTAAATCTCCAAATTTTTGTGTGGATAAATTTTGTAAGTTCAATGTGTCAAAAGTTAGTGTGTTTATCCATGCATCAAAATAACAATGTTTTGACATTTATGCTTAAGTTAAACTTACAGAATGGTTTCCCCGTCGTGGTGCCGGTCTTAAAAGTATACTATGGAGTGATGAATTTTCTCTAAATTTTTCTGATGGAAAATTGTAAATATTTTTTTTGAAACCCATGGATCGAAAACTGTAGCCGCTATATTTGTGAACATTGCTTGGAAGTTCACCGTTAAGGATCACTGACTGGTATTTCTTTTCCCCCCAGGAGGCTGGAGCGGAGGAGATTGCGGCATGGACGGGAGCTGTGGCGGCGGAGTGCGAGCGCTGGACGTGCTCTCGCTGCTGCAGGACCGGCTGGCGGTGCTGACGGGCGGGAGGGACCGCAGGGGAGGACCTCTCATTTCCTTCCCGGCCACCCCTCGCCGCGACCGCACCAAGCCCGATGACTACCGCCGTCTCCTCCACTACCTCCTCTCTATACCATGGTGAGTTGAGAGCCGGGCGAGCTAGATAATGACGCTATTTTTTCAACCCATTATCCTGGGTAGAGATGAGCTGGGAAGCCAGGGCAAGCTGCTGGAAGGTCGTTGCTGCCCCGAAGTGTTGTGGAGTGTCAACATTTACGGTCGGGATCTTTTGGAAAGTTGGTAGAAGCAATTCAACACGGATATAAACCTTAGATGTCAGGAAACTTTCCAGTGGTGCACGGATATTTCATAATTATATCCAAATTCAAAGAAACTGTGGGAAATAGTAACTTCAGCACAGTGGGCACAAATTTGAGAAATTTCGCAGAGGAGAAACCATTCATTCAGGGTTTTTGCGCTGTGGCATTCCTTGCATAATTTTATAGTACGAGTGTACGAAATCCGAGTCGGAAACTCAAATGTAAAAAAGACTAGTTCTAGGGTAAATTCTCAAAAGTAGTTTCCGAAAGAGGGCAGCCTGGTAAAGTTTTTTCATGCAATTTCAAACTTTTTTTAAACATGGTAACGATTTGGTGCATATGCTAATATCATAGTGAAAATAACACCGTTCATCATCTCTCGGTATCTTTTAGACACAATGAGAGTTACAAAACTGCATTATATTGTTGATACTGGATCAAGGTTCAGTTATTCCTAATAGTTCTTGGGCGTAAACGATGAATCTAACTTTCTTTGTTTCTCACAATAAAGAATCTGGTAGTTTTTGCAGCGTGAAAACATTATTTTCTTCTTTTATTAAAAAAACACGATCGTGTTTAGTAAAATATTTTTTCGTTTTGTATGAGTACTTCGTACCACTAATAGTTGTGAAAAGCTTTTTTCTTCTCGGTATTGTAAGAAAATCTTGAAGAACTCGCACTGGAAAACAAATAGGAAATTTTTAAGCTTTATAATTTGCCCCTAACCTATTTTACACTGTGAATACGTTCATATTTTTGCCATAGGCGCTCTATATTTTACGATATGATTTGATGACCCTGTCTCATGTAACTCGTCTCCGGGAAATCATTTGTATTTTCAATTAATGTCTGGTAGACTGAAACTATATCTTCTTCCCCAGCCATTTGTCTTTCAATGCTTAATTCGCACCTCTCTTGTTTATTACATCGCTCGTTAATTTGACTACATATGTTTGTGTCCCATGGTCTTCATTGTGAGATTTTCGATTTTCTCTTCTGTTGCGTTCGTAATAAATCCACTTTTTCAAAAGTTATGTTAATCTAACTGATTATTATTTTTACATTGTCAATTATACGTGTATTGTAATTCATACATTTACTCGTAACTTTCTGTATACATACTTCCTATATTCTCACTTACATGTACCCACTTAATGTAAATAAGCTCATTTGATCTTCTGCATCCTACTCATTTTCAAGGAACATATTTTCTTCGGAAGCCTTATATAGTTCTTTTGTGCATAGAATTCAGGTAAGGTATTCCTAGCTTGTCGCCAGGTTTCGCTGAAATCGCACGTAAAATCACGACAGCCATTCCTCTGGCAGAACTCGAACACGAAATCTTTGCCTATGCGCGTTATCTTTTTGGCTAAAACAGCCGTAATGCTTTTCCAATCGCCCAAGCCTCTGGTCCATAGAGTACTATATTCCAGATGAAAGGCTTTAGATTTATTAAAATTAACAAATAAATAAATTGTAAAGGTTCCAGTATTTAGTGCAATATAATCATGTTGCAATCCTCCGAAGGATTTACTTTAAAGTTTAAAACCCGTTCAGAACTATACAAAACGATGTTTTTTGATCGTCATAAAAAGAGGTATCCTCTTATAAAGAGAATAGTCGGCAGCTCGTGGGTTAGCTGGCAATGTGACTACCTTAGATGTACTTACCGATTCCAGGCTTTGAAAAACTATGTTTTGGGTCAGGGATAGATGCTTCGATTAACACAATATTTGTAATGGCCGAGGGGCAAAGGAAGGATGTTTCCTCGTATTTCAAAAAACCTGTAATGGTACCAAAAAGATAAAACTTTTTACCTAGTAACTTTCGCCACCTGCCGTTACCATTCAGAAGATTCATCAAGTGTGATTCGACCGTAAATGTTAATCTAGTTCCAGATTTTTTTTTACGGTTTCCGCGCTATGCGATATTCTTTCTAGGCAATATTTTTTAATTAAGCACCTAACCGGGTTTTGGGTACCAAAAAGTTTTGTTGATGATTTTTTATCCAATGCGGTCGAAGGTCAGTGTCGATCATGGTGTTAGATGTTAAACCTCCGTCTCAATTCTATTTTTTCAATTATTTGTTGTTTATTCAGTTCGATAGTTTCACTCAATTACATCTTACTGTCCACATTCTCTTTGAATTGCTCTGCTAGCCACTTCCATGGCGTATGGTAGGGATGAAATACGTTGTATGGTGTGGAAAGAAGAAAAAGTTATTCGACGTCAAGTGTGAATTATAATTTGAACTAAAAACTGAACGGTAATTATCAATGAGCAAATGTTAATGGAGTTTTTTTTATAATTTATTTTAATTTGGGGAATGTCAACTTTCTCCCTAAATTCTCGATGCTCGAAAATGGCCGGTTTTTATTATTTCGCGTATTTTATTATTACTTGTCAACGTGGTATTTCACCCTTAAGACTCATAGAACCAAGTCATTTCGCGAAAACACAGAGAGTTGAGCATTCTTTGATTTTGTGTGGCAGCGACTTTTTTTAGCTCTTTTTGACAGCTCTTACTATTAATAATTAATCAGAATGAAATAATTCCAACGATTCAATAATTGCTATAGCTAGAATTAATAAATATTCACTGGGTCCACGTGTTGTCATGTTCGTACGTTCACCCTTAATTGTAAATGTATTCTTCTTTGCTAACAGCAGCTCTTGTTACTATCTTCAACATTTAATGCGTCAACTTCAACTAGCAAAGTGTTTCTCCTGCAGTCCAAATACCGGACAATTGCGATATTCATTATTAGCATGGTCCACTCTCTCCTGCTGATGCTCCGTTTTTACTTTGTGAATATGTGATTCACGTGTCACAAAAATCTTGGAACTTCTGGCGGTAAATGACAACGAAAACCTATGAAGGAAATGTTGGATGTGTATGAACCATTGAAATTCCGTGAGGCCCATCTCTTATCTCAAACCTACTGTTTCACTAATGGAGTGATATTTAACTCTTGCATATAGAATAGATTTGCTAAACCGTTTTAAGGAGTTCAACAGTTCCGACTGGACTCGATACATACGAGTATCCTCACTTCAGCTGTACGTCTAAGAGTTATCTTCATAAAAATTGAGATTCATTTTACCTGCTTTTGGAGCTTTATCTCTTCAGTCTGAGTAGCCTGGTTTGTATCTTTGTATAACAATGCCATTCATCGTTTTTGTGAACCGTTCAGGAACCGTCTAATACACTCTGTTACAATCTCGAAATAACTGGTTTTAGACCAATATATCATGAATCTTTGATGTGACATTTCCTAGATTCAAAATTTTATTAATAATTTGATTTTATTTAGAAAATTTCCGAAAAGTTTTTCATGAAATTTAAATGAAGATTCTACGTAGTGCACTAACTGATCTGGACCTGGTGAATATCCGTTTCTCGTACGCACTAGCTTCCGTCCGGTAAAGTGTAGAATTTCTGGCACATTCCCAAGCGTCATGACCTACCTTTGCAGCATAAACATTAACCCTGAATATTCTGAGTTGATTCCTTTGAAATGCGACGGAGCCTGTTCAACTCTGTACGGTCGATAATTCGGATTTCGAAATGATATTATGAAATCAAATTTCGATAATTTTACGAGATATGGGAAAAATGTAATCAGGTAATGACTCAGAGTTTTATATTTATGAGTTATTTTTTCCGCGTTTCTGGGGAAACCATCCAGTAAGTACTTAGACGCGTCCTAGCTAAAGTTGTGAATTTAAGGGTAATAATTAAAGAAATTTCAATACCTAGACTGGGGAGCTAAAATTGAAGTTGTCAATTGCCGTATGTTTGATTCGTTTGCAGTGTAGTGCTTGGAGTTTGAAATGTATGGGATTTTAATTTTGAATAAAAATGAATTTGAACCACAGATCCAAGTGGTACCCGGCTTTTTGAGAGGGAAGCTTCGCACTTCTTCCTAGGCACGAGCAATCCTTTACCCCGTGCGAGTATGCATTTTGCACCACGCCTTACTTTGCAGGTTGCGTGGAAGTTAATGGTAGGGGCAAAGTACTTCTAAAATCTATTAAAAATTTTTTGAGTAGGTTTTCCGTCTATGAAAACATTTTGTATTGGAAGAAATCATGTCCAGTAGCCTTTGATATTTTGCTGGAATTCATAATTGTTTCTCTTGAAAATAGTTTTGAGCTCTGGGAGATTGATCTTATACTGGTTTTTTTTTACTGACTAATTTCTGAGATTTTCATTTTCACTTGACCAAAATGTATTTGAATGTATGCTGTCAAGTTCGATTATAAGAATTTAATTTTAATTTAATGAATTTTGGAAGAGGAAAATGTTGTTTGGAGGCAAGCCGTGTAAATGTATGAACCAATTTCACTCCCTTCATTGCCTGAACTTCCTGTGACTTTCAAAGCACAGTCCTTCTATGTTATTTTGGTGGGGTGGGGTAGCATCCTCACCTGC